>NC_083848.1:3725269-3838619 GCF_015708825.2 Lethenteron reissneri
TACACTACTAGACACTACGCTACTTTACACTACTCATTGAGCTCACAGTACCCTGGGAGGACTCAGTAGATGAGACCAGTGGAGGTGGGCTGCAGAGGTTTTGTGGCAACATCTACAACCAGACTGCTTAGAGACCTGGGAATTAAGGGCCAGAGCCAGCGTTCGGCAATCAGAGCCATATCGGAGGCGGCAGAAGGCAGCAGTCAGTGGCTCTGGATGAAGAGGAAAGACCCCAGCTGGGCCCCGAAGTGAGAGGGCCAGGAGGTATGCGGTCAACAATGCTTGACTCAGGGAGGAGGACGCCCCTGCCATGCATAGTCCCATGGGATGTTGGCTATCAACAACAAGGCAACTCCTATGACTAATTGGGAATGGGACGCAAGCGTAGGATTGATCACCCTGTCGCTGGCCGCCTTTGGGGAGGGTGTATCGTGTGAAAGGCCGAAACACCCTAGGAACCAAAGGTACACTACTGACGATGCGCTCCCCAAATGTCACCAGGCTCACTGTTCATGAACTCTTGGAAGTGCTTGCACAAAGGATAGTAACATCTCATCCTGTGTTCTTGGAATCTACTATACACTACACACTACACTATACACTACACTACTTTACACTACACACTGCACACTACACTATACACTACGCTACTATACACTACACTACTAGACACTACGCTACTTTACACTACTCATTGAGCTCACAGTACCCTGGGAGGACTCAGTAGATGAGACTAGTGGAGGTGGGCTGCAGAGGTTTTGTGGCAACATCTACAACCAGACTGCTTAGAGACCTGGGAATTAAGGGCCAGAGCCAGCGTTCGGCAATCAGAGCCATATCGGAGGCGGCAGAAGGCAGCAGTCAGTGGCTCTGGATGAAGAGGAAAGACCCCAGCTGGGCCCCGAAGTGAGAGGGCCAGGAGGTATGCGGTCAACAATGCTTGACTCAGGGAGGAGGACGCCCCTGCCATGCATAGTCCCATGGGATGTTGGCTATCAACAACAAGGCAACTCCTATGACTAATTGGGAATGGGACGCAAGCGTAGGATTGATCACCCTGTCGCTGGCCGCCTTTGGGGAGGGTGTATCGTGTGAAAGGCCGAAACACCCTAGGAACCAAAGGTACACTACTGACGATGCGCTCCCCAAATGTCACCAGGCTCACTGTTCATGAACTCTTGGAAGTGCTTGCACAAAGGATAGTAACATCTCATCCTGTGTTCTTGGAATCTACTATACACTACACACTACACTATACACTACACTACTTTACACTACACACTGCACACTACACTATACACTACACTACTAGACACTACGCTACTTTACACTACACTATACATTACACATTGGGCTATATGGACGCCCGTCGTTAAGCGAGGGGTGCTCGTTCAGAGGGACTCCACTGTGCTCTACGTAATATTCAACACTGAAACCAAGTGGAGCTACTTTGTGATTCAAAGCTTTCGTGACTGCAGGGATTCATATTCTTGGTTCTTTCGGTAAAGTCATCACGTAGAAGGGAAATAATAAAATAATACAAATAAAAACAATACAATTCTCACAAGTCGAAACGTCATGAGAATTTTATTGTTTTATATATTTTATTATTTTATTATTTCCCTTCTACGTGACTTTACCGAAAGAACCAAGAATACAAGTGGAGCTACTTTGTGGTGCCGATCGCCCGATTTGGTTACAATCTTTGGAGCGGTTTTGCCGGATCAGACCCAGGAACGCAGCCGGATAAGTGTTGGAAGCAGCCGGAAAACAAGGGGCGCGCTGATCATCTTTAGTTTTACAGTTCAACTACTGGAGGAGTGGCCGGCTGATACGCAGTCTGCTGAGGACGCACGAAGCGGCGACTCGGAGTCCGGGATCAGTTGAAAGCGCCGGGCAGAGATGAGCGTTCATCGATTGTGTGCAAGGCTGCCCTGTGTGTGACACAGTCTGGAACTGCAGGAGGGAGTTCCGGCAAGGCTGCCCAGTGTGTGACACAGTCTGGAACTGCAGGAGGAGTTCCGGCAAGGCTGCCCTGTGTGTGACACAGTCTGGAACTGCAGGAGGGAGTTCCGGCAAGGCTGCCCTGTGTGTGACACAGTCTGGAACTGCATGAGGAGCTCCGGCAAGGCTGCCCTGTGTGTGACACAGTCTGGAACTGCATGAGGAGTTCCGGCAAGGCTGCCCAGTGTGTGACACAGTCTGGAACTGCAGGAGGGAGTTCCGGCAAGGCTGCCCAGTGTGTGACACAGTCTGGAACTGCATGAGGAGCTCCGGCAAGGCTGCCCAGTGTGTGACACAGTCTGGAACTGCATGAGGAGCTCCGGCAAGGCTGCCCTGTGTGTGACACAGTCTGGAACTGCATGAGGAGCTCCGGCAAGGCTGCCCAGTGTGTGACACAGTCTGGAACTGCATGAGGAGCTCCGGCAAGGCTGCCCAGTGTGTGACACAGTCTGGAACTGCATGAGGAGCTCCGGCAAGGCTGCCCAGTGTGTGACACAGTCTGGAACTGCATGAGGAGCTCCGGCAAGGCTGCCCAGTGTGTGACACAGTCTGGAACTGCAGGAGGGAGCTCCGGCAAGGCTGCCCTGTGTGTGACACCGTCTGTGAACTGCAGGAGGGGTTCCGGCAAGGCTGCCCTGTGTGTGGACACAGTCTGGAACTGCAGGAGGGGTTCCGGCAAGGCTGCCCTGTGTGTGACACAGTCTGGAACTGCAGGAGGGGTTCCGGCAGGCTGCCCGTGTGTGACACAGCTCTGGAACTGCAGGAGGGGGTTCCGGCAAGGCTGACCAGTGTGTGACAGCAGCCTGAAACTGCGGAGGAGTTCGGCAAGGCTGCCCTGTGTGTGACACAGTCTGGAACTGCATGAGGAGTTACGGCCAACGGCTGCCCTGTGTTGACACAGTCTGGAAACTGCAGGAGGGAGTTCCGGCAAGGCTGCCAGTGTGTGACACAGCCTGAAACTGCAGGAGGAGCTCCGGCAAGGCTGCCCTGTGTGTGAACACAGTCTGGAACTGCAGGAGGGAGCTCTGGCAAGGCTGCCCAGTGCGTGACACAGTCTGGAACTGCATGAGGAGTTCCGGCAAGGCTGCCCTGTGTGTGACACAGTCTGGAACTGCAGGAGGGAGCTCTGGCAAGGCTGCCCTGTGTGTGACACAGTCTGGAACTGCATGAGGAGCTCCGGCAAGGCTGCCCTGTGGTGTGACACAGTCTGGAACTGCAGGAGGGAGTTCCGGCAAGGCTGCCCTGTGTGTGACACAGTCTGGAACTGCAGGAGGAGTTCCGGCAAGGCTGCCCTGTGTGTGACACAGTCTGGAACTGCATGAGGAGCTCCGGCAAGGCTGCCCTGTGGTGACACAGTCTGGAACTGCAGGAGGGAGCTCTGGCAAGGCTGCCCAGTGCCGTGACACAGTCTGGAACTGCATGAGGAGGTTCCGGCAAGGCTGCCCTGTGTGTGACACAGTCTGGAACTGCAGGAGGGAGCTCTGGCAAGGCTGCCCTGTGTGTGACACAGTCTGGAACTGCATGAGGAGCTCCGGCAAGGCTGCCCTGTGTGTGACACAGTCTGGAACTGCAGGAGGGAGTTCCGGCAAGGCTGCCCTGTGTGTGACACAGTCTGGAACTGCAGGAGGAGTTCCGGCAAGGCTGCCCTGTGTGTGACACAGTCTGGAACTGCATGAGGAGCTCCGGCAAGGCTGCCCTGTGTGTGACACAGTCTGGAACTGCAGGAGGAGCTCCGGCAAGGCTGCCCAGTGTGTGACACAGTCTGGAACTGCA
This sequence comes from Lethenteron reissneri, assembly GCF_015708825.2. Lineage (NCBI taxonomy): Eukaryota > Metazoa > Chordata > Hyperoartia > Petromyzontiformes > Petromyzontidae > Lethenteron > Lethenteron reissneri. The sequence goes on from NC_083848.1 coordinate 3,729,047, forward strand.
TGAGGAGCTCCGGCAAGGCTGCCCAGTGTGTGACACAGTCTGGAACTGCATGAGGAGCTCCGGCAAGGCTGCCCAGTGTGTGACACAGTCTGGAACTGCATGAGGAGCTCCGGCAAGGCTGCCCAGTGTGTGACACAGTCTGGAACTGCAGGAGGGAGCTCCGGCAAGGCTGCCCTGTGTGTGACACAGTCTGGAACTGCAGGAGGGGTTCCGGCAAGGCTGCCCTGTGTGTTACACAGTCTGGAACTGCAGGAGGGGTTCCGGCAAGGCTGCCCAGTGTGTGACACAGCCTGAAACTGCAGGAGGAGTTCCGGCAAGGCCTGCCCTGTGTGTGACACAGTCTGGAACTGCATGAGGAGTTCCGGCAAGGCTGCCCTGTGTGTGACACAGCCTGGAACTGCAGGAGGAGTTCCGGTAAGGCTGCCCAGTGTGTGACACAGTCTGGAACTGCATGAGGAGTTCCGGCAGGCTGCCCTGTGTGTGACACAGTCTGGAACTGCAGGAGGGAGTTCCGGCAAGGCTGCCCAGTGTGTGACACAGCCTGAAAACTGCAGGAGGAGCTCCGGCAAGGCTGCCCTGTGTGTGACACAGTCTGGAACTGCAGGAGGGAGCTCTGGCAAGGCTGCCCAGTGCGTGACACAGTCTGGAACTGCATGAGGAGTTCCGGCAAGGCTGCCCTGTGTGTGACACAGTCTGGAACTGCAGGAGGGAGCTCTGGCAAGGCTGCCCTGTGAGTGACACAGTCTGGAACTGCATGAGGAGCTCCGGCAAGGCTGCCCTGTGTGTGACACAGTCTGGAACTGCAGGAGGGAGTTCCGGCAAGGCTGCCCTGTGTGTGACACAGTCTGGAACTGCAGGAGGGAGCTCTGGCAAGGCTGCCCTGTGTGTGACACAGTCTGGAACTGCAGGAGGGAGTTCCGGCAAGGCTGCCCTGTGTGTGACACAGTCTGGAACTGCAGGAGGAGTTTCCGGCAAGGCTGCCCTGTGTGTGACACAGTCTGGAACTGCATGTAGGAGCTCCGGCAAGGCTGCCCTGTGTGTGACACAGTCTGGAACTGCATGAGGAGCTCCGGCAAGGCTGCCCTGTGTGTGACACAGTCTGGAACTGCATGAGGAGCTCCGGCAAGGCTGCCCTGTGTGTGACACAGTCTGGAACTGCAGGAGGGAGCTCCGGCAAGGCTGCCCTGTGTGTGACACAGTCTGGAACTGCATGAGGAGCTCCGGCAAGGCTGCCCAGTGTGTGACACAGTCTGGAACTGCAGGAGGGAGCTCGGCAAGGCTGCCCTGTGTGTGACACAGTCTGGAACTGCATGAGGAGCTCCGGCAAGGCTGCCCTGTGTGTGACACAGTCTGGAACTGCAGGAGGGAGCTCCGGCAAGGCTGCCCTGTGTGTGACACAGTCTGGAACTGCATGAGGAGCTCCGGCAAGGCTGCCCAGTGTGTGACACAGTCTGGAACTGCAGGAGGGAGCTCCGGCAAGGCTGCCCTGTGTGTGACACAGTCTGGAACTGCAGGAGGGAGTTCCGGCAAGGCTGCCCTGTGTGTGACACAGTCTGGAACTGCAGGAGGGGTTCCGGCAAGGCTGCCCTGTGTGTGACACAGTCTGGAACTGCAGGAGTGGTTCCGGCAAGGCTGCCCTGTGTGTGACACAGCCTGGAACTGCAGGAGGGAGCTCTGGCAAGGCTGCCCTGTGTGTGACACAGTCTGGAACTGCAGGAGGGAGCTCTGGCAAGGCTGCCCTGTGTGTGACACAGTCTGGAACTGCAGGAGGGAGTTCCGCCAAGGCTGCCCTGTGTGTGACACAGTCTGGAACTGCAGGAGGGAGTTCCGCCAAGGCTGCCCTGTGTGTGACACAGTCTGGAACTGCAGGAGTGGTTCCGGCAAGGCTGCCCTGTGTGTGAACACAGCCTGGAACTGCAGGAGGGAGCTCTGGCAAGGCTGCCCTGTGTGTGACACAGTCTGGAACTGCAGGAGGGAGCTCTGGCAAGGCTGCCCTGTGTGTGACACAGTCTGGAACTGCAGGAGGGAGTTCCGCCAAGGCTGCCCTGTGTGTGACACAGTCTGGAACTGCAGGAGGAGTTCCGGCAAGGCTGCCCAGTGTGTGACACAGTCTGGAACTGCAGGAGGAGTTCCGGCAAGGCTGCCCAGTGTGTGACACAGTCTGGAACCGCAGGAGTTCCGGCAAGGCTGCCCAGTGTGTGACACAGTCTGGAACCGCAGGAGTTCCGGCAAGCCTGCCCAGTGTGTGACACAGTCTGGAACTGCAGGAGGGAGTTCCGGCAAGGCTGCCCTGTGTGTGATACAGTCTGAAACTGCAGAAGGAGTTCTGGCAAGGCTGCCCTGTGTGTGACACAGTCTGGAACTGCAGGAGGAGCTCTGGCAAGGCTGCCCAGTGTGTGACACAGTCTGGAACTGCAGGAGGGGGCTCCGGTGGGAAGAATTCCTGGTTCGCAGCTCAACTTCGGGGCATCTCCCTCCCCGGTGTGAGACTGGGAACGGCATCGTAACGTCGTACAATCGGGGACCGCCCGGATGTGCGTGCGCGTGCGTACGTGCGTGTAGGTGCGTGCGTGTGTGTGCATACGTGCGTGTAGGTGCCTGTGTTTGCGTGTGTATACGTGAGTATGTGTGTGGTGAGCGGTAGTGTAGTGATTAGCGCTACGCTGCGCTACGAACCTGGCCACCCAAGTTCAATTCCCGCTCACGGCCAACACCACCGGTGACGATTATCTGAACCGGTCCTGGGCCTCCCGTAGGTCAACTTGGCCTCAAATGAGTACCTGGTGTAGTGGTGTGTAGTAAACATCGCCATTGGGGAGACAAAGGCGGCTAGGCGTGGTGCTGGCCACCCACCCCCTCGTGTGCCCTTCCGGCCTTCATAGGTGCTCGCTAACAGCACTTGCCCGTACAGTTTGTTAAGGCTACACGGGGGATCTTTGTCTTTGTGTCTGTGTGTCTGTGTGTGTGTATCTGTGAATCTGTGTGTGCGTGTCTGTTTGTGTCTGTGTGTGTGTCTATTTCGACCACGTAGTTCGTGAAGCCTTCGATGGCTGTACTGGAGGAATTTCCTTCTGATACAGATACAACGGGAGGCTGATCGATGCCCGGGTGCAGTCAAGCGATGGCTCCTTATTGGTCAACCACATTATGTATGCCGATGATCTGGTAATTGCTGCTCATTCAGGAGGATTTGGAGGCGTTTCTGCTGAACCTGGAGCGTGCCACTAAGAGGTGGGGCCTTACCATCAGCCCCACCAAAACTAAGCACCTGCCTGGGTATTATTAGTAGGAACCTCCTGGTTACACCAGCCCACAGGGGATTATTGTGTCCGTCGTGCAGGGAGGGGCTGGGTGGGGAGGGAGGGAGGGGCTGGGTGGGGAGAAGAGGGTGGGGAGGGGCTGGGTGGGGAGGGGCTGGGTGGGGAGGGGCTGGGTGGAGAGGGGCTGATCACCCCGTGGTGCCCTTATAAAACTCAACGTTTAACCTACTCACGCCGGCTTGTGCCCGCCCTCACAGTCGGGCAAATTTGCGGAATACACCACGCCGCCGTTGACCCTGGCCATTGACCGAGCAACCCAACGTTCCTACCAGCTCCCTCCGCAGGAATGTGTTTTGTACCATAAAACACGGCACCCCCAAAACTCTGAATCAGTGATGGGGCAGTTGTGAGGAGAGTGGAGAGTTCCTCATTCCTGGGCAGTGTGCTCATGACCGGGTCCGGTTTGACAGCAGAGATCTCACTCCGATAGTCGAGCGGCAAAATCTTTTCATCGGTTGCGTAATGCTGTGTGGAAGCTACCTGGTCTGTCGCTCCACACGAAGCTTCAGGTCTTCTCGGCCACAGTCACTCTACACTTGCAAAACGTGGACCCCCCTAATGGAGCATCTTCACCGGTTAGAAACATTTAGGCTGGCCTGCCTATGATCCATCATGGGTTTAACCAGGCTGGATTGTGTGAGATCTGAACAAAGTCCCATCGGTGAGCTCCTCCGGCAGGCAAGGCTGCGTTGGCTGGGTCATGTAGCCCGCATGCCCAGCCACCGCATGCCTAAACAGCTTTTGTTTGGCCGGATCGAGGGGGCTAAATGTGCTAGAGAAGAGATGGAGTGATGTGGTACAGGAGAATGTGGAGCTGAGTGGACTTGCCGATGACTGGTACCAGCGGTGTCAAGATCGGCCTCTGTGGAGGAGGCTCGTGAAGGATGCTACTGGGCAGTTGGAGGCAGTCGCCCTCCAACAATATCGGAGGGCAGAGGAGCGACGCTCACAACAACGAGCGGAGCGCCGGGTGGTTGCGTGTGTACGTGCATGTGTATGTGCGTGCGCGTATGTGTGTGTACATGTGTGTGCGCGTGTGTATGTGTATGCGCGTGTGTATGTGCGTGTGTATGTGCATGTGTACGTGCGTGTGTACGTGCGTGTGTACGTGCGTGTGCGCGTGCGTGTGCACCTTGAGGTAGGAGCCGTGGTAGCGTGTGACGAAGGGAGAGTCGCACTGACTCAGCACCGTGATCTCCTGCTGGATGTCCTCGATCTCATCCTCAGCCGCCTCCAGGTCGATCATCTTGATGGCCACCACCTGGCGGGGCGGGGGGGGGGTCACAAAGACAGACGCCCCCTTATAGCCTCACACTCAAAGCAAGTACCACACACACACACCCTGTACCACACATACACACAACAACAACAACAACAACCGCATTCGCCACTAAGTGGCGGTGACGTCACCACGACGCTTGTGCCAGGCCAAGTGCACCTGGCAGGAGGTCACGGGCAGACCCAGGTGCCACGGGTCGACTGACCGAGATGACTGGCTGATGCACCACCTGTGCCCCCTACTGTGCCAACTTGCTGTGCTTTAGCCACAAGGCACTTCGCTCGTTGTTGTGAGCGTCGCTCCTCCGCCCTCCGTTGTTGTTGGAGGGCGACTGCCTCCAACTACCCAGTAGCGTCCTTCACGAGCCTCCTCCAGAGGCCGATCAAGACACCGCTGGGACCAGTCATCAGCAAGTCCACTCAGCTCCACGTCCTCCTGTACCACATCACTCCATCTCTCTCTAGCCCGTGCCGAGCCCGTTTAGCCCCCTCGATCCGCCCGAACAAAAGCTGTTTAGGCATGTGGTGGCTGGGCATGCGGGCTACATGACCCAGCCAACGCAGCCTTGCCTGCCGGAGGAGCTCACCGATGGGACTTTGCCCAGATCTTTCAAGGATTTGTGAGCTCCTCACACAATCCAGCCTGGTTAAACCCAGGATGGATCGTAGGCAGGCCAGCCTAAATGTTTCCAACCGGCGAAGATGCTCCATTAGGGGGGTCCACGTTTCGCAAGCGTAGAGAAGGGAGGGAATGACCATGGCCGAGAAGACCTGAAGCTTCGTACGGAGCGACAGACCAGGTAGCTTCCACACAACGTTACGCAACCGATGAAAATATATTGCCGCTCGACTGATTCGGAGTGAGACCTCTGCTGTTGAACTGGAGCCGGTCATAAGCACACTGCCCAGGTATGGGAAACTCTCCACTCTCTCCACAACTTCCCCATCACCGATTGGGAGTTGTGGGGGTGGAGTGTCCGATGGTACAAAATACCCAGGCAGGTGCTTAGTTTTGGTGGGGCTGATGGTAAGGCCCCATCTCTTAGTGGCACGCTCCAGTCTCAGCAGCAGCGTCTCCAACTCCTCTTCTGAATGAGGAGCTATTACCAAATCATTGGCATACATAACGTGGTTGACCAATAGGGAGCCATCTCTTGATCGCACCCGGGCGTCGATCAGCCTCCCATTATATCTGTACCAAATGGAAATTCCCCCGGTACAGCTATTGAAGGCTTCACGAACTACGCAGTCGAAGTAGATGTTAAATAATGTGGGAGCCAGAGGACATCCCTGTCGCACCCCAAGGTGTACAGGGAAAGGCTCCGACTCCCGGCCACGTAGTTTTACCCGGGCCCGCTCACCATCATGAAGGTCCTTAATGATCGTGAGCAGAGGGTCAGGGACTCCGAAAGCACGAAGAACAACCCAGAGCCCAGGCCTATTGATGGTATCATAGGCCTTGACCAGGTCAATAAAGCAGAGATGTAGGTCTTGTTGGAATTTCCTACACTTCTGCTGTAGCAGACGGACAGAAAATATGGCATCTGTGCAGGACCGCCCTTTCCTGAAATCGCATTGGGGTTCCGCAAGCCTCTCCTCAGCGTGCCTAGCAAGGCGATGTTGAATAATCCTTGCCAGGACCTTTCCCGGCACACTGAGGAGTGAGATGCCCCTGTAGTTGTTACAGTCTGTGCGGTCCCCCTTTTTAAAGAGGGGGACCACCAGGGCATCTTTCCAATCCTGCGGTACCCGTCTAGCGGTCCAGACTGTTGTTATGATGTCATATAGGGCAGTCTGTGCACAAACGCCACCCTCCCTCAGCATTTCGCTTGGGAGATCATCTCTGCCCGGTGCCTTTCCTGGTTTCAGACTCCGGATCGTCTTAAGTACTTCCTCAACAGATGGCACCTCAGCCAGCCACTCACAGGGGGTGACCTCTTCCAATATTTGAGGCACGGCAGCCTCAGCATACACACACAGACACACAAACATGCTCGTATACACACGAACCACACACTCACACGGCCTGTACCAGCTTATGACGCTGTGTGTGACGATGACAATGACACTGTGTGTGACGATGACACCGTGTGTGACAATGACAATGACACTGTGTGTGATGATGACACTGACACTGTGTGTGATGATGACAGCGTGTGTGACAATGACAATGACACTGTGTGTGATGATGACACCGTGTGTGACGATGACAATGACACTGTGTGTGACGATGACAATGACACTGTGTGCGATGATGACACCGTGTGTGACGATGACAATGTGTGTGATGATGACACCGTGTGTGACGATGACAATGACACTGTGTGTGACAATGACAATGACACTGTGTGTGATGATGACACCGTGTGTGACAATGACACTGTGTGTGATGATGACAATGACACTGTGTGTGATGATGACACCGTGTGTGACGATGACAATGACACTGTGTGTGATGATGACACCGTGTGTGACGATGACAATGACACCGTGTGTGACGATGACAATGACACTGTGTGTGACGATGACAATGACACTGTGTGCGATGATGACACCGTGTGTGACGATGACAATGTGTGTGATGATGACACCGTGTGTGACGATGACAATGACACTGTGTGTGACAATGACAATGACACTGTGTGTGATGATGACACCGTGTGTGACAATGACACTGTGTGTGATGATGACAATGACACTGTGTGTGATGATGACACCGTGTGTGACGATGACAATGACACTGTGTGTGATGATGACACCGTGTGTGACGATGACAATGACACTGTGTGTGACGATGACAATGACACCGTGTGTGACGATGACACCGTGTGTGACGATGACAATGACACTGTGTGTGACGATGACAATGACACCGTGTGTGATGATGACAATGACACTGTGTGTGACGATGACACCGTGTGTGACGATGACAATGACACTGTGTGACGATGACACCGTGTGTGACGATGACAATGACACTGTGTGTGATGATGACAATGACACTGTGTGTGACGATGACAATGACACTGTGTGTGATGATGACAATGACACTGCGTGTGATGATGACAATGACACTGCGTGTGATGATGACAATGACACTGTGTGTGATGATGACAATGACACTGTGTGTGATGATGACAATAACACTGTGTGTGATGATGACAATGACACTGTGTGTGATGATGACAATGACACTGTGTGTGACGATGACAATGACACTGTGTGTGATGATGACAATGACACTGCGTGTGATGATGACAATGACACTGTGTGTGATGATGACAATGACACTGTGTGTGACGATGACAATGACACTGTGTGTGACGATGACAATGACACTGTGTGTGATGATGACAATGACACTGTGTGTGATGATGACAATGACACTGTGTGTGACGATGACAATGACACTGTGTGTGATGATGACAATGACACTGCGTGTGATGATGACAATGACACTGCGTGTGATGATGACAATGACACTGTGTGTGATGATGACAATGACACTGCGTGTGATGATGACAATGACACTGCGTGTGATGATGACAATGACACTGTGTGTGATGATGACAATGACACTGTGTGTGACGATGACAATGACACTGTGTGTGATGATGACAATGACACTGCGTGTGATGATGACAATGACACTGCGTGTGATGATGACAATGACACTGCGTGTGATGATGACAATGACACTGCGTGTGATGATGACAATGACACTGTGTGTGACGATGACAATGACACTGTGTGTGATGATGACAATGACACTGCGTGTGATGATGACAATGACACTGTGTGTGATGATGACAATGACACTGTGTGTGATGATGACAATGACACTGCGTGTGATGATGACAATGACACTGTGTGTGATGATGACAATGACACTGCGTGTGATGATGACAATGACACTGTGTGTGATGATGACAATGACACCGTGTGTGATGATGACAATGACACTGTGTGTGATGATGACAATGACACTGCGTGTGATGATGACAATGACACTGCGTGTGATGATGACAATGACACTGCGTGTGATGATGACAATGACACTGCGTGTGACGATGACAATGACACTGCGTGTGATGATGACAATGACACTGTGTGTGATGATGACAATGACACTGTGTGTGATGATGACAATGACACTGCGTGTGATGATGACAATGACACTGTGTGTGATGATGACAATGACACTGCGTGTGATGATGACAATGACACTGCGTGTGATGATGACAATGACACTGCGTGTGATGATGACAATAACACTGCGTGTGATGATGACAATGACACTGCGTGTGATGATGACAATGACACTGTGTGTGATGATGACAATGACACTGTGTGTGATGATGACAATGACACTGCGTGTGATGATGACAATAACACTGCGTGTGATGATGACAATGACACTGCGTGTGATGATGACAATGACACTGTGTGTGATGATGACAATGACACTGTGTGTGATGATGACAATGACACTGCGTGTGATGATGACAATGACACTGTGTGTGATGATGACAATGACACTGCGTGTGATGATGATAATGACAATGCGTGTGATGATGACAATGACACTGTGTGTGATGATGACAATGACACTGTGTGTGATGGATGACAATGACACTGCGTGTGATGATGACAATGACACTGCGTGTGATGATGACAATGACCACTGTGTGTGATGATGACAATGACACTGTGTGTGATGATGACAATGACACTGCTGTGTGATGATGACAATGACACTGCGTGTGATGATGACAATAACACTGCGTGTGATGATGACAATGACACTGCGTGTGATGATGACAATGACACTGCGTGTGATGATGACAATGACACTGTGTGTGATGATGACAAATGACACTGCGTGTGATGATGACAATGACACTGCGTGTTATGATGACAATGGACACTGTGTGTGATGATGACAATGACACTGTGTGTGATGATGACAATGACACTGCGTGTGATGATGACAATGACACTGTGTGTGATGATGACAATGACACTGCTGTGTGATGATGACAATAACACTGTGTGTGATGATGACAATGACACTGTGTGTGAATGATGACAATGACACTGTGTGTGATGATGACAATGACAACTGTGTGTGACGATGACAATGACACTGCGTGTGACGATGACAATGACACTGTGTGTGATGATGACAATGACACTGCGTGTGATGATGACAATGACACTGTGTGTGATGATGACAATGACACTGCGTGTGACTGATGACAATGACACTGTGTGTGATGATGACAATGACACTGCGTGTGATCGATGACAATGACACTGTGTGTGATGATGACAATGACCACTGCGTGTGACTGATGACAATGACACTGTGTGTGATGATGACAATGACACTGCGTGTGATGATGACAATGACACTGTGTGTGATGATGACAATGACACTGCGTGTGACGATGACAATGACACTGCGTGTGACGATGACAATGACACTGCGTGTGAGCTGAATGACACTGCGGGATGGACAATGACACTGCGTGTGATGATGACAATGACACTGTGTGTGATGATGACAATGACACTGTGTGATGATGACAATGACACTGTGTGTGATGATGACAATGACACTGTGTGTGATGATGACAATGACACTGTGTGATGATGACAATGACACTGTGTGTGATGATGACAATGACACTGTGTGTGATGATGACAATGACACTGTGTGATGATGACAATGACACTGCGTGTGATGATGACAATGACACTGTGTGTGATGATGACAATGACACTGTGTGATGATGACAATGACACTGTGTGTGATGATGACAATAACACTGCGTGTGATGATGACAATGACACTGTGTGTGATGATGACAATGACACTGTGTGTGATGATGACAATGACACTGTGTGTGATGATGACAATGACACTGTGTGTGATGATGACAATGACACTGTGTGTGATGATGACAATAACACTGCGTGTGATGATGACAATGACACTGTGTGTGATGATGACAATGACACTGCGTGTGATGATGACAATGACACTGTGTGTGATGATGACAATGACACTGCGTGTGATGATGACAATGACACTGTGTGTGATGATGACAATGACACTGTGTGTGATGATGACAATGACACTGTGTGTGATGATGACAATGACACTGTGTGTGATGATGACAATGACACTGTGTGTGATGATGACAATAACACTGCGTGTGATGATGACAATGACACTGTGTGTGATGATGACATACACTGCGGTGATGATGACATGACACTGCGTGTGATGATGACAATGACACTGCGTGTGATGATGACAATGACACTGCGTGTGATGATGACAATGACACTGCGTGTGATGATGACAATAACACTGTGTGTGATGATGACAATAACACTGCGTGTGACGATGACAATGACACTGTGTGTGATGATGACAATGACACTGCGTGTGATGATGACAATGACACTGTGTGTGATGATGACAATGACACTGCGTGTGATGATGACAATAACACTGCGTGTGATGATGACAATGACACTGTGTGTGATGATGACAATGACACTGCGTGTGACGATGACAATGACACTGCGTGTGACGATGACAATGACACTGTGTGTGATGATGACAATGACACTGTGTGTGATGATGACAATGACACTGCGTGTGATGATGACAATGACACTGCGTGTGATGATGACAATGACACTGTGTGTGATGATGACAATAACACTGCGTGTGATGATGACAATGACACTGTGTGTGATGATGACAATAACACTGCGTGTGATGATGACAATGACACTGTGTGTGATGATGACAATAACACTGCGTGTGATGATGACAATGACACTGCGTGTGATGATGACAATAACACTGCGTGTGATGATGACAATGACACTGTGTGTGACGATGACAATGACACTGCGTGTGATGATGACAATGACACTGCGTGTGATGATGACAATGACACTGTGTGTGATGATGACAATGACACTGCGTGTGATGATGACAATGACACTGCGTGTGATGATGACAATGACACTGCGTGTGATGATGACAATGACACTGTGTGTGATGATGACAATGACACTGCGTGTGATGATGACAATGACACTGCGTGTGATGATGACAATGACACTGTGTGTGATGATGACAATGACACTGCGTGTATGATGACAATGACACTGTGTGTGATGAGACAATGACACTGTGTGTGATGATGACAATGACACTGTGTGTGATGATGACAATGAACTGGTGTGATGATGACAATGACACTGCGTGTGATGATGACCAATGACACTGTGTGTGATGATGACAATGACACTGTGTGTGATGATGACAATGACACTGTGTGTGATGATGACAATGACACTGCGTGTGATGATGACAATGACACTGTGTGTGATGATGACAATGACACCGTGTGTGATGATGACAATGACACCGTGTGTGATGATGACAATGACACTGCGTGTGATGATGACAATGACACTGCGTGTGACGATGACAATGACACTGTGTGTGACGATGACAATGACACCGTGTGTGATGATGACAATGACACTGTGTGTGATGATGACAATGACACTGTGTGTGATGATGACAATGACACCGTGTGTGATGATGACAATGACACTGTGTGTGATGATGACAATGACACCGTGTGTGATGATGACAATGACACTGTGTGTGATGATGACAATGACACTGTGTGTGATAGACATGACACTGTGTGCGAAGACAATGACACTGTGTGTGATGATGACAATGACACTGCGTGTGATGATGACAATAACACTGTGTGTGATGATGACAATGACACTGTGTGTGATGATGACAATGACACTGTGTGTGATGATGACAATGACACTGCGTGTGATGATGACAATGACACTGCGTGTGATGATGACAATGACACTGTGTGTGATGATGACAATGACACTGCGTGTGATGATGACAATGACACTGTGTGTGATGATGACAATGACACTGTGTGTGACGATGACAATGACACTGTGTGTGATGATGACAATGACACTGCGTGTGACGATGACAATGACACTGTGTGTGATGATGACAATGACACTGTGTGTGATGATGACAATGACACTGTGTGTGATGATGACAATGACACTGTGTGTGATGATGACAATGACACTGCGTATGACGATGACAATGACACTGTGTGTGATGATGACAATGACACTGTGTGTGATGATGACAATGACACTGTGTGTGATGATGACAATGACACTGCGTGTGACGATGACAATAACACTGTGTGTGATGATGACAATGACACTGTGTGTGATGATGACAATGACACTGTGTGTGACGATGACAATGACACTGCGTGTGATGATGACAATGACACTGTGTGTGACGATGACAATGACACTGTGTGTGATGATGACAATGACACTGCGTGTGATGATGACAATGACACTGTGTGTGATGATGACAATGACACTGCGTGTGATGATGACAATGACACTGTGTGTGACGATGACAATGACACTGTGTGTGATGATGACAATAACACTGTGTGTGATGATGACAATGACACTGTGTGTGATGATGACAATGACACTGTGTGTGACGATGACAATGACGACAATGACACTGTGTGTGATGATGACAATGACACTGCGTGTGATGATGACAATGACACTGCGTGTGATGATGACAATGACACTGTGTGTGATGATGACAATGACACTGTGTGTGATGATGACAATGACACTGTGTGTGATGATGACAATGACACTGTGTGTGATGATGACAATAACACTGTGTGTGATGATGACAATGACACTGTGTGTGATGATGACAATGACACTGTGTGTGACGATGACAATGACACTGTGTGTGACGATGACAATGACACTGCGTGTGATGATGACAATGACACTGTGTGTGATGATGACAATGACACTGTGTGTGACGATGACAATGACACTGCGTGTGATGATGACAATGACACTGCGTGTGATGATGACAATGACACTGTGTGTGATGATGACAATGACACTGTGTGTGACGATGACAATGACACTGTGTGTGATGATGACAATGACACTGTGTGTGATGATGACAATGACACTGTGTGTGATGATGACAATGACACTGCGTGTGACGATGACAATAACACTGTGTGTGATGATGACAATGACACTGCGTGTGATGATGACAATGACACTGCGTGTGATGATGACAATGACACTGCGTGTGATGATGACAATGACACTGTGTGTGATGATGACAATGACACTGCGTGTGATGATGACAATGACACTGCGTGTGACGATGACAATGACACTGTGTGTGATGATGACAATGACACTGCGTGTGATGATGACAATAACACTGCGTGTGATGATGACAATGACACTGTGTGTGATGATGACAATAACACTGTGTGTGATGATGACAATGACACTGTGTGTGATGATGACAATGACACTGTGTGTGATGATGACAATAACACTGTGTGTGATGATGACAATGACACTGCGTGTGATGATGACAATAACACTGCGTGTGATGATGACAATGACACTGCGTGTGATGATGACAATAACACTGCGTGTGATGATGACAATGACACTGTGTGTGATGATGACAATGACACTGTGTGTGACGATGACAATGACACTGCGTGTGACGATGACAATGACACTGCGTGTGATGATGACAATGACACTGCGTGTGATGATGACAATGACACTGTGTGTGACGATGACAATGACACTGTGTGTGATGATGACAATGACACTGCGTGTGATGATGACAATGACACTGTGTGTGATGATGACAATGACACTGCGTGTGACGATGACAATGACACTGTGTGTGATGATGACAATGACACTGCGTGTGACGATGACAATAACACTGTGTGTGATGATGACAATGACACTGCGTGTGATGATGACAATGACACTGCGTGTGATGATGACAATGACACTGCGTGTGATGATGACAATGACACTGTGTGTGATGATGACAATGACACTGCGTGTGACGATGACAATGACACTGTGTGTGATGATGACAATGACACTGCGTGTGATGATGACAATAACACTGCGTGTGATGATGACAATGACACTGTGTGTGATGATGACAATAACACTGTGTGTGATGATGACAATGACACTGTGTGTGATGATGACAATGACACTGTGTGTGATGATGACAATAACACTGTGTGTGATGATGACAATGACACTGCGTGTGATGACAATAACACTGCGTGTGATGATGACAATGACACTGTGTGTGATGATGACAATGACACTGTGTGTGATGATGACAATGACACTGCGTGTGATGATGACAATGACACTGCGTGTGATGATGACAATGACACTGCGTGTGATGATGACAATGACACTGTGTGTGATGATGACAATGACACTGCGTGTGATGATGACAATAACACTGTGTGTGATGATGACAATGACACTGTGTGTGATGATGACAATGACACTGTGTGTGATGATGACAATAACACTGTGTGTGATGATGACAATGACACTGCGTGTGATGATGACAATAACACTGCGTGTGATGATGACAATGACACTGTGTGTGATGATGACAATGACACTGTGTGTGATGATGACAATGACACTGTGTGTGATGATGACAATGACACTGCGTGTGATGATGACAATAACACTGCGTGTGATGATGACAATGACACTGCGTGTGATGATGACAATGACACTGTGTGTGATGATGACAATGACACTGTGTGTGACGATGACAATGACACTGCGTGTGACGATGACAATGACACTGCGTGTGATGATGACAATGACACTGCGTGTGATGATGACAATGACACTGTGTGTGATGATGACAATGACACTGTGTGTGACGATGACAATGACACTGTGTGTGATGATGACAATGACACTGTGTGTGACGATGACAATGACACTGTGTGTGATGATGACAATGACACTGCGTGTGATGATGACAATGACACTGTGTGTGATGATGACAATGACACTGCGTGTGATGATGACAATGACACTGCGTGTGACGATGACAATGACACTGCGTGTGATGATGACAATGACACTGCGTGTGATGATGACAATGACACTGCGTGTGATGATGACAATGACACTGTGTGTGACGATGACAATGACACTGTGTGTGATGATGACAATGACACTGTGTGTGACGATGACAATGACACTGCGTGTGATGATGACAATGACACTGCGTGTGATGATGACAATGACACTGTGTGTGATGATGACAATGACACTGTGTGTGACGATGACAATGACACTGTGTGTGATGATGACAATGACACTGTGTGTGACGATGACAATGACACTGTGTGTGATGATGACAATGACACTGCGTGTGATGATGACAATGACACTGCGTGTGATGATGACAATGACACTGTGTGTGACGATGACAATGACACTGTGTGTGATGATGACAATGACACTGCGTGTGATGATGACAATGACACTGCGTGTGATGATGACAATGACACTGTGTGTGATGATGACAATGACACTGTGTGTGATGATGACAATGGACACTGTGTGTGGATGATGACAATGACACTGTGTGTGATGATGACAATGACACTGCGTGTGATGATGACAATGACACTGTGTGTGATGATGACAATGACACTGTGTGTGATGATGACAATGACACTGTGTGTGATGATGACAATGACACTGTGTGTGATGATGACAATAACACTGTGTGTGATGATGACAATGACACTGTGTGTGATGATGACAATGACACTGCGTGTGATGATGACAATGACATTGTGTGTGATGATGACAATGACACTGTGTGTGATGATGACAATGACACTGTGTGTGATGATGACAATGACACTGTGTGTGATGATGACAATGACACTGCGTGTGACGATGACAATGACACTGTGTGTGATGATGACAATGACACTGTGTGTGATGATGACAATAACACTGCGTGTGATGATGACAATGACACTGTGTGTGATGATGACAATGACACTGCGTGTGACGATGACAATGACACTGTGTGTGATGATGACAATGACACTGTGTGTGATGATGACAATGACACTGCGTGTGATGATGACAATGACACTGTGTGTGATGATGACAATGACACTGTGTGTGACGATGACAATGACACTGCGTGTGATGATGACAATGACACTGTGTGTGATGATGACAATGACACTGTGTGTGACGATGACAATGACACTGCGTGTGATGATGACAATGACACTGTGTGTGATGATGACAATGACACTGTGTGTGATGATGACAATGACACTGTGTGTGATGATGACAATGACACTGCGTGTGACGATGACAATGACACTGTGTGTGATGATGACAATGACACTGTGTGTGATGATGACAATGACACTGTGTGTGATGATGACAATGACACTGTGTGTGATGATGACAATGACACTGGTGTGACGATGGACAATGACCACTGTGTGTGATGATGACAATGACACTGTGTGTGATGATGACAATGACACTGCGTGTGATGATGACAATGACACTGTGTGTGATGATGACAATGACACTGTGTGTGATGATGACAATGACACTGTGTGTGACGATGACAATGACACTGCGTGTGATGATGACAATGACACTGTGTGTGATGATGACAATGACACTGCGTGTGACGATGACAATGACACTGTGTGTGATGATGACAATGACACTGCGTGTGATGATGACAATGACACTGTGTGTGATGGGCAATGACACTGTGTGTGATGATGACAATGACACTGCGTGTGATGATGACAATGACACTGTGTGTGATGATGACAATGACACTGTGTGTGATGATGACAATGACACTGTGTGTGATGATGACAATGACACTGCGTGTGATGATGACAATGACACTGTGTGTGATGATGACAATGACACTGCGTTGTGACGATGACAATGGACACTGTGTGTGATGATGACAATGACACTGCGTGTGATGATGACAATGACACTGTGTGTGATGATGACAATGACACTGTGTGTGATGATGACAATGACACTGCGTGTGATGATGACAATGACACTGTGTGTGATGATGACAATGACACTGTGTGTGATGATGACAATGACACTGTGTGTGATGATGACAATGACACTGTGTGTGATGATGACAATGACACTGCGTGTGACGATGACAATGACACTGTGTGTGATGATGACAATGACACTGTGTGTGATGATGACAATAACACTGTGTGTGATGATGACAATGACACTGCGTGTGATGATGACAATGACACTGTGTGTGATGATGACAATAACACTGTGTGTGATGATGACAATGACACTGTGTGTGATGATGACAATGACACTGCGTGTGATGATGACAATGACACTGTGTGTGATGATGACAATGACACTGTGTGTGATGATGACAATGACACTGTGTGTGATGATGACAATGACACTGTGTGTGATGATGACAATAACACTGTGTGTGACGATGACAATGACACTGTGTGTGACGATGACAATGACACTGCGTGTGACGATGACAATGACACTGTGTGTGATGATGACAATGACACTGTGTGTGATGATGACAATGACACTGTGTGTGACGATGACAATGACACTGTGTGTGACGATGACAATGACACTGTGTGTGATGATGACAATGACACTGTGTGTGATGATGACAATGACACTGTGTGTGATGATGACAATGACACTGTGTGTGATGATGACAATGACACTGTGTGTGATGATGACAATGACACTGCGTGTGACGATGACAATGACACTGCGTGTGATGATGACAATGACACTGTGTGTGATGATGACAATGACACTGCGTGTGACGATGACAATGACACTGCGTGTGATGATGACAATGACACTGCGTGTGATGATGACAATGACACTGCGTGTGATGATGACAATGACACTGCGTGTGATGATGACAATGACACTGTGTGTGATGATGACAATGACACTGTGTGTGATGATGACAATGACACTGTGTGTGATGATGACAATGACACTGTGTGTGATGATGACAATGACACTGTGTGTGATGATGACAATGACACTGTGTGTGATGATGACAATAACACTGTGTGTGATGATGACAATGACACTGCGTGTGATGATGACAATGACACTGTGTGTGATGATGACAATGACACTGTGTGTGATGATGGACAATGACACTGTGTGTGATGATGACAATGACACTGTGTGTGATGATGACAATGACACTGTGTGTGATGATGACAATGACACTGTGTGTGATGATGACAATGACACTGTGTGTGATGATGACAATGACACTGTGTGTGATGATGACAATGACACTGTGTGTGATGATGACAATGACACTGTGTGTGACGATGACAATGACAATGCGTGTGACGATGATAATGACACTGTGTGTGATGATGACACCGTGTGTGATGATGACAATGACACTGCGTGTGACGATGACAATGACACTGTGTGTGACGATGACAATGACACTGTGTGTGACGATGACAATGACACTGTGTGTGACGATGACAATGACACTGTGTGTGACGATGACAATGACACTGTGTGTGACGATGACAATGACACTGTGTGTGACGATGACAATGACACTGTGTGTGATGATGACAATGACACTGTGTGTGACGATGACAATGACACTGTGTGTGACGATGACAATGACACTGTGTGTGACGATGACAATGACACTGTGTGTGACGATGTGTGATGATGACAATGACACTGTGTGTGATGATGACAATGACACTGTGTGTGATGATGACAATGACACTGTGTGTGATGATGACAATGACACTGTGTGTGATGATGACAATGACACTGTGTGTGATGATGACACCGTGTGTGACGATGACAATGACACTGTGTGTGATGATGACAATGACACCGTGTGTGACGATGACAATGACACTGTGTGTGATGATGACAATGACACTGTGTGTGATGATGACACCGTGTGTGACGATGACAATGACACTGTGTGTGATGATGACAATGACACTGTGTGTGATGATGACAATGACACTGTGTGTGATGATGACACCGTGTGTGACGATGACAATGACACTGTGTGTGATGATGACACCGTGTGTGACGATGACAATGACACTGTGTGTGATGATGACAATGACACTGTGTGTGATGATGACACCGTGTGTGACGATGACAATGACACTGTGTGTGATGATGACACCGTGTGTGATGATGACAATGACACTGTGTGTGATGATGACACCGTGTGTGACGATGACAATGACACTGTCCGTGACGATGGCGTCGTGCGTGACCACAAGCACAATGATGGTGATGACGCCGCCTTGCCTCCTTCGTGTGATTGTTGATGCCCTTGAACACCTTCCCAAACGAGCCCTTGCCAATCCTCTCCTGCTTGGTGAACAACTCCTCTGGGTCTGCCTTGGTCCTCTGCGAATAAACAACAACAACACAACAATGACACCACCACACTGTGTTCAACAACAACCGCCACCACCACACTGTGTTCGACAACCACCACCACCACCACACTGTGTTCGACAACCACCACCACACTGTGTTCAACAACCACCACCACCACACTGTGTTCAACAACAACCACCACCACCACACTGTGTTCAACAACCACCACCACCACACTGTGTTCAACAACCACCACCACCACACTGTTCAACAACCACCACCACCACCACACTGTGTTCAACAACAACCACCACCACCACACTGTGTTCAACAACAACCACCACCAGTACACTGTGTTCAACCACCACCACACTGTTCAACAACAACAACCACCACACTGTGTTCAACAACCACCACCACACTGTGTTCAACAACCACCACCACCACACTGTGTTCAACAACAACCACCACCACCACACTGTGTTTCAACAACAACCACCACCACCACACTGTGTTCAACAACAACCACCACCACCACACTGTGTTCAACAACAACCACCACCACCACACTGTGTTCAACAACCACCACCACCACACTGTGTTCAACAACCACCACCACCACACTGTGTTCAACAACAACCACCACCACCACACTGTGTTCAACAACAACCGCCACCACCACACTGTGTTCAACAACAACCGCCACCACCACACTGTGTTCAACAACAACCGCCACCACCACACTGTGTTCAACAACCGCCACCACCACACTGTGTTCAACAACCGCCACCACCACACTGTGTTCAACAACAACCGCCACCACCACACTGTGTTCAACAACAACCGCCACCACCACACTGGTTCAACAACCACCACCACCACCACACTGTGTTCAACAACAACCGCCACCACCACACTGTGTTCAACAACCACCACCACCACACTGTGTTCAACAACAACCGCCACCACCACACTGTGTTCAACAACAACCACCACCACACTGTGTTCAACAACCACCACCACCACACTGTGTTCAACAACAACCACCACCACACTGTGTTCAACAACAACCGCCACCACCACACTGTGTTCAACAACCACCACCACCACCACACAGTGTTCAACAACCACCACCACCACACTGTGTTCAACAACCACCACCACCACACTGTGTTCAACAACAACCGCCACCACCACACTGTGTTCAACCAACCACCACCACCACACGTGTTCAACAACCACCCCACCACACTGTGTTCAACAACAACCACCACCACACTGTGTTCAACAACCACACCACCACACTGTGTTCAACAACAACCACCACCACCACACTGTGTTCAACAACAACCACCACCACACTGTGTTCAACAAACAACCACCACCACACTGTGTTCAACAACAACCACCACCACACTGTGTTCAACAACACCACCACCACACTGTGTTCAACAACAACCAACCACACAACACTGTGTTCAACAACAACCGCCACCACCACACTGTGTTCGACAACCACCACCACCACACTGTGTTCGACAACCACCACCACCACCACACTGTGTTCAACAACCACCACCACCACACTGTGTTCAACAACCACCACCACCACACTGTGTTCAACAACCACCACCACCACACTGTTCAACAACCACCACCACCACCACACTGTGTTCAACAACAACCCACCACCACCACACTGTGTTCAACAACAACCACCACCACCACACTGTGTTTCAACAACACCACCACCACCACACTGTGTTCAACAACCACCACCACCACACTGTGTTCAACAACCACCACCACCCACTGTCAACAACCACCCCACCACCCACTGTGTTCAACAACAACCACCACCACCACACTGTGTTCAACAACAAACCACCACCAGTACACTGTGTTCAACCACCACCACACTGTTCAACAACAACAACCACCACACTGTGTTCAACAACCACCACCACACTGTGTTCAACAACCACCACCACCACACTGTGTTCAACAACAACCACCACCACCACACTGTGTTCAACAACAACCACCACCACCACACTGTGTTCAACAACAACCACCACCACCACACTGTGTTCAACAACAACCACCACCACCACACTGTGTTCAACAACCACCACCACCACACTGTGTTCAACACCACCACCACCACACTGTGTCAACAACAACCACCACCACCACACTGTGTTCAACAACAACCGCCCCACACCTGTGTTTAACACAACCGCCACCACCACACTGTGTTCAACAACAACCGCCACCACCACACTGTGTTCAACAACAACGCACCACCACACTGTGTTCAACAACCACCACCACCACACTGTGTTCAAACCACACCACCACACTTGTCAACAACCGCACCACACTGTGTTCAACAACAACCGCCACCACCACACTGTGTTTCAACAACAACCACCACCACACTGTGTTCAACAACCACCACCACCACCACACTGTGTTCAACAACAACCGCCACCACCACACTGTGTTCAACAACCACCACCACCACACTGTGTTCAACAACAACCGCCACCACCACCACTGTGTTTCAACAACAACCACCACCACACTGTGTTCAACAACCACCACCACCACACTGTGTTCAACAACAACCACCACCACACTGTGTTCAACAACAACCGCCACCACCACACTGTGTTCAACAACCACCACCACCACCACACAGTGTTCAACAACCACCACCACCACACTGTGTTCAACAACCACCACCACCACACTGTGTTCAACAACAACCGCCACCACCACACTGTGTTCAACAACCACCACCACCACCACACAGTGTTCAACAACCACCACCACCACACTGTGTTCAACAACAACCACCACCACACTGTGTTCAACAACCACCACCACCACACTGTGTTTCAACAACAACCACCACCACCACACTGTGTTCAACAACAACCACCACCACACTGTGTTCAACAACAACCACCCCACACTGTGTCAACAACAACCACCACCACACTGTGTTCAACAACCACCACCACCACACTGTGTTCAACAACAACCACCACCACCACACTGTGTTCAACAACAACCGCCACCACCACACTGTGTTCAACAACAACCGCCACCACCACACTGTGTTCAACAACCACCACCACCACCACACTGTGTTCAACAACAACCACCACCACACTGTGTTCAACAACAACCACCACCACCAACACTGTGGTTCAACAACAACCACCACCACACTGTGTTCAACAACCACCACCACCACACTGTGTTCAACAACAACCACCACCACCACACTGTGTTCAAACAACCACCACCACACTGTGTTCAACAACAACCACCACCACACTGTGTTCAACAACAACCACCACCACACTGTGTTCAACAACCAACCACCACCCCACCACTGTGTTCAACAACACCACCACCACCACACTGTGTTCAACAACAACCGCCACCACCACACTGTTTCAACAAACACCCCACCACCACACTGTGTTCAACAACCACCACCACACTGTGTTCAACAACACCACCACCACACGTGTTCAACAACCCCACCACCACACTGTGTTCAACAACCACCACCACCCACACTGTGTTCAACAACCACCACCACACTGTGTTCAACAACCCCACCACCACACTGTGTTAACAACAACCACCACCACCACACTGTGTTCAACAACAACCACCACCACCACCACACTGTGTTCAAACAACCACCACCCCACACTGTGTTCAACAACAACCCCACCACACTGTGTTCAACAACCACCACCACCACACTGTGTTCAACAACAACCACCACACACTGTGTTCAACAACAACCACCACCACACTGTGTTCAACAACCACCACCACCACCACTGTGTTCACAACACCACCACCACACTGTGTTCAAAACAACCACCCACCACACTGTGTTCAACAACAACCCCACCAACACTGTGTTCAACAACCACCCACCACCACACTGTGTTTCAACAACAACCACCCCCACCACACTGTGTTCGACAACAACCACCACCACACTGTGTTCAACAACAACCACCACCACACTGTGTTCAACAACCACCACCACCACCACACTGTGTTCAACAACCACCGCCACCACACCTGTGTTCGACAACAACCACCACCACCACTGTGGTTCAACAACAACCACCATCCACACTGTGTTCAACCAACCACCACCACACTGTGTGCAACAACACCACCACCACCACACTGTGTTCAACAACAACCACCACCACACTGTGTTCAACAACAACCCCCACCACACTGTGTTCAACAACACACCACCACCACCACTGTGTTCAACAACCACCACCACACTGTGTTCAACAACCACCACCACCACTGTGTTCGACAACAAACCACCACCACACTGTGTTCAACAACCACCACCACCCACTGTGTTCATCAACCACCACCACCACACTGTGTTCGACAACAACCGCCACCACCACACTGTGTTCAACACCACCACCACCCACACTGTGTTCAACAACCACCACCACCACACTGTGTTTCAACAACCACCACCACCACACTGTGTTCATCAACCACCACCACCACACGGTGTTCAACAACAACCACACCACACTGTGTTCAACAACCACCACCACCACACTGTGTTCAACAACCACCACCACCACACTGTGTTCAACAACCACCACCACCACACTGTGTTCAACAACCACCACCACCACACTGTGTTCATCAACCACCACCACCCACTGTGTTCAACAACCACCACCACCACACTGTGTTCATCAACCACCACCACCACACTGTGTTCAACAACAACCACCACCACCACACTGTGTTCATCAACACCACCACCACACTGTGTTCGACAACCACCACCACCACACTGTGTTCAACAACCACCACCACCACACTGTTCAACAACCACCACCACCACACTGTGTTCAACAACAACCACCACCACCACACTGTGTTCAACAACAACCACCACCACCACACTGTGTTCAACAACAACCACCACCAACCACACTGTGTTCAACAACCACCACCACCACCACACTGTGTTCAACAACAACCACCACCACCACCACACGTGTTCAACAACAACCACCACCACCACCACACTGTGTTCAACAACCACCACCACCACACTGTGTTCAACAACAACCGCCACCACACTGTGTTCAACAACCACCACCACCACACTGTGTTCATCAACCACCACCACCACACTGTGTTCAACAACCACCACCACCACACTGTGTTCATCAACCACCACCACCACACTGTGTTCAACACCACCACCACCACACTGTGTTCATCAACCACCACCACCACACTGTGTTCAACAACACAACCACCACCACCACACTGTGTTCATCAACCACCACCACCACACTGTGTTCAACAACAACCACCACCACCACACTGTGTTTCAACAACAACCACCACCACCACACTGTGTTCAACACCCACCACCAACCACACATGTGTTCAACAACACCACCACCCCCACCACTGTGTTCAACAACAACCACCACCACCACCACACTGTGTTCAACAACACCACCACCACCACCACACTGTGTTTCAACAACCACCACCACCACACTGTGTTCACAACAACCGCCACCACACTGTGTTCAACAACCACCACACCACACTGTGTTCAACAACAACCACCACCACACTGTGTTCAACAACAACCGCCACCACCACACTGTCAACAACCCACCACCACCACCACACTGTTCAACAACCACCACCACCACACTGTGTCAACCCACCACCACCACACTGTGTTCAACAACAACCGCCACCACCACACTGTGTTCAACACCCACCACCACCACACTGTGTTCAACAACCAACACCACCACCACACTGTGTTCAACAACCACCACACCACACTGTGTTCAACAACAACCACCACCACCACACTGTGTTCAACACACAACCGCCACCACCACACTGTGTTCAACAACAACCACCACACTGTGTTCAACAACCACCACCACACTGTGTTCAACAACAACACACCCACCACCACACTGTGTTCAACATCTACCACCACCACCACCACACTGTGTTCAACAACCACCGCCACCACCACCACTGTGTTCAACAACAACCACCACACTGTGTTCAACAACCACCACCACACTGTGTTCAACAACAACCACCACCACCACCACACTGTGTTCAACAACCACCACACACTGTGTTCAACAACCACCACCACCACCACACTGTGTTCAAACAACCACCACCACCACACTGTGTTCAACAACAACCACCACCACCACACTGTGTTCAACAACAACCACCACCACCACACTGTGTTCAACAACCACCACCACCACACTGTGTTCAACAACCACCACCACCACACTGTGTTCAACAACCACCACCACCACACTGTGTTCAACAACCACCACCACCACACTGTGTTCAACAACCACCACCACCACCCACGGTTCAACACCACCACCACCACTGTGTTCAACAACCACCACCACCACACTGTGTTCAACCACCACCACCACCACACTGTGTTCAACCACCACCACAACCACCACCACCACCACCCTGTGTTCAACCACCACCACAACCACCACCACCACATTGGTTCAATCTCAGCCCGACTGCTGCTGATGAGAAGTGTTGTGTTGAACCAATGCTGGTGGAAGGCTGATGCGATGTGTAAAATACACGTCTGTTCGTGAGAAGAGCCGGGAATCTCGCAAGGAGACACATTGGCGCCTGTTAAGTTCTCAAAGCACACTACTGCGGATAATACGAAACATAGAATTAAAATGTTGTCGAAGAATCCACTTCACGGGAATCCGTTCCGGGATTTGTCGCGGGAGACGCCAACCCCAACGAGCTCCGACTCCCGGAGCCGGAATCTCGGGGGGTGGCGGGGAAAACCCGGAAGTCCGAAATCCAACGACCCGAACTCCACGACTATTAAATTAAACTAAATTGTAACGGATTAAAACGACAGCGATTAAAGGCGCGCACACAGCACTCACCTGCACGTTCAGTGCTTTCGCCAGCAGCGCCATATCCCCGTTCTTGTTGTTAACTTAATGGTTTTTTTTTTTATGACGGGACCCCCACCCCGAAGGAAGATAGCGGCCTCGCCTATTTTTCCGGTGGGGCTAGGCGCAGGCTTTCCCCGCCGGGTTAACTAGGCCGTAAGGGGGTTGGAGAGACGAGGGTGGTGATTAAAATAAATCCGCGAATATTTTAAAAAAGCAAATTAACGCGAGGCGACTGTCGATGCGGGAACGAAGCCGGCAACGGAATATTTTCGTGGTGTTTTTTTTGTTTAAAATCCGACAATTATCGACGGGAAGCCGCCGGCGAAACTTGACCGCGACTGGCCCCGCGGTGTTTAGAACCTTTAAAGAAAATAGTTTCTGAAGTTGGGCGGAGCAGCGGGCGGTGATGCGTCCGTTGGCGAGCGCGCGCGCGCGCCCTCAAACCTTCCGCCGCCCTCCGCGATGAAAGTAGTGCCGCCAATGCATTGCAATGGGTGGGTGGGTGGGGGGTGGATTTGTGGAAAAACATCACAAATTGATGAGTAAATTGTTCGTTTTGTGACAAATTAATCAAGTCCCATCACGAGGAGAGAAACACAAACACGTAGACAAGAACTACATTTTGTTACATTGGAGTCTATGGGAGACTTCAACATTGGAGTTAATGGGAGACTTTGACATTGAAGTCTATGGGAGACTTCAACATTGGAGTCTATGGGAGACTTTAACATTGGAGTCTATGGGAGACTTTAACATTGGAGTCTATGGGAGACTTTAACATTTGAGTCTATGGGAGACTTTAACATTGAAGTCTATGGGAGACTTTAACATTGGAGTCTATGGGAAACTTTAACATTGAAGTCTATGGGAGACTTTAACATTGTGGTCTATGGGAGACTTTGACATTGAAGTCTATGGGAGACTTCAACATTGGAGTCTATGGGAGACTTTAACATTGGAGTCTATGGGAGACTTTAACATTGGAGTCTATGGGAGACTTCAACATTGGAGTCTATGGGAGACTTTAACATTGGAGTCTATGGGAGACTTTAACATTGGAGTCTATGGGAGACTTTAACATTGAAGTCTATGGGAGACTTTAACATTGGAGTCTATGGGAGACTTTAACATTGGAGTCTATGGGTAGAGACTTCAACATTGCAGTTAATGGGAGACTTCAACATTGGAGTCTATGGGAGACTTTAACATTGGAGTCTATGGGAGACTTTAACATTGGAGTCTATGGGAGACTTCAACATTGGAGTCTATGGGTAGAGACTTTGACATTGCAGTTAATGGGAGACTTCAACATTGGAGTCTATGGGAGACTTTAACATTGAAGTCTATGGGAGACTTCAACATTGGAGTCTATGGGAGACTTTGACATTGGGTCTATGGGTAGAGACTTCAACATGGCTGTCAACCCCTTATCAGTGCCCTACTTTATTACAGACCAATTCAGAGCTCATTGGTCACTCCGTGCCCCTCACGAATCTCAAAGTTCACGCGACAGAGTCCCATAATAAGTAGAGAAACACAAACAAATCGACAATTTATTTTATGCCTCCCGCATCGGAAGGTCTTGACCGCCGTACGGACCTGAAACTCTAACTTCCCTGAACAAGAAGAATACAGTTCAGTTTCAGCTTCATTTATGAAGTTCTTGAACAAAAAGTGACTATGCGCGCACAGAAAAATCCAGGAAAACACAGCAACGTCTTCCAGAGAAAGCACCGCATCTCACCGCCGCGTTGCACACATCCCAGTGGGATGCAAGTCAAACAACTTCAACCCTACGGGGTTGCGCCGTGTGGGTTGCCACGGTGCGGGGACAGTTTTTCGTGGCTAATTCATCACCTCGGAAGGTCTGGACTGCACTCAGGGGCCTCATCATCTCGTGCCTGCGATGGACAATTCACGTGAAAGTAAAACATCCCGTGGCCAGACGTCGGAGGTGCTGGATTATGACGGTCAGCCATGTCCTGGGTTCCAAAGTTCAAAGTTCAAAGTTCCTATGCTTCTATTTACGACTCCCCAAAGTCTATAAATTCCCCAAAATACGCCAATAAAACGCACAATTGCTAGTTACACTATAACCTTTAAACAAAAATACCGCTCAGAGCATTCGGGCATTCGACGTTTCAGGCAATGGTCCTTCTTCGTGTTGAATCGGTGGTGGTGGTGTTATTTGTAGAGCCAGAGTGCATCACCGTCACACTGATGTCCCATCCAGCAGTGGACAGACCCTGGTGGTGGTGACACTGAGAGACGCGGTAGAGACATCACCATCGTGTCACCACCACCACCACCAGGGTCTATCCACTGCTGGTGGTGGTGACACTGAGAGACGCGGTAGACATCACCATCGTGTCACCACCACCACCAGGGTCTATCCACTGCTGGTGGTGGTGACACTGAGAGACGCGGTAGAGACATCACCATCAAATAAATATTAAATAATAAATATGTTTAATGTCCTCCGAGCGGGATTCGAACTCGCGTGCCGCTGCACAGGTCACGTGGCATGCGGCTGCGCGAGGCGCGAGCGTGAGGGAGGGTAGAGGAGGGGGGTGTGGGTTATATAGGGGGTCTAAATATAGCAGCGGCGCCCGTGATTGGCTGACACGTTATGCAAATTATCTTTATGCAAATTTTTGCACGCCCATTGTATAGTGGACCCCCTCCCCGCTCACACCCCTTCCGCCCCCACCCTCTCACGAGGAGCGGTGGTGCAGCGGTGAGCGCACTGCCGCTTTTGTGTCTGCGTAGCAGGAACCCGGAAAATAAGTGACATTTAAAACACTTTTTTAAAAGACGCTTTTATGAAATGTACGAGTAATGGTGGAACTCCACGACTCCAGGAAGTGGCCACGAAGCTTGCCATAACGTAAGGGCAATTACAGTGAACGTGAGTTGAGCGTGGACAATTAGAGCCAAGCCGAAACATAACATATAAAAAGAATATTTGAAAAAATATATTTATTTTTTATGATAGAATATAGTATTGCCATCGATATGACATAAGTGTACCAAGTTTGCAGTCGATACCACATTGGGAAGTGGGTTAGAATTGAGTTACAAGATTTGAGGATACAACAACAGACAGAGTGAGTTAATCAAAAGCGTGTAAAAATATACCACGGCCACCACCACGAACCACGTGGAGCGATCGTCATCTGAGGCCTCCTCCCCTAGGTCGACTCAGCCTCAAATTAGTAGCGGGTTGCCAGGAAGCTGGTTGAATTGCAAACCAGTCTCTGTGTGAGTCTGTGGGTCTCTGTGAGAGTCTGTGGGACTCTATGTGAGTCTGTGTGTCTCTGTGTGAGTCTGTGGGTCTCTGTGTCAGTCTATGGGTCTCTGTGAGTCTATGGGTCTCTATGTGAGTCTATGGGTCTCTACTGAGTCTATGGGTCTCTGTGTGAGTCTGTGGGTCTCTGTGTAAATCTGTGGGTCTCTGTGAGAGTCTGTGGGACTCTATGTGAGTCTGTGTGTCTCTGTGTGAGTCTGTGGGTCTCTGTGTGAGTCTAAGGGTCTCTGTGTGAATCTGTGGGTCTCTGTGTGAGTCTGTGGGTCTCTGTGAGAGTCTGTGGGTCTCTGTGTGAGTCTGTGGGTCTCTGTGGGTCTCTGTGTGGGTCTGTGGGTCTCTGTGTGAGTCTGTGGGTCTCTGTGTGAGTCTGTGGGTCTCTATGTGAGTCTGTGGGTCTCTGTGTGAGTCTGTGGGTCTCTGTGTGAGTCTGTGGGTCTCTGTGTGAGTCTGTGGGTCTCTATGTGAGTCTGTGGGTCTCTGTGGGAGTCTGTGGGTCTCTGTGTGAGTGTATGGGCTCACTCTGTGATGAGTCTGTGGGTCTCTGTGTGATGAGTCTGTGGGTTTCTGTGTGAGTCTGCGGGTCTCTGTGTGAGTCTATGGGTCTCTCTGTGTGATGAGTCTGTGGGTCTCTGTGTGAGTCTGCGGGTCTCTGTGTGAGTCTGTGGGTCTCTGTGTGAGTCTGCGGGTCTCTGTGTGAGTCTGTGGGTCTCTTTGTGAGTCTGTGGGTCTCTTTGTGAGTCTGTGGGTCTCTGTGTGAGTCTGTGGGTCTCTGTGTGAGTCTGTGGGTCTCTGTGAGAGTCTGTGGATCTCTGTGAGAGTCTGTGGTTCTCTGTGTGGGTCTGTGGGTCTCTATGTAAGTCTATGGGTCTTTGTGTGATGAGTCTGTGGGTCTCTGTGAGAGTCTGTGGGTCTCTGTGTGAGGCTGTGGGTCTCTGTGAGCGCCTGTGGGTCTCTGTGAGAGTCTGTGGGTCTCTGTGTGAGTCTATGGGTCTCTCTGTGATGAGTCTGTGGGTATCTGTGTGAGTCTATGGGTCTCTCTGTGATGAGTCTGTGGGTCTCTGTGTGATGAGTCTGTGGGTTTCTGTGTGAGTCTGCGGGTCTCTGTATGAGTCTATGGGTCTCTCTGTGTGAGTCTGTGGGTCACGGTGTGAGTCTGTAATAAAGCTCGTTGAGGCGACTTCTGAAATTCGTCTTTTATTCAACTTATCTTACAGTTTACTTCACGCTGCTGATAGGCAGCATGAGAGGGACAGATATATAGAGAGAAACGCACTGCCACGTGGCAACTCGGAGCTCAGCTCCCGGGTGGCCTCCCCCCTCTGTTCGTTCCCGTTCTGACCACGTGTCGTTCGTCTCCACCCCTATTTAATACCCGGGTCACGTGGTACGTTTCCGCCAATCCTCGTTAGCCTGCATGGAATCTTCGAGGCTCCCTCGTCATCTCCCGGGACCACGCCCCTGACTCGTCTCCCCATTGGCTGTGGCCAAAGCCAGCAGAACCAATCCTTACAGCTGTCACCTCTCCATCACGTCAGGGCCATGCCCCTAGGCTTCCCCCCATTGGCTGTAAACCAGGACCGGCAGAGCCAATCACCATGACGAGTTGTGATACGTCAGTGAACCGGATATATCCTCATATTACAAGTCTATGGATCTCTGTGTGAGTCTGTGGGTCTCTGTGTGAGTCTGTGGGTCTCTGTGTGAGTCCATAGGTCTCTGTGTGAGTCTGTGGGTCTCTGTGTCAGTCTATTGGTCTCTATGTGAGTCTATGGGTCTCTATGTGAGTCCATAGGTATCTGTGTGAGTCTGTGGGTCTCTGTGAGTCTGTGGGTCTCTGTGTGAGTCTATGGGTCTCTATGTGAGTCAATGGGTCTCTGTGTGAGTCTGTGGGTCTCTGTGCGATTCTATGGAACTCTGTGAGAGTCTGTGGGTCTCTTTGTGAGTCTATGGGTCTCTATGTGAGTCAATGGGTCTCTGTATGAGTCTGTGGGTCTCTGTGTGATTCTATGGAACTCTGTGAGAGTCTGTGGGTCTCTATGTGAGTCAATAGGTCTCTGTGTGAGTCTGTGGGTCTCTGTGAGAGTCTGTGGGACTCTATGTGAGTCTGTGTGTCTCTGTGTGAGTCTGTGGGTCTCTGTGTCAGTCTATGGGTCTCTATGTGAGTCTATGGGTCTCTATGTGAGTCTATGGGTCTCTACTGAGTCTATGGGTCTCTGTGTGAGTCTGTGGGTCTCTGTGTAAATCTGTGGGTCTCTGTGAGAGTCTGTGGGACTCTATGTGAGTCTGTGCGTCTCTGTGTGAGTCTGTGGGTCTCTATGTTAGTCTGTGGGTCTCTGTGGGAGTCTGTGGGTCTCTGTGTGAGTGTATTGGCTCACTCTGTGATGAGTCTGTGGGTCTCTGTGTGATGAGTCTGTGGGTCTCTGTGTGAGTCTGCGGGTCTCTGTGTGAGTTTGTGGGTCTCTGTGTGAGTCTGCGGGTCTCTGTGTGAGTCTGTGGGTCTCTTTGTGAGTCTGTGGGTCTCTTTGTGAGTCTGTGGGTCTCTGTGTGAGTCTGTGGGTCTCTGTGTGAGTCTGTGGGTCTCTGTGAGAGTCTGTGGATCTCTGTGAGAGTCTGTGGTTCTCTGTGTGGGTCTGTGGGTCTCTATGTAAGTCTATGGGTCTTTGTGTGATGAGTCTGTGGGTCTCTGTGAGAGTCTGTGGGTCTCTGTGTGAGGCTGTGGGTCTCTGTGAGCGCCTGTGGGTCTCTGTGAGAGTCTGTGGGTCTCTGTGTGAGTCTATGGGTCTCTCTGTGATGAGTCTGTGGGTATCTTGTGAGTCTATGGGTCTCTCTGTGATGAGTCTGTGGGTCTCTGTGTGATGAGTCTGTGGGTTTCTGTGTGAGTCTGCGGGTCTCTGTGTGATGAGTCTGTGGGTCTCTGTGTGATGAGTCTGTGGGTCTCTGTGTGAGTCTGCGGGTCTCTGTATGAGTCTATGGGTCTCTCTGTGTGAGTCTGTGGGTCACGGTGTGAGTCTGTAATAAAGCTCGTTGAGGCGACTTCTGAAATTCGTCTTTTATTCAACTTATCTTACAGTTTAATTCACGCTGCTGATAGGCAGCATGAGAGGGACAGATATATAGAGAGAAACGCACTGCCACGTGGCAACTCGGAGCTCAGCTCCCGGGTGGCCTCCCCCCTCTGTTCGTTCCCGTTCTGACCACGTGTCGTTCGTCTCCACCCCTATTTAATACCCGGGTCACGTGGTACGTTTCCGCCAATCCTCGTTAGCCTGCATGGAATCTTCGAGGCTCCCTCGTCATCTCCCGGGACCACGCCCCTGACTCGTCTCCCCATTGGCTGTGGCCAAAGCCAGCAGAACCAATCCTTACAGCTGTCACCTCTCCATCACGTCAGGGCCATGCCCCTAGGCTTCCCCCCATTGGCTGTAAACCAGGACCGGCAGAGCCAATCACCATGACGAGTTGTGATACGTCAGTGAGCCGCATATATCCTCATATTACAAGTCTATGGATCTCTGTGTGAGTCTGTGGGTCTCTGTGTGAGTCTGTGGGTCTCTGTGTGAGTCTGCAGATCTCTGTGTGAGTCTGTGGGTCTCTGTGTGCATCTATGGGTCTCTGTGTGAGTTTGTGGGTCTCTGTGTGAGTCTATGGATCTCTGTGCGAGTCTGTGGGTCTCTGTGAGAGTCTGTGGCTCTCTGTGTGGTGGGTCGCGGTGTGAGTCTGTGGGTCTCTGTGTAAATCTGTGGGTCTCTGTGATTCTATGGAACTCTGTGAGAGTCTGCGGGTCTCTGTGTGAGTCTGTGGGTCTCTGTGTCAGTCTATGGGTCTCTATATGAGTCTATGGGTCTCTATGTGAGTCCATAGGTCTCTGTGTGAGTCTGTGGGTCTGTGTGTCAGTCTATGGGTCTCTATATGAGTCTATGGGTCTCTATGTGAGTCCAGAGGTCTCTGTGTGAGTCTGTGGGTCTCTGTGTCAGTCTATTGGTCTCTATGTGAGTCTATGGGTCTCTATGTGAGTCCATAGGTATCTGTGTGAGTCTGTGGGTCTCTGTGAGTCTGTGGGTCTCTGTGTGAGTCTATGGGTCTCTATGTGAGTCAATGGGTCTCTGTGTGAGTCTGTGGGTCTCTGTGCGATTCTATGGAACTCTGTGAGAGTCTGTGGGTCTCTTTGTGAGTCTATGGGTCTCTATGTGAGTCAATGGGTCTCTGTATGAGTCTGTGGGTCTCTGTGTGATTCTATGGAACTCTGTGAGAGTCTGTGGGTCTCTATGTGAGTCAATAGGTCTCTGTGTGAGTCTGTGGGTCTCTGTGTCAGTCTATGGGTCTCTATGTGAGTCTATGGGTCTCTATGTGAGTCTATGGGTCTCTACTGAGTCTATGGGTCTCTGTGTGAGTCTGTGGGTCTCTGTGTAAATCTGTGGGTCTCTGTAATTATATGGAACTCTGTGAGAGTCTGTGGGTCTCTGTGTGAGTCTGTGGGTCTCTGTGTCAGTCTATGGGTCTCTATGTGAGTCTATGGGTCTCTATGTGAGTCCATAGGTCTCTGTGTGAGTCTGTGGGTCTCTGTGAGTCTGTGGGTCTCTGTGTGAGTCTATGGGTCTCTATGTGAGTCAATGGGTCTCTGTATGAGTCTGTGGGTCTCTGTGTGATTCTATGGAACTCTGTGAGAGTCTGTGGGTCTCTGCGTGAGTCTGTGGGTCTCTGTGTCAGTCTGTGGGTCTCTGTGTGAGTCTGTGGGTCTCTGTGTCAGCCTATGGGTCTCTATGTTAGTCTGTGGGTCTCTGTGTGGTGGGTCTCGGTGTGAGTCTATGGGTCTCTGTGTAAATCTGTGGGTCTCTGTGATTCTATGGAACTCTGTGAGAGTCTGTGGGTCTCTTTGTGAGTCTATCGGTCTCTATGTGAGTCAATGGGTCTCTGTATGAGTCTGTGGGTCTCTGTGTGATTCTATGAAACTCTGTGAGAGTCTGTGGGTCTCTATGTGAGTCAATAGGTCTCTGTGTGAGTCTGTGGGTCTCTGTGTCAGTCTATGGGTCTCTATGTGAGTCTATGGGTCTCTATGTGAGTCTATGGGTCTCTACTGAGTCTATGGGTCTCTGTGTGAGTCTGTGGGTCTCTGTGTAAATCTGTGGGTCTCTGTAATTATATGGAACTCTGTGAGAGTCTGTGGGTCTCTGTGTGAGTCTGTGGGTCTCTGTGTCAGTCTATGGGTCTCTATGTGAGTCTATGGGTCTCTATGTGAGTCCATAGGTCTCTGTGTGAGTCTGTGGGTCTCTGTGAGTCTGTGGGTCTCTGTGTGAGTCTATGGGTCTCTATGTGAGTCAATGGGTCTCTGTATGAGTCTGTGGGTCTCTGTGTGATTCTATGGAACTCTGTGAGAGTCTGTGGGTCTCTGTGTGAGTCTGTGGGTCTCTGTGTCAGTCTGTGGGTCTCTGTGTGAGTCTGTGGGTCTCTGTGTCAGCCTATGGGTCTCTATGTTAGTCTGTGGGTCTCTGTGTGGTGGGTCTCGGTGTGAGTCTATGGGTCTCTGTGTAAATCTGTGGGTCTCTGTGATTCTATGGAACTCTGTGAGAGTCTGTGGGTCTCTGTGTGAGTCTGTGGGTCTCTGTGTCAGTCTATGGGTCTCTATATGAGTCTATGGGTCTCTATGTGAGTCCATAGGTCTCTGTGTGAGTCTGTGGGTCTCTGTGTAAATCTGTGGGTCTCTGTAATTCTATGGAACTCTGTGAGAGTCTGTGGGTCTCTGTGTGAGTCTGTGGGTCTCTGTGTCAGTCTATGGGTCTCTATGTGAGTCTATGGGTCTCTATGTGAGTCCATAGGTCTCTGTGTGAGTCTGTGGGTCTCTGTGAGTCTGTGGGTCTCTGTGTGAGTCTATGGGTCTCTATGTGAGTCAATGGGTCTCTGTGTGAGTCTGTGGGTCTTTGTGCGATTCTATGGAACTCTGTGAGAGTCTGTGGGTCTCTGTGTGAGTCTGTGGGTCTCTGTGTCAGTCTGTGGGTCTCTGTGTGAGTCTGTGGGTCTCTGTGTCAGCCTATGGGTCTCTATGTGAGTCTGTGGGTCTCTGTGTGGTGGGTCTCGGTGTGAGTCTATGGGTCTCTGTGTGAATCTGTGGGTCTCTGTGAGTCTGTGGGTCTCTGTGTGAGTCTATGGGTCTCTATGTGAGTCAATAGGTCTCTGTGTGAGTCTGTGGGTCTCTGTGTCAGTCTATGGGTCTCTATGTGAGTCTATGGGTCTCTATGTGAGTCTATGGGTCTCTACGTGAGTCTATGGGTCTCTGTGTGAGTCTGTGGGTCTCTGTGTGATTCTATTGATATCTGTATAAGTCTGTGGGTCTCTGTGTGAGTCTGTGGGTCTCTGTGAGTCTGTGGGTCTCTGTGTCAGTCTGTGGGTCTCTGTGTGAGTCTGTGCTCTGTGTGAGTTGGCCTGTGTTGTGCCCGTCTGTGAAATCAAGAAGAGTTCCCTCTCCACGACGTGTCGCGGAAGTCGCCATGACATTGGTGCTGCTCGCGACTCGCTACGAACACCACGTGGCCCCACAGTCCGTGATGGGCTACTGCGAGGAACACCGGAGCATCAACAACCACCACCATGAAGCATCATGCCGTGGTTGATGATCCATGATAGAGGGGGGCAAGGGGAGTTATTTTGGGTTACATCACGTGAGGCATAAATGTAGTTTCGGATGATCCTGGTAGCTACTACATATGTGCTACTACATATGTACTACTACATATATGTACTCCTACATATGTAGTAGTACATATTTGTAGTAGCTACTACATATATGTACTACTATGTAGTACACATATTTAGTGGCACATATGTAGTAGTACATATGTCGTAGTACATATTACATATGTACTACTACATATGTAGTAGTAGCTACGGGCCCAGAACTTTCAAAGGCCCCGTGCTTAACGCTTTCAAGCTATCAATTCCGGTATAGTGATTCTGCACTTGCTCTATTACCAGGGGCGGTTTCTTCATTAGGGCGATTGGGCGACGCACCACCAAAGTGTGAAAGGGACTTTTTCAATCACATTCACAATGTCATTCAACCAGAGTTACGCTAGCCGTCACTGTGCCTCTGGATATAGTCCAATCAGCGTCATGTCACGTTCTGTGGAGTACCGCCTCTTTTTGGGCGATTTCACTCCGGCTGAGAATCGCCCAAAGTGTTCCCATAGACTTACATTCAAAGATGTTTTTTTTCGAACGGCAGGCGCTGCAATGCATTCTCTATGGGTTCCGGGAGGGCTCGCACTAACGTGCTTACGTCATCATACATAAGCACGTTTCAGTCAACAATATTATTTGTCGCCACCTAGTGGAATATTTAATAAAAGAAACTATCTGAGTGGATTGAAAATACATTTACTGGTCAAAAACCTTGTCAAACTCCATTTGAGCTTGAATTTTGGTAAAATGTTAATTAACGTAATAACACACACACACAAATCATCGCTGTCGGACGGAAGCCTTGTATGTCCAAAACTGTTACTTTTCAGGAAACGAAAGAAAACCTGTTTTTTCCCCAAAATAATTTCCAAGCTCTTTTAATGCTTTTCATTGGTTAAATATTTGTAAAACACATTGACAGATGTAAAGGGTGACCAATAGCATTAATTTTTGAAAAATATGGAGATATAAAATATGGATTCTGCCTGATACATTGTTGCTGTCGGGATGGAAACCTTGTATCTCCATATTTATATTATAATAAATAATTTATTTTATAACTAAAATAAATGTATTTCTTTTGTCAGGTCTGCGACACAATCTTGGTCCACACCAAAGAAAGGTTCTCCTTTACCGACCACCTTGTAAGTGCCACGCTGCTACAAGGAGAGATGTTTCAACAGCATGGCCATACATTCCCTGTTGAGGCTCTGAACATCACTGTCAGGGCATACCCAATGTTAACTAAGGCGAAGCTGAAGACTGAACTGTCTCTCATTTATGAGAGTCCAGAATTCAAGGGCTGCTGTGGTGCACTGGCGCTGTACCAGGTTTTGCTGAAGTACAACCTTCAGGATACTTTTTCAGAGACTGTTGCTCTGTTGAACATCCTCATAACCACTCCCATGACAACTGCTGAAGCTGAGAGGTGTCCATATTTTTTATCTCCATATTTTTTCAAAAATTAATGCTATTGGTCACCCTTTACATCTGTCAATGTGTTTTACAACCTTAAAGAGAAGCAAGACATTCCTGAGAAATGTAATGGGACAGGAACGTCTGAATGCACTGGCTATGCTTTCCATGGAGAGGGAACTAGTCAGGAACACGCCTGCTTTCAATGAGAGAGTAATTGATCACTTTGCTACTTTGAAAGAGAGAAGAGCAACATTTCAGTATAAGTAAGCAGTGTAATAGTAGTAATGTGATGTAAGCAGTGTAATAATAGTGAGTATAGAAACAAACAAGGAGATGTATTGTAAGAGTCACTTTATTTTTCATTAATATTAAAGTAGTGAAGTTGCCTTTACATGTGTAGAGGTGTAATTATGCATGGGCACGGATGGCTAACAAACACAAGGGGCGTGGTTAGAGCTGTACACAGAGGAGGTGCTCACACCGACGTCCGCACTCATCCCCCACGGGCCCCTCCCGGGGGGGCCGAGTACTATAAAAGGTGGTGAGCCGGAGGGCTCGAGGTCGAGTGTTAGCTTAAACCAGCGAAGACGGAAGACCAGCTAGAATAGGCCCCGGAACTCCCCTGGCTCGCTGTCCTTGTAAGGGCCGACCAGGGCAAGCCGGTGGCGTGGCCCCGAGAGCCCAGACTGACGTTCTTATAAGAGCCGGTCTGGATACTCAGGGTGCCGGGATCCCAGCTTGACCAGGGCTGGGATAGGTAGCCTCCCCTAGCTCCGTAGTGGAGGACTCGGGCGTAGGTTAGCGGGGTTAGATGTTGTGTCTCCCTGTAGCCGAGTGAAGGGGACGATACCCCCTTAAGTACTGTGTGTACCCGTTACTGTGCACAAGTTGGTGTTAATAAATAAGTGTGCCTCCGACCCCGTCGTCCAAGCCTCCTAAATACTTACTACACATGCTTAAGCTGTTAATTTATCCATTGCATGGGTGGACCTTATCCTTATCAATCATCCAAACATTTGCCCCCCCTGAGAGATTTTGCAGGAGCCGCCACTGTCTATTACTATAGTACTGGGTGTCTAAGCTCTTTGGTTGTTTCGGTAAAGTCACGTAGTTAGAAATAAAATAAAACAAATCACGACGTTTCGATCGCAAAACAAGATTGGGTGTCTAAGGTTAGCGATTTGTCGTACTATCTGGCTGTATAGCAAATGAAAAAAATACAATTACTTTACTGTGCAAGTGAAACATTTTACATGTTTTAATACTTACTTTTTTTATTTAGGGCCGCTTTCTAACATCATGCTACAGGCTCCGCACTATCTTCGCCCGGCACTGCATGAGTGCCGTGTCGTTGAAGGCCGCCACCACCCGACACGGCCAATTGTCGCGTAAACGAAACTTGCCCAGATCGGTTCGATTCGGGACCGTTTCTCCGGTATCAAAGTATCAAAACAAATTCAAATAATAGGTCAGTTTAACACGGGGGCTTTCGCGACCAATGTTTTACCTATTCGGGCAGTAATACAACAGGAGTTGTGTTAAGAAGTTCAAACACGAAATCGATTCTATATTTTGCAAGGAATGAAATGACTACGTTCACCACACACACTTAATGCTCGTGGTGAACAAGCAAACAGAACACGCCGTGATAATAGTCTGCAGCCGTTGCCTTTGGAGCTGATCGTCCTCCACCAGAGACATCGGCAGCCTTCTTTATGGGCCAAGTCTCACCGCCAGCGTCAGACCAGAGAACAACTCCAAACGGCGACCAGTACAAGGGCAATGCCTCGCGTATCGGAGCATTTCTAATGAAAACCAGCACGCACGGCTGGCTTGCCGTCAAACGAACCTCTGGCATCTCCCGAGAGGAGAGAGAGAAAGAGAGAGATAGCGAGAGAGAGATATGCAGAGAGAGACAGAGTAATCCTCTTGAATTTCTCGCCACCATCAACCACCTTCACCATCGTCGACAAATCCATCACCACCACCACCACCACCATCATCGAAGGTAAGACGACAACATTGTTCTTAATAATTTATTGTGTATTGTCTGAGAGTCATTGCAAGTTAAACAATCGCCATTTGTCCGCCCCCCCGCCCGCCACCTCTGTGTTTGCTAGTACCAGGGCACGTGGGGTCACGTTCTCATAGAGACCCACAGAGACCCACAGAGACTCATACTCATAGAGACCCACAGAGACCCACAGAGACTCATACTCAGAGACCCACAGAGACCCACAGAGACTCATACTCATAGAGACCCACAGAGACCCAGAAGAGCTGTGCGGAATGGAGAGAGAGACAGACAGAGCCGAGGTTCCCTGTAAAATAATAAACTATGAACTAGTGTGTGTGCGTGTGCCTGTTAGCCGGTGTAAGGCCCCGCTGGGCTGCTGCGTAGCTCTTAGAAGTGACCATCTGGTCATCACAGATGACATCTGCGCAACCAAGTGGTGGATTGTCATCGTCATCATCACCATCATCATCATCGTCGTCATCGTCATCATCATCATCGTTATCATCGTCATCATCAATCATTGTCATCGTCATCATCGTCATCATCATCGTCATCATCGTCATCATCATCATCGTCATCATCGTCATCATCATCGTCATCATCATCATCATCAATCATCATCATCAATCATCATCATCGTCATCATCAATCATCATCATCATCATCATCGTCATCATCATCATCATCGTCATCATCATCATCATCAATCATCATCATCAATCATCATCACCATCATCGTCATCATCATCATCATCAATCATCATCATCAATCATCATCGTCATCATCATCATCGTCATCATCGTCATCATCATCATGGTCGTGTGGGAATTCATAGCCCCAGCCAAATTCCTCTGATCGTGTAGAGACATTGATTCTAAATGTGTGGAGTGGGGGGAACAGGATGACTCGGAGAACAATCCACGCTGTGACCACCACGGGGAGAGAGGCGCAGGCTCCAAATATACAGCAGCAGCAGCAGGCATCGAACCCACGACCTCCTGTACACCAGGCGAGGTAATTAACATCTCACCCACTCACTCAGGCATCGTCAGGGTCCGGGATGGAACCCACGACCTCCTGTGTACCAGGCGAGGTAGTTAACATCTCACCCACTCACTCAGGCATCGTCAGGGTCCGGGATGGAACCCACAACCTCCTGTGTACCAGGCGAGGTAGTTAACATCTCACCCACTCACTCAGGCATCGTCAGGGTCCGGGATCGAACCCACAACCTCCTGTGTACCAGGCGAGGTAGTTAACATCTCACCCACTCACTCAGGCATCGTCAGGGTCCGGGATCGAACCCACGACCTCCTGTGTACCAGGTGAGGTAGTTAACATCTCACCCATTCACTCAGGCATCGTCAGGGTCCGGGATGGAACCCACGACCTCCTGTGTCCCAGGCGAGGTAGTTAACATCTCCTGGCCACCGTGATGATGATGAGAGAGAGAAATGCAAACTCCAAATATACAGCAGCAGGCATCGTCAGGGTCGGGATTAAACCCACGACCTCCTGTGTACCAGGCGAGGTAGTTAACATCCCTTAGTCACCGTGAAAAAATGAGAGAGATATTTACTGCAAAATAATTTAAAATAAATAATTAAATTCTATGGCCCAATTAATGGGGGGGGGCACAAGACATCTGGACCCACCCTGTTCTGTCTGCTGTTCTCTTTCTAACGCTGCGCGTTGTGTTCGCAGCGCCAATGGGGTACACGACGCGTCGAGCGGTGATCGTGTCGCGCGATGGCGACTCCCTGCGTACCAGGCGAGGGAGTCACCATCTCCTGGCCCACCGCTAAGCGCCCACTCCCTCCCTCCTCAGCCCCGCCCCCCACCCCGAGCCCCCCCCGGCCCCCCGTCCCGCCAGCAGCTGATCCATCTCGGCCGGGTCGACCGCGGGCAGCGGTTGCCGCCAGTAGGTGGCGGTGCCGAAGTCGTGGGGGGCGGAGGCGGCGATCCGCGGAGTCGAGTGGGGGGCACGGCCTGGGAGCACGGGGGGAGGGGGGGGAGATTGGGGGGGGGTAGTCCCTTGGTGGGGGTCGCCTGTAGGGAGAGGGGCAGGAAGGGAGAGAGAGAGAGAGAGGCATCCAGACACAGAGGGACAGACAGAGATGGAGAGATACACAACAACAACAACCGCCATTCGCCACTAAGTGGCGGTGACGTCACCACGACGCTTGTGCCAGGCCACGTGCACCTTGAGGCCACGTGAAATGTCGAACGCCCGCTGGCAGGAGGTCATGGGGCAGACCCAGCAGGTGCCACAGGTCGACTGACTGAGACGACTGGCTGATGCACCACCTGTGCCAACTCACTGTGCTTTAGCTACCCGGCGCTCCGCTCGTTGTTATGAGCGTCGCTCCTCCGCCCTCCGTTCAACTGCCTCCACAGAGGCCGATCTTGACACCGCTGGTACCAGTCATTGGCAAGTCCACTCA
Source organism: Lethenteron reissneri (assembly GCF_015708825.2). Taxonomy (NCBI): domain Eukaryota; kingdom Metazoa; phylum Chordata; class Hyperoartia; order Petromyzontiformes; family Petromyzontidae; genus Lethenteron; species Lethenteron reissneri. The sequence goes on from NC_083848.1 coordinate 3,772,001, forward strand.
GCTCCACATCCTCCCGTACCACATCACTCCATCTCGTCTCTAGCCCGTATCACACCCGTATAGCCCCCTCGAGCCGAACAAAAGCTGTTTAGGCATGCGGTGGGTGGGCATGCAGGCTACATGACCCAGCCAACGCAGCCTTGCCTGCCGGAGGAGCTCACCGATGGGACTTTGTCCAGATCTTTCAAGGATTTGTGAGCTCCTCACACAATCCAGCCTGGTTAAACCCAGGATGGATCGATCGTAGGCAGGCCAGCCTAAATGTTTCTAACCAGCGAAGATGTTCCATTAGTGGGGTCCACGTTTTGCAAGCGTAGAGAAGGAAAGGAATTACTGTGGCCGAGAAGACCTGAAGCTTCGTGCGGAGCGACAGACCAGGTAGCTTCCACACAGCATTACGCAACCGATGAAATGATTATGCCACTCAACTGATTCGGAGTGAGACCTCTGCTGTCAAACCAGAGCCGGTCATGATTACACTGCCCAGGTATGGGGAACTCTCCACTCTCTACACAACTGCCCCATCACCGATTGGGAGTTGTGGGGGTGGAGTGTCCGATGGTACAAAATACCCAGGCAGGTGCTTAGTTTTGGTGGGGCTGATGATAAGGCCCCACCTCTTAGTGACATGCTCCAGGTTCAGCAGCAGCATTTCTAACCCCTCCTCTGAGTGAGCAGCAATTACCAGATCATCGGCATACGTAACAGGGTTGACAAATAGGGAGCCATCCATTGACCGTACCCAGGAATCTATCAGCCTCCCATTGTATCTGTAACAGATGGAAATTCCTCCGGTACAGCAAATGATGGCTTCACAAACTACGTTGTCGAAATAGATGTTAAATAATGTGGGAGCCAGAGGAGATCCATGTCGCACCCCAAGGTGAAAAGGGAATTGCTCCGACTCCCAGCCATGTAGTTTTACCCGGGCCCACTCACCATCATGAAGGTCCTTAATGATTGTGAACAGAGAATCAGGGACTGCAAAAGCACGAAGAACAACCCAGAGCCCAGGCCTACTGATTGTATCATCGGCCTTGACCAGGTCAATAAAGCAGAGATGTAGGTCTTGTTGGGATTTCCTACACCTCTGCTGTAACAGACGGACAGAAAATATGGCATCTGTGCAGGACCGCCTTTTCCTGAAACCGCATTGGGGCTCCGCAAGCCTCTCCTCAGCGTACCTAGCAAGGCAATGTTGAATAATCCTTGCCAGGGCCTTTCCCGGCACACTCAGGAGTGAGATGCCCCTGTAGTTGTTACAGTCTGTGCGGTCCCCCTTCTTAAAGAGGACCACCAGGACATCCTTCCAGTCCTGCGGAACCCATCCAGTGGTCCAGACTGTTGTTTTGATGTCATGTAGAGCAGTCTGTGGACAAACGCCACCCTCCCTCAGCATTTTGCTTGAGAGATCATCTCTGCCCGGTGCCTTTTCCTGGTCTCAGACTCTGGATCACCTTAAGTACTTCCTCAACAGATGGCACCTCAGCAAGCCACTCACAAGGGGTGAAAACTTCTTCCAACGTTTGATGCACCGCAGCCTCAGAAGGGTCATCCCCACTTTGCCCCATGTTTTCCAAAAACCTCACAGACGTGTTCCTGGTGGTCAGAGATTGGATCACCATTTTTTCCCCTAATGATGGTGATAGGGGTGGCGCTGCAGGTTACTTTTGTTGATGGATATAAATAGCGATTTGTGATCGCGGGCCACTGAGGCAGACTCCATCTCCTCAGCAACCCGCAACCACCACCCATCCTTGCAGCGCCTCACGGCTCTCCGAACCTCCGAGCGAAGGCTGCGGTAAGCCTCCTCATTCTCTGACGTGGGATGCTGTAGACGATGAGAGTGGGCCTGTCGCTTTTCCTCAGCCAGCCTGAACACCTCCTCTGTCAGCCAGGGTCTCTGGGGAGGTTTGGACCGTGTACCCTAAGCAGTCATTGCAGCTACATGAGCCACAATCCTAAACCTCGCCCATCTCCCCTCGACATCAAGACTGGGGGATGATGCCAACCCCAGCCGCAAGTGATGATGAAATTCTCGCTTTCAACTTTCATCAGCTACCTGAGACCATGCCACTATGGGTTTGAATGGGGTCCTGGGTGTACACCCACCACCGGAGTGGAAGAATGGCAGGCGCATCTTACAGATGACAAGTCGATGGTCAGTGGGCAGATCAGCTCCACGGTAGGTCCTGGTGTCAAAGACATGGGCCCGCATCTGCTGTTTCATCACTATATAATCCAGCAAATGTTCTTGCTTGGACCCGGCATGCATCCATGACGTTTCGTGGATATGCCGATGCCAGAACAGCGTGTTGGTAATTACAAGCCCATGGGCTGCACAACAATTCTAGCAGCCTCCTACCGTTGTTATTGTGCTGATAAGAGAGAGACACGCAAACTCCAAATATACAGCAGCAGGCGTCAGGGTCGGAATCGAACCCACGACCTCCTGTACACCAGGCGAGGTAGTCAACATCTCATAGCCACTATGATGATGATGATGAGAAAGAGAGATGCAAACTCCAAATATACAGCAGCAGGCATCGTCAGGGTCGGTATTGAACCCACGACCTCCTGTACACCAGGCGAGGTAGTGAACATCTCCTAGCCACCGCTCCCCACACAAACTCTCTCTGTCACACACTCCCACCCTCCCTCCCTCTCACTGATTGTCTGGAGGTCGTCGGAGCCGATCTCCGGGAGCGGCAGCTTCCAGAAGTGCAGAGAGTTGAACTGCAGCAGCAATGCCTCCTCGTGCATGGCTCTGTAGGCAGCAGCATCATCAGCAGAAGCATCATCAGCACCATCAGTATGATCAGCATGATCAGCATGATCAGCATCATCAGCATCAGCACCATCAGCATCATCAGCATCAGCACCATCAGCACCATCATCAGCACCATCATCAGCATCATCAGCACGATCAGCACCATCATCAGCAGCAGCACCATCATCATCAGCAACATCATCAGCATCAGCACCATTATCTTCAGAATCATCACCACCATCAGCACCATCATCACCACCATCAGCACCATCATCACCACCATCAGCACCATCACCACCATCATCAGCACCACCTTCGGCACCATCACCACCCTCATCAGCATCATCAGCACCATCATCATCACCACCATCAGCATCATCACCACCATCAGCATCATCAGCACCATCTCCACCATCATCAGCACCATCAGCACCATCATCAACACCATCATCAGCACCACCTTCGGCACCATCACCACCATCATCAGCATCATCAGCTTCATCATCATCACCACCATCAGCATCATCACCACCATCAGCATCATCACCACCATCATCACCACCATCTCCACCATCATCAGCACCATCAGCACCATCATCAGCACCATCAGCATCATCATCATCAGCAGCAGTGGCCTGGCGCGGTTCGTCCACTAGGGGGCGATGGGGCGCCCTCCCACCGAGCGCCGTGAACACGAGACGACGATTTCTCTCCTAAAGACTCCTTGCCATCAATAGACAGACAATAGACAATAGACAGACAATAGACAATAGACATACAATAGATAGACAATAGACAGACAATAGACATAAAATAGATAGACAATAGACAATAGATAGACAATAGACATACAATAGACAATAGACATAAAATAGATAGACAATAGACAATAGATAGACAATAGACATACAATATATAGACAATAGACAGACAATAGACAATAGACATAAATAGATAGACAATAGACAATAGACAGACAATAGACAATAGACATACAATATATAGACAATAGACAGACAATAGACAATAAATAGACAATAGATAGACAATAGATAGACAATAGACAATAGATAGACAATAGACAATAGACAGACAATAGACACTAAACAATAGACAGACAATAGATAGACAATAGACAGACAATAGACAATAGATAGACAATAGATAGACAATAGACAATAGACAGACAATAGACAATAGACATAAAATAGATAGACAATAGATAGACAATAGATAGACAATAGATAGACAATAGACAATAGACAGACAATAAACAATAGACAGACAATAAACAGACAATAGACAGACAATAGACAATAAATAGACAATAGATAGACAATAGATAGACAATAGACAATAGATAGACAATAGACAATAGACAGACAATAGACACTAGAAAATAGACAGACAATAGATAGACAATAGACAGACAATAGACAGACAATAGACAATAGATAGACAATAGATAGACAATAGACAATAGATAGACAATAGATAGACAATAGACAATAGATAGACAATAGACAGACAATAGATAGACAATAGACAATAGATAGACAATAGATAGACAATAGACAATAGATAGACAATAGATAGACAATAGACAATAGATAGACAATAGATAGACAATAGACAATAGATAGACAATAGACAATAGACAGACAATAGATAGACAATAGACAATAGACAGACAATAGATAGACAATAGACAATAGATAGACAATAGATAGACAATAGACAATAGATAGACAATAGACAATAGACAGACAATAGACAATAGATAGACAATAGATAGACAATAGACAATAGATAGACAATAGACAGACAATAGATAGACAATAGACAGACAATAGATAGACAATAGACAATAGATAGACAATAGATAGACAATAGACAATAGATAGACAATAGACAATAGATAGACAATAGACAATAGATAGACAATAGATAGACAATAGACACTAGACAATATACAATAGATAGACAATAGACAATAGATAGACAATAGATAGACAATAGATAGACAATGGACAATAGATAGACAATAGACAATAGATAGACAATAGATAGACAATAGATTTACATTAGATAGACAATAGACAATAGACAGACACTAGACAATAGATAGACAATAGACAATAGATAGACAATAGACACTAGACAATAGATAGACAATAGACAGACAATAGACAGACAATAGACAATAGATAGACAATAGATAGACAATAGACAATAGATAGACAATAGATAGACAATAGATAGACAATAGACAATACATAGACAATAGACAATAGATAGACAATAGACAATAGACAGACAATAGACAATAGATAGACAATAGACACTAGACAATAGACAATAGATAGACAATAGACAATAGATAGACAATAGACAATAGAGAGACAATAGACAATAGACACTAGACAATAGACAATAGATAGACAATAGACAATAGATTTACATTAGATAGACAATAGACAATAGACAGACAATAGACAATAGATAGACAATAGACACTAGACAATAGACAATAGATAGACAATAGACAATAGATAGACAATAGACAATAGAGAGACAATAGACGACAGACAATAGACAATAGATAGACAATAGATAGACAATAGACAATAGATAGACAATAGACAGACAATAGATAGACAATAGACAGACAATAGACAGACAATAGACAATAGATAGACAATAGACAATAGATAGACAATAGACAATAGATAGACAATAGACAATAGACAGACAATAGATAGACAATAGACAATAGATAGACAATAGACAATAGACAGACAATAGACAATAGATAGACAATAGACAATAGATAGACAATAGACAATAGATAGACAATAGATAGACAATAGATAGACAATGGACAATAGATAGAAAATAGACAATAGATAGACAATAGATAGACACTAGACAATAGATAGACAATAGACAATAGATAGACAATAGACAGACAATAGACAATAGATAGACAATATATAGACAATAGACAATAGATAGACAATAGACAATAGATAGACAATAGATAGACAATAGATAGACAATAGACAATACATAGACAATAGATAGACAATAGATAGACAATAGACAATAGATAGACAATAGACACTAGACAATAGACAATAGATAGACAATAGACAATAGACAATATATAGACAATAGACAATAGATAGACAATAGACAATAGACACTAGACAATAGACAATAGATAGACAATATACAATAGATAGACAATAGACACTAGATAGACAATAGACAATAGATAGACAATAGACACTAGACAATAGACAATAGATAGACAATAGACACTAGACAATAGACAATAGATAGACAATAGACAATAGACAGACAATAGACAATAGATAGACAATAGACAATAGATAGACACTAGACAATAGATAGACAATAGACAATACATAATAGACAATAGATAGACAAGAGACAATAGACACTAGACAATATACAATATATAGACAATAGATAGACACTAGACAATAGATAGACAATAGACAATAGATAGACACTAGACAATAGATAGACACTAGACAATAGATAGACAATAGATAGACAATAGATAGACAATATACAATAGATAGACAATAGACACTAGATAGACAATAGACAATAGATAGACACTAGACAATAGATAGACACTAGACAATAGATAGACAATATACAATAGATAGACACTAGACAATAGATAGACACTAGACAATAGATAGACAATAGATAGACAATAGATAGACAATATACAATAGATAGACAATAGACACTAGATAGACAATAGACAATAGATAGACAATATACAATATATAGACAATAGACAATAAATAGACAATAGACAATAGACAATAGATAGACAAGAGACAATAGACACTAGATAGACAATAGACAATAGATAGACAATATACAATAGATAGACAATATACAATAGATAGACAATAGACAATAGATAGACAATAGACAATAGACACTAGACAATAGACACTAGACAATAGACAATATATAGACAATAGACAATATATAGACAATAGACAATAGATAGACAATAGACAATAGATAGACACTAGACAATAAACATTAAATAGACAATAGACAATAGATAGACAATAGACAATAGATAGACAATAGACAATAGATAGACAATAGACAATAGATAGACAATAGACACTAGACAATAGACAATATATAGATAATAGACAATAGATAGACAATAGACAATACATTATAGACAACAGATAGACAATAGACAATAGATAGACAATAGACACTAGACAATAGACAATATATAGACAATAGACAATAAATAGACAATAGGCAATAGATAGACAATAGACAATAGACAGACAATAGACAATAGATAGACACTAGTTAGACAATAGATAGACAATAGATAGACAATATACAATAGATAGACACTAGACAATAGATAGACACTAGACAATAGACAATAGATAGACAATAGATAGACAATAGATAGACAATATGCAATAGATAGACAATAGTTAGACAATAGATAGACAATAGATAGACAATATACAATAGATAGACACTAGACAATAGATAGACACTAGACAATAGACAATAGATAGACAATAGATAGACAATAGATAGACAATATGCAATAGATAGACACTAGACAATAGATAGACACTAGACAATAGATAGACAATAGACAATAGATAGACAATAGATAGACAATAAATAGACAATAGATAGACAATATACAATAGATAGACACTAGACAATAGATAGACACTAGACAATAGATAGACAATAGACAATAGATAGACAATAGATAGACAATATACAATAGATAGACACTAGACAATAGATAGACAATAGACAATAGATAGACAATAGACAATAGATAGACAATAGACAATAGATAGACAATAGACAATAGACACTAGACAATAGACAATATATAGATAATAGACAATAGATAGACAATAGACAATACATTATAGACAACAGATAGACAATAGACAATAGATAGACAATAGACACTAGACAATAGACAATATATAGACAATAGACAATAAATAGACAATAGGCAATAGATAGACAATAGACAATAGACAGACAATAGACAATAGATAGACACTAGTTAGACAATAGATAGACAATAGATAGACAATATACAATAGATAGACACTAGACAATAGATAGACACTAGACAATAGACAATAGATAGACAATAGATAGACAATAGATAGACAATATGCAATAGATAGACAATAGTTAGACAATAGATAGACAATAGATAGACAATATACAATAGATAGACACTAGACAATAGATAGACACTAGACAATAGACAATAGATAGACAATAGATAGACAATATGCAATAGATAGACACTAGACAATAGATAGACACTAGACAATAGATAGACAATAGACAATAGATAGACAATAGACAATAAATAGACAATAGATAGACAATATACAATAGATAGACACTAGACAATAGATAGACACTAGACAATAGATAGACAATAGACAATAGATAGACAATAGATAGACAATATACAATAGATAGACACTAGACAATAGATAGACAATAGACAATAGATAGACAATAGACAATAGATAGACAATAGACAATAGATAGACAATAGACAATAGACACTAGACAATAGACACTAGACAATAGACAATAGATAGACAATAGACAATAGATAGACAATAGACAATATATAGATAATAGACAATAGATAGACAATAGACAATACATTATAGACAACAGATAGACAATAGACAATAGATAGACAATAGACACTAGACAATAGACAATATATAGACAATAGACAATAAATAGACAATAGGCAATAGATAGACAATAGACAATAGACAGACAATAGACAATAGATAGACACTAGTTAGACAATAGATAGACAATAGATAGACAATATACAATAGATAGACACTAGACAATAGATAGACACTAGACAATAGACAATAGATAGACAATAGATAGACAATAGATAGACAATAGATAGACAATATACAATAGATAGACACTAGACAATAGATAGACACTAGACAATAGACAATAGATAGACAATAGATAGACAATAGATAGACAATATGCAATAGATAGACACTAGACAATAGATAGACACTAGACAATAGATAGACAATAGACAATAGATAGACAATAGACAATAGATAGACAATAGATAGACAATATACAATAGATAGACACTAGACAATAGATAGACAATAGACAATAGATAGACAATAGACAATAGATAGACAATAGACAATAGATAGACAATAGATAGACAATATACAATAGATAGACAATAGATAGACAATATACAATAGATAGACACTAGACAATAGATAGACAATAGACAATAGATAGACAATAGATAGACAATATACAATAGATAGACACTAGACAATACATAGACACTAGACAATAGATAGACAATCGACAATAGATAGACAATAGATAGACAATATACAATAGATAGACACTAGACAATAGACAATAGATAGACAATAGACAATAGATAGACAATAGACACTAGACAATAGACAATATATAGACAACAGACAATAGATAGACAATAGACAATAGATAGACACTAGACAATAGACAATAAATAGACAATAGACAATAGATAGACAATAGACAATAAATAGACAATAGGCAATAGATAGACAATAGACAATAGACAAGAGACAATAGACACTAGACAATAGACAATAGACAATAGATAGACACTAGACAATAGATAGACAATAGACAATACATAATAGACAATAGATAGACAAGAGACAATAGACACTAGACAATAGATAGACAAGAGACAATAGACACTAGACAATAGATAGACAATAAACCATAGACACTAGACAATAGAAAGACAATAGACAATAGATAGACAATAGTTAGACAATAGATAGACAATATACAATAGATAGACACTGGACAATAGATAGACACTAGACAATAGATAGACAATAGACAATATATAGACAATAGATAGACAATAGATAGACAATATACAATAGATAAACACTAGACAATAGATAGACACTAGATAATACATAGACAATAGACAATAGATAGACAATAGATAGACAATAGATAGACAATAGACAATAGATAGACAATAGACAATAGATAGACACTAGACAATAGATAGACACTAGACAATAGATAGACACTAGACAATAGACAGACACTAGACAATAGATAGACAATAGACAATATATAGACAATAGATAGACAATAGATAGACAACATACAATAGATAGACACTAGACAATAGATAGACACTAGACAATAGACAGACAATAGACAATATATAGACAATAGATAGACAATAGATAGACAACATACAATAGATAGACACTAGACAATAGATAGACACTAGACAATAGATAGACAATAGACAATATATAGACAATAGATAGACAATAGATAGACAACATACAATAGATAGACACTAGACAATAGATAGACACTAGACAATAGACAGACAATAGACAATATATAGACAAGAAACAATAAACAATAGATAGACAATGGACAATAGATAGACACTAGACAATAGACAGAGACTAGACAATAGATAGACAATAGACAGACAATAGTTAGACAATAGACAGACACTAGATAGACAATAGACAATAGATAGACAATAGACAATAGATAGACACTAGACAATAGATAGACACTAGACAATAGATAGACACTAGACAATAGATAGACAATAGACAATAGATAGACAATAGACAATAGATAGACACTAGACAATAGATAGACACTAGACAATAGATAGACACTAGACAATAGACAGACACTAGACAATAGATAGACAATAGACAATATATAGACAATAGATAGACAATAGATAGACAACATACAATAGATAGACACTAGACAATAGATAGACACTAGACAATAGACAGACAATAGACAATATATAGACAATAGATAGACAATAGATAGACAACATACAATAGATAGACACTAGACAATAGATAGACACTAGACAATAGATAGACAATAGACAATATATAGACAATAGATAGACAATAGATAGACAACATACAATAGATAGACACTAGACAATAGATAGACACTAGACAATAGACAGACAATAGACAATATATAGACAAGAAACAATAAACAATAGATAGACAATGGACAATAGATAGACACTAGACAATAGACAGAGACTAGACAATAGATAGACAATAGACAGACAATAGATAGACAATAGACAGACACTAGATAGACAATAGACAATAGACGATGCCACCCACCGCTGTTGAGGCGTCGCGCTGAGCCAGAAGCGACAGCTGAGCGGCGCTCACTGCAGAAGTGGGCGTCGTCTCAGTGGGCGGGGCCAGGTCTGAGTGGGCGGGGCCAGGTCTGAGTGGGCGGGGCCGGGTCTGAGTGGGCGGGGCCGGGTCTTAGTGGGCGGGGCCACGTCTCAGTGGGCGGGGTCGGGTCTCAGTGGGCGGAGCCGGGTCTCAGTGGGCGTGGTCTCAGTGGGCGGGGCCAGGTCTCAGTGGGCGGGGCCGGGTCTGAGTGGGCGGGGCCACGTCTCAGTGGGCGGGGCCGGGTCTTAGTGGGCGGGGCCGGGTCTTAGTGGGCGGGGCCACGTCTCAGTGGGCGGGGTCGGGTCTCAGTGGGCGGAGCCGGGTCTCAGTGGGCGTGGTCTCAGTGGGCGGGGCCAGGTCTCAGTGGGCGGGGCCGGGTCTGAGTGGGCGGGGCCACGTCTCAGTGGGCGGGGCCGGGTCTTAGTGGGCGGGGCCGGGTCTTAGTGGGCGGGGCCGGGTCTCAGTGGGCGGGGTCGGGTCTTAGTGGGCGGGGCCAGGTCTCAGTGGGCGGGGTCGGGTCTTAGTGGGCGGGGCTCGGGTCTCAGTGGGCGGGGTCGGGTCTTAGTGAGCGGGGCCGGGTCTCAGTGGGCGGGGCTCGGGTCTCAGTGGGCGGGGTCGGGTCTGAGTGGGCGGGGCCGGGTCTCAGTGGGCGGGGTCGGGTCTTAGTGGGCGGGGCCGGGTCTGAGTGGGCGGGGCCCGAGTCTCAGTAGGCGGGGCCCGGGTCTGAGTGGGCGGGGCCGGGTCTGAGTGGGCGGGGCCCGAGTCTCAGTAGGCGGGGCCCGGGTCTGAGTGGGCGGGGCACCGAATCGCGAGTGGATTTTGAGAGGGAAAAAAAACCGCCACGCAGAATCGAGAATCGTCCGCGAGTCGATAGCGCCGAGAATCGACGCGGAGTCGAGAATCGCCACGCGACGCCATCGCTGAAGGAACCGAGCGAGAGACGCAGCACAGAACTCGCAGGAAGACGCCGATTCGAGGTGAGTCTCCCCACCCCCCCAGCCCCTTGTCGCTGTACCCACAACAAACTACCCCCCCCCCTCCCGGAGCCCCCCAACTCGCTTCGCTGCGGGTCCCATCGCCTCAGATTGGGGCTGACGCCACCGTCGTAACAGCGCCATCGCGGCCTTCACTAATGGCTGCCGATTTCGCCTCCTCTCTCTCGCGTGTGTCTCCCATCTCTCTCTCCCATCTCTCTCTCCCATCTCACTCCTCTCACTTCTCTCTCGCTTCTCTCTCTCCCCGCTCTCCTCTCTTTCCTCGCCCTGTCGCTCGCTCTTCTCTCTCTCGCGCTGCTGTTGCCGCCGCTGCGTGCCGAGTGGACCTAGGGGAGGCCCACGACCGCGTCGTGTCGCCGCTGCTCGCGGTGTTGGTGGCCGTGAGCGGGAATCGAACTGAGAGGGCGGTGGGGTCCGTGTGTAGGTGTCTGTGTGTGTGGGTCTGTGTGGGTGTCTATTAATGTGGGTCTCTATGTGGGGTCTGTGTGTGTGGGTCTGTGTGGGTGTCTGTGAGTGTGGGTCTGTGTGGGTGTCTGTGAGTGTGGGTCTGTGTGTGGGTGTCTGTGTGTGGGGGTCTGTGTGTGGGTGTCTGTGTGTGTGGGTCTGTGTGGGTGTCTATTAATGTGGGTGTCTATTAATGTGGGTCTCTATGTGGGGTCTGTGTGGGTGTCTGTGTGTGTGGGTCTGTGTGGGTGTCTGTGAGTGTGGGTCTGTGTGTGGGTGTCTGTGTGTGGGGGTCTGTGTGTGGGTGTCTGTGTGTGGGGGTCTGTGGGTGGGTGTCTGTGTGTGTGGGTGTCTGTGTGTGTGGGTCTGTGTGTGGGTGTCTGTGTGTGTGGGTCTGTGTGGGTCTCTGTGAGTGTGGGTCTCTGTGGGTCTCTATTAGTGTGGGTGTCTGTGAGTGTGGGTCTGTGTGTGGGTGTCTGTGTGTGGGGGTCTGTGTGTGGGTGTCTGTGTGTGGGGGTCTGTGTGTGGGTGTCTGTGTGTGGGGGTCTGTGTGTGGGTGTCTGTGTGTGGGGGTCTGTGTGTGGGTGTCTGTGTGTGGGGGTCTGTGTGTGGGTGTCTGTGTGTGTGGGTCTGTGTGGGTCTCTGTGAGTGTGGGTCTCTGTGGGTCTCTATTAGTGTGGGTGTCTGTGAGTGTGGGTCTGTGTGAGTGTGGGTCTGTGTGAGTGTGGGTCTGTGTGGGTCTCTGTGAGTGTGGGTCTGTGTGAGTCTGTGTGAGTGTGGGTCTGTGTGAGTGTCGGTCTGTGTGAGTGTGGGTCTGTGTGAGTCTCTATGAGTGTGGGTCTGTGTGGGTCTGTGTGAGTCTGTGAGTGTGGGTCTCTGTGGGTCTCTATGAGTGTGGGCCTGTGTGAGTCTCTGTGAGTGTGGGTCTCTGTGGGTCTCTCTGAGTGTGGGTCTGTGTGGGTCTCTATTAGTGTGGGTCTCTCTGAGTGTGGGTCTGTGTGGGTGTCTCTGAGTGTGGGTCTCTGTGGGTGTCTGTGGGTCTCTATTAGTGTGGGTCTGTGTGAGTCTCTGTGAGTGTGGGTCTGTGTGAGTCTCTGTGAGTGTGGGTCTGTGTGGGTCTCTATTAGTGTGGGTCTCTGTGGGTCTCTATGAGTGTGGGTCTGTGTGAGTCTCTGTGAGTGTGGGTCTGTGTGGGTCTCTGTGGGTCTCTCTGAGTGTGGGTCTGTGTGGGTCTCTATTAGTGTGGGTCTCTGTGGGTCTCTATGCGTGTGGGTCTGTGTGAGTCTCTGTGAGTGTGGGTCTGTGTGGGTCTCTGTGGGTCTCTCTGAGTGTGGGTCTGTGTGGGTCTCTATTAGTGTGGGTCTCTGTGGGTCTCTATGCGTGTGGGTCTGTGTGAGTCTCTGTGAGTGTGGGTCTGTGTGGGTCTCTGTGGGTCTCTCTGAGTGTGGGTCTGTGTGGGTCTCTATTAGTGTGGGTCTCTGTGGGTCTCTATGCGTGTGGGTCTGTGTGAGTCTCTGTGAGTGTGGGTCTGTGTGGGTCTCTGTGGGTCTCTCTGAGTGTGGGTCTGTGTGGGTCTCTATTAGTGTGGGTCTCTCTGAGTGTGGGTCTGTGTGGGTGTCTCTGAGTGTGGGTCTCTGTGGGTGTCTGTGGGTCTCTATTAGTGTGGGTCTGTGTGGGTCTCTCTAAGTGTGGGTCTGTGTGGGTCTCTGTGAGTCTCTATTAGTGTGGGTCTGTGTGGGTGTGTGTAGGTCTCTGTGGGTCTATATGAGTATGTGTCTGTGTGGGTCTCTGAGTATGTGTCTGTGTGGATCTGTGTGGGTCTCTCTGAGTATGGGTCTCTGTGGGCCTAAGCTTCATTGAGCTATCAGTTGTGATGGCCAGGTGGTCGCCTCTGACAGCTACACGGCAGCTCAGTGGGGCCTGACAGCCGATACAATGCAAATCATTTATCCTGGAGAAATCCGATGAGCTATGAAGCTCTTTTTCACGCGTCCAGTAGGTTTAGTGTAAACATAGTTTAGTGCATGCTATGCGCATATTTGTGTGTATGCTGTATGTATGCTCTTTGGATTCTGTGTGTGTGCTATGTGTGTATACAGTATACACTATGTATATGACGTGTGTGTGTCTATACTAGGTGTAAGTCTTGACTTTAAGCTTTCGTGACTGCAGGAATTCATATTCATTGAGTCTTTTGGTAAAGCCACGGAGATAGAAAAAATAATAAAAATATCACGACGTTTCGATTGCAACACAACAACCGTTGGGAAAGAACCATCTGAGGACCCAATCAAAACCATCACGTTGCCATGCATAGCGGAGGTCACCAATAAGATTTCCAAAATCATGAGCAAACACAAGATGCAGGTTCAATTCAACACAGTACATACAATTCGTGATCTGAGCCCTTCTCTGAAGGATGTAATCCCTGACATGCAATACCCCGGCGTCTACAAACTAAGCTGTGTCTGCCGCAGTAGTTACATTGGGGAA
Organism: Lethenteron reissneri; assembly: GCF_015708825.2. Classification (NCBI taxonomy): domain Eukaryota; kingdom Metazoa; phylum Chordata; class Hyperoartia; order Petromyzontiformes; family Petromyzontidae; genus Lethenteron; species Lethenteron reissneri. The sequence continues at coordinate 3,787,066 of NC_083848.1, forward strand.
ACTAAGCGACGTGTCTCGGATTCATACTCTTAGGTGTTTTCGGTAAAGTCACATAGGTAAAAAATAAAATTAATAAAATTAAAATAAAAATCACGACGTTTCGGAGGCAACACAAGCTTCCGTCTTCAGGCGGAACTGTCACAGCACGATTGCTGTATCAAGTAAAGAGAAATTCTAAGAGACCCGTCCTTGTATATATACTGGTTTAGGTGGGAGGAGCCTAGGTAGGCACCTGGATCGTAGTTGTGTATTATTATTGTGAGGTTGGTGCGGCTGAGGCTGCTTTTAGGAATGAGCCTTTGTTGTGTAGACTCGTTGAACTGGGAGGTGCCAGAGTTGTTAAGGTGCGTCTGCTGTAAATGGGACTGAGCCTTTGTCATGTAGATGAAACAGCCCTTTGCTATGTTGCTGGTGGGTAAAAGTTAAAGCAGGAAACCAGTGTGTGAAAAAAGAAGCTAAACATGATAAAACAAAACTGGCTGTCTATCAGTAAACTGTACGGTAACTAAAGAATAGTTGCCTGTCAAATAAGATGGTCAAATATGTGTAGTTAAATATTTTTTGCATGGTTAATAACATCTTTCCAATGATTACTCAGTTTGTACCCATCATCACGGTTGAAATTATGTCTCGGACCGTGTTTGTGAACACAAGGCAGATCTGAAACACGGTAGGACCAATACCTCGGCCGTGGCTGATTATTGTTTTAATGCGGCTGGCTCACACTAAATTGATTTTTCCACTCTGCAAACCCACTGGCTATCAGCAAAGATTCGTTCATGAAGCCATCCAGATCTATAAACACAATTTAAACCGAGAAGATGGGCACAAACCGAGCAATCATTTGAAGGACGTTATTTACCAGTTTAAGTCATAACTGGCTGTGTGTTTCCATCCTACCTGCCGATGTTAGTAGTTATTTTCGACCATCTGGTGTTACATTAACAGGTTAAATGTCTCACTAACACCACCACCGTGGCTCTACGATCTTACATTGACATGCTAATCTCTCACAATACAATGGCCACAACCACAGCTTCTTCGTCGTGGAGGTAGCTCTCCGATTTACCCGATCTTACATTGACATGCAGATTTCATCACTAGCCCCGCCCACTTCGCTTCTGACCCTTGGGCTACACCCATCTCAAACCTTGTCAACATCCTGCCTCGGCAGCTCTCCCCCTATTTTTGTACCTGATGACGATTGCTTGTGTTGCGATCGAAACGTCGTGATATTTTTATTATTTTACTATCTACGTGTGTATACTACGTGTGTGTGTGTGTGTGTACTAGGTGTGTGTATACTACGTGTATGTATACTGTGTGCGTGCTGTGTGTTTATATATACAATGTGTGTGCATGCTGTGTGTGTGTATACTAGTTGTGTGTGTGTGTATACTAGGTGTGTGTGTGCTGTGTAATATATACGATGTGTGTGAGTGTTGTGTGTGTGTATACTAGGTGTGTGCATGCTGTGTGTATATATATGATGTGTGTGCATGCTGTGTGTGTGTATACTAGTTGTGTGTGTGTATACTAGGTGTGTGTGTGCTGTGTAATATATACGATGTGTGTGAGTGTTGTGTGTGTGTATACTAGGTGTGTGCATGCTGTGTGTATATATACGATGTGTGTGCATTCTGTGTGTGTGTATACTAGTGTGTGTGTATACTAGGTGTGTGCGTGCTGTGTGTGTATACTAGGTGTGTGCGTGGTGTGTGTGTATATTAGGTGTGTGCGTGCTGTGTGTGTATACTAGGTGTGTGCGTGCTGTGTGTGTGTAGACTGACCAAGATGTCGGAGCAGGAGAACCACGGAAAGCTGTTTGTGGGCGGGCTGCACTTTGGCACGGACGAGCGCTCGCTGCAGGACGTGTTCGGGAAATACGGCCGCGTGGCACAGGGTGAGTGGAGGCAGCGCTCACCACTTGGCTCACCACCTCGCTCACCACCTCGCTCACTCACTCGCTAACTCACTCACTCACTCGCTAACCTCACTCACCACCTCGCTCACTCACTCGCTAACTCACTCACTCGCTAACCTCACTCACTCACTCACCACCTCGCTCACTCACTTGCTACCCTCACCTCACTCGCTAACCTCACCTCACTCACTCGCTACCCTCACCTCACTAACTCACTCACTAACCTCACCTCGCTAACCTCTCCCATTCGCTTGCTCGCTCACCTCGCTCAGGTTGCATACACACACACAGCATACACACACAGCCTACACATAGCACACACATAGCATACATACACATATCATATGTAAATAGCATGCACACGCAGCATATACACGCAGCATATACACGCAGCATATACACGCAGCATATACACACGCAGCATATACACACACCGCATACACACACCGCATATACACACATACCGCATACACACACGCACCATATACACACGCAACATATACACGCAGCATATACACGCAGCATATACACGTATGGTATATACACAAAGCACACCGGGCCTGGCGGCTACACTAACAGGAGAGGGGCCCTAGCAAGGCCATGCCCAGCCCAGTGCACGCAGCTCACGCAGTGCGCAGGCGGTGCAACTGCACCGAAGCGCCACCTCCCCAGGGTGAAGAGGCCCCCCCAGGTGGAGAGGCCCCCCCAGGTGCCCGGGCTAAGAAGAAAGACACTGGGCAGGGGTGGAGCCCATCTCAATTCTCGTCCCATGCCAACCATGCCAACCATGCCAACCATGCCACCCTCTAGGCCCCTGTGTGTGTCTGGGTCTTTTTGTTGTGAGTCTGTGGGTCTCTGTGAGTCTGTGTGAATTTATAGATTTGTCTGACTGAGTCTGTGCATCACTGTGTGAGTCTGTGGGTTTCTGTGTGAGTCTGGGTGTTTTGGGGTTTCTGTGTGAGTCTGTGGGTTTCTGTGTGAGTCTGCGGGTGTCTATGCATTTGGAACGTCTTTCGCACCATACTGAACCAACCGTGCTAATCGGAGGTGCGGGGGAAGGACAACGAGCTAAACACAAACATCGGTTATCCGTGTGAGTTTATCGGCGTCTGTGGGTCTCTGTGTGAGTGTGGTTCCCTGTGTGAGTCTGTGGGTCTCTATCAAATTGAAGAACAAGATGATTCTTATTTCGCATCCTTGGATGTTTGGCTTCCATTCAGGCATCTCACTCCCGTCAACTCTTCCTATAGTCATTGCAACCAGTCCAGTCGGTGCAACCAATCCAATCAGTGCAACCAGTCCAATCAGTGCAGCCAGTTCAACCAGTGCAATTAACCGTCTCTGAGAAAGCGTCCCATGTTTCAAGGAACGTGTGGAGACCATGGAGCCAGGAGGCACAGCTCACGGCAACGGTGCACCAGGTGGTGGCGACGGTGGTGGCGGCGGTGGTGGTGGTGGTAGTGTTAGAGGTAGTGGTGTTGGTAGTGTTGTGGTATTGTTTGTGGTGGTGATAGTGGCGATATCGGTAGCGGTAGTGATGGTGGAAGGAGTGTTAGCGGTAGTGACAGTGGAGGGAGTGTTAGTGGTAGTGTTAGTCATAATAGTGTTTGTGGTGGTAGCGGTGGTGGCAGTGTTGGTGGTATTAGCGGTGGTAGTGTTAGTGGTAATGTTAGGGATGGTGATGGTGGTAGCGTTAGCGGTAGTGGTGGAAGTGTTCATAGTGGTGGTAGTCTTGGCGGTGGTGGTGGCAGTGGTGGTGTTAGTGGTGGTGGTAGTGTTAGCGCTCGTGGCAGTGGTGGTGTTGTTAGCGGCGGCGGTGGTGGTAGTGGTAGTAGTGGTGGTGGTGTTGTTAGCGGCGGTGGTGGTGGTGTTGTTAGCGGCGGCGGTGGTGGTGGTAGTTGTAGTGGTGGTGGTGTTGTTAGCGGCGGCGGTGGTGTTTAGCGGTGGTGGTTGTCTTAGCTGTGGTGGTGTTAGTGGTAGTGTTAGCGGTGGTGGTGGTAGTATTAGCAGTGGTGGTGGTAGTGTTAGCGGCGGCGGTGGTGTTTAGCGGTGGTGGTTGTCTTAGCTGTGGTGGTGTTAGTGGTAGTGTTAGCGGTGGTGGTGGTAGTATTAGCGGTGGTGGTGGTAGTGTTAGCGGCGGCGGTGGTGTTTAGCGGTGGTGGTTGTCTTAGCTGTGGTGGTGTTAGTGGTAGTGTTAGCGGTGGTGGTGGTAGTGTTAGCGGTGGTGGTGGTAGTATTAGCGGTGGTGGTAGTGTTAATGATGGCGGTGGTTGTGGCAGTGGTGGTGTTAGTGGTTGTGGTAGTGTTCGCGTTCGTGGCAGTGGTGGTGTTGTTAGCGGCGGCGGTAGTGGTAGTTGTGGTGTTAGCGGTGGTGTTAGCGGTGGTGGTAGTGTTTAGCGGTGGTGGTTGTCTTAGCTGTGGTGGTGTTCGTGGTAGTGTCAGCGGTGGTGGTAGTGTTAATGATGGCGGTGGTTGTGGCAGTGGTGGTGTTAGTGGCGGTGGTAGTGTTAGCAATGGTGGTGGTGTTAGTGGAGGTGATAGTGTTAGTGGTGGCGGTGTTAGTGGCGGTAGTAGTGTTAGCAGTGTTGGTGGTAGTGGTAGCGATGGTGGTAGTGTTAGCGATGGTGGTGGTGTTAGCAATGGTGGTGTTAGTGGAGGTGATAGTGTTAGTGGTGGCGGTTTTTTTGGCGGTAGTAGTGTTAGCAGTGGTGGTGTTAGTAGTGGTGTTAGTGGTAGTATTAGCGATGGTAGTGGTAGTGTTAGCGATGGTGGTGGTGTTAGTGGAGGTGATAGTGTTAGTGGTGGCGGTGTTGGTGGCGGTGGTAGTGTTAGCAGTGGTGGTAGTGTGTTAGTGGTGGCGGTGGTAGTGTTAGCAATGGTGGTAGTGTTAGCAATGGTGGTAGTGTTAGTGATGGTGGTGGTAGTGTTAGCAATGGTGGTGGTGGTGGCGGCGCCATGAGAGACCCCCCGGCGGTCCCCCGTCGTGATGAGTCTCTGCGCACCTTGTTCTCGTTGATCTGCTCCATCAGTGCTGTTGCTGAAGGACCGCGAGACTAACAGGTCCCGAGGCTTCGCTTTCGTCACTTTTGAGAATCCCGACGATGCCAAAGACGCCGCCAAAGACCTGAACGGAAAAGTACGTCTCGCCGTCGATTTCATTCTCTCGTCCGTCGTCCGTCTCCGTCGTTCAAACAACGCTTCGGCGCGTGGATGACCTCCGTCCGTCTCTCACCCCCCCCACCCGCCCCTGCCCCTCACCTCCCCCTCCTCCGGACGCGGTGGTTGGAAGGCGCCACGTTCGGGCGTGGGATGCCCTGCGGAACCGTTGTAGCCGGCCAGTCCGTCCATTGTTCCCCTCCGGCCTTGCCTGCCCGTTGGCGACGAGGCGATGGGGCGGGGGGGTGTCCCCCACCAGGGGGTCTGCCTTGACGGCCACTCGAAAACGACGATAACGTCGGTAGAACGTCGGTGGAACGTCGGTGGTTCTCATTTAATCGGCGTCTCCGGGTCACGGTCGCGCTCCCGCAGTTGTGTTCCCGCCGACCACGTGACCTCGTTTCAAATGTTTCGCGTCCATTCCGAAAGCCTGTTGTCGTCTCGCTCGCAAACATCCGGCGAACGTCGAAGCGGAGCTCGCCCCACCCGTTCATGCCTTCGGAAGCCGTACCCTGCGTGGGACAATTGAAATTGTTCATTTAAGAAATATCTTTTACCGTCGGACGTCTTTAATTCTCTTGGTTCACGATGTCCCAAGTCTCTCAATTGTCATGGGTCTTGACATCCCAAAGGTCTCAATTCTCTTGGTCCATGGCCTGCCAAGTCTCTCAATTGTCATGGTTCACGACATCCCAAGCCTCTCAATTCTCTTGGTTCATGACGTCCAAAGTCTCTCAGTTTTCTTGGTCCATGGCGTCTCAAGCCTCTCAATTCTCATGGTCCATGACGTCCCAAGCGTCTCAATTCTCTTGGTCCATGACGTCCCAAGCGTCTCAATTCTCTTGGTCCATGACGTCCCAAGCGTCTCAATTCTCTTGGTCCATGGCTTCTCAATTCTCATCAATGGCATCCCAAGTGTCTCAATTCTCTTGGTCTATGGCATCCCAAGTGTCTCAATTCTCATGGTCCACGGCATTCCAAGGGTCTCTCAATTCTCTTGGTCCATGACGTCCCAAGCGTCTCAATTCTCTTGGTCCATGGCTTCTCAATTCTCATCAATGGCATCCCAAGTGTCTCAATTCTCTTGGTCTATGGCGTCCCAAGTGTCTCAATTCTCATGGTCCACGGCATTCCAAGGGTCTCTCAATTCTCTTGGTCCATGGCGTCCAAAGCGTCTCAATTCTCTTGGTCCATGGCTTCTCAATTCTCATCAATGGCATCCCAAGTGTCTCAATTCTCTTGGTCTATGGCATCCCAAGTGTCTCAATTCTCATGGTCCACGGCATTCCAAGGGTCTCTCAATTCTCTTGGTCTATGGCATCCAAAGCGTCTCAATTCTCTTGGTCCATGACATGCCATGTCTCTCAGTTTTCTTGGTCCATGGTGTCCCAAGCTTCTCAATTCTCTTGGTCCATGACGTCCCAAGCGTCTCTCAATTATCTTGGTCCATGACGTCTCAAAGTGTCTCAATTCTCGTGATCAATGGGATCCCAAGCATCTCAATTCTCTTGGTCCATGATGTCCCAAGCGTCTCAATTCTCTTGGTCCATGGCATCCCAAGCGTCTCTCAATTTTCTTGGTCTATGGCATCCCAAGCTTCTCAATCCTCTTGGTCCATGATGTCCAAAGTCTCTCAATTATCTTGGTCCATGACGTTCCAAGGGTCTCTTAATTATCTTGGTTCATGATGTCCAAAGTCTCTCAATTCTCATGGTCCATGGCATCCCAAGTGTCTCAATTCTCTTGGTCCATGATGTCCCAAGTCTCTCAATTCTCTTTATCCATGACGTCCCAATCGTCTCAATTATCTTGGTCTATGACGTCCCAAGGGTCTCTCAATTATCTTGGTCCATGGCATCCCAAGCGTCTCTCAATCCTCTTGGTCCATGATGTCCAAAGTGTCTCTCAATTCTCTTGGTCCATGATGTCCCAAGTGTCTCTCAATTCTCTTGGTCCATGATGTCCAAAAGCCTCTCAATTCTCATGGTCCACGGCATCCCAAGTGTCTTTCAATTCTCTTGGTCCATGGCGTTCCAGGGTCTCTCAATTATCTTGGTCTATGGCATCCCAAGCTTTTCAATTATCATGGTCCATGATGTCCAAAGTCTCTCAATTCTCATGGTCCATGACGTTCCAAAGCGTCTCAATTCTCGTGATCAATGGGATCCCAAGTGTCTTTCAATTCTCATGGTCCATGGCATCCCAAGCCTCTCAATTCTCTTGGTCCATGGCGTTCCAAGGGTCTCTCAATTCTCTTGGTCCATGATGTTCCAAGGGTCTCTCAATTCTCATGGTCCATGACGTTCCAAGCGTTTCTCAATTCCTAAGGATCGCAATTTCCCAAAACGTGGCTCCTGCTGATCCATTTGAATTCATTTCCCAAGGGGTCACCTACCTCGCCCGGATGCTTTCGGTTCATTCTCGATCCGGCCAGGTTCAGCCACCGCCATGGTCGCCGCCACCATCGCTAAACGAACGGCCGCTGAAACTACGGCAGCTGAACGTCTCTGCACCCTAACCCATTCCCAGACGTCTGCAAGACGCAGGGTGGGGTGGGCTCCCGTTCACCGTCATATCTCGGAACACGCAAAGCGGCTCGGCGTTGATTTTTACCCGGAAAGGCGTAGTAGTAGTAGTAGCGCCATCGATATTGTACAAACTCCCCTCCCTTTTAATCTTGAGAATGGGGAGATCATACAAACTCCACTCTGTAGAACAGGGGGAGATCATACAAACTCCGCTCACTCTGTAGAACAGGGCGGAGATCATACGAACTCCGCTCACTCACTCTGTAGAACAGGGGGAGATCATACGAACTCCGCTCACTCACTCTGTAGAATGGAGAGATCATACAAACTGCACTCTGTAGAACACGGGGAGATCATACAAACTCCACTCCCTCACTCTGTAGAACATGGGGAGATCACACAAACTCCACTCACTCATCTCAACTCGCAAAACCCATCCTTCCAGTTCACCATGGAAGTGGAGGTTGATAGAACTCTCCCATTTCCTGATATTTTGCTTGGGTGCGACCGAAACGGTAAAATAACACACAGCGTTTACCGAATGCAGTCACACCATCACCCCGCAGGAAATCCTCTCTCATCAAGACGCTCATACATCGGGCAAACAAAGTGTCAGGTGGTGAAAGTCTGTGGAGTGAGTGGGTGAAAGTCTGAGGAGTGAGATTAAACACGTTAAAGAAGCGCTGCAATTGAACGGTTACAATGATGCACAAATCAACAAGGCACTGAATGGCAAAACCCAATCAAATAGCACAAGCGTTGAAACCTGATAAAGCAATTACAACGATTAAAATACCGTACATTGCGGGAGTAACTGATAAACTAGCCACATTTTTTTAAAAACAAAACATCCGAGTGAGACTTAGCATGGTACATAAAATACAAAAACTAATATCTGGTACTACATATGTATTACAGAAGCTATAAACAGAAGGTGTGTACCGGATTAATTGCTCCTGCGGAAAATGCTGTGTTGGTCAGGCGGGACAAATGATCAGCGCGAGACTAAACGAACACCAAAGGAATATTAAATACTCCCAAACACAGCGGTGGGTGAGTGGCAGAACACGCGTGCCAACGAGGACACCCAATTGATTTTGATAATGTAAAAGTTCTGTGCAAAACTGGTTACTACTGGCCAAGACTAATTAGAGAATCTATTGAAATTGAGAGAAATAACAATTGTGTAAACCGTTGTGACAGCTGCAGGCGTAGTGCTGCTTTGAAGCGGAGTATCAAGTGATTCTACCGCTCTGTTTAGCTGCATGCCGAAACCTCGTGGTGATTTACTGTGAGCAGCCAATAACAGGACGGACAGTCCCCGGTTATGGAAGGGGGGTTAGGTTCCCAGGAACGATCCGAATTTTCCGTATGTCGGAAACTGAACAATTTCCCCCCAGAATCAAGATGAGATCCCCATTTGCCTGAATCCTCGTGTAGCTCGATTGAGGCGTGAGGCTGCCCCCCGGCCTTACGCCTCCTCCCTCCTTCCACGGTATTCATCCGCAACCCCCGACCCCGCCCCGCGCCGCATGACTTGCCGCGCGTTGAAATTGTTTTGACACCGTTTACGGGAGCATTTCCGTCGGGTGGGATTTCCCGTGAGTCGCGTCTTCCGCAACCCGGGGACTGTCCGTCTTGCGATTTTATTACTTTTACACCCAAATACGTCAGGATGTGCATGCATGGTGTGCGTGCATCACGCATGCGCATTGTGCATTCACATTATGTATAACACGTAGGCTTTCACGACTAATATTTTTCATGAAGGGAGATCATACAAACTACACTGACTGTCGAACAAGGGGGAGATCATACAAACTCCACTCACTGTAGAACAGGGGGAGATCACACAAACTCCACTCACTCTGTAGAACAGGGGGAGATCAAACAAACTCCACTCACTCTGTAGAACAGGGGGAGATCACGCAAACTCCACTCACTCTGTAGAACAGGGGGAGATCACGCAAACTCCACTCACTGTGTAGAACAGGGGGAGATCACGCAAACTCCACTCACTGTGTAGAACAGGGGGAGATCACACAAACTCCACTCACTCTGTAGAACAGGGGGAGATCACACAAACTCCACTCACTCTGTAGAACAGGGGGAGATCACACAAACTCCACTCATTAACTGTGTAGAACAGGGGGAGATCACACAAACTTCACTCACTCACTCTGTAGAACAGGGGGAGATCGCACAAACTCCACTCACTGTGTAGAACAGGGGGAGATCGTACAAACGGGTCTGAAATCAAACCCAGGCGCGGTACTTGCTGTGAGGCACAAGCGTCATCATCGCAGGGCCACCGCCCAGCGGTTGGGAGACTCGACACGGGGATGCACAAATACCCAGCCTGGTGGCTGGTAGCGGTGGTGGTGGTGGTGTTGGCGGTGGTGATGGTGGTGGTGGTTGGTAGCGGTGGTGGTGGTGGTGGTCTGCGGGTACTGGCGTGTGTGAATCCCTGCTGTAGCGGTTTAGTCTCGGGGGAGATTCGCTGGGACTGCCCTCGGCAGACTCGGCCCTCAACGGAGTGAGCCGGTGTATTCAGCACCAGACTCCCGCTGGGAGACGGAGGTGAACCCGGGTTCGATTCCCGCTGGCGACCGACAACGGTTCACGAGTGAACATGACAACCGGTCCTGGGGCCTCCGCTCGGTCGACGTGGCTATAAACGAGCGCCTGGTGCGGGCTCTGGTCAATATTGCCACGAGGGGGGAGACAAAGGTGGCTGGGAGGCCGGGCCTGGTGCAGGCTTCCCTAACCCCCTCTTGTGAGCTGTGCCGGCCTTCATAAGCGCTGCTCGCTGTAACAGCACTTGCCCCACGAGTCTGTGTAGGCGACACGGGGGACCTGTGTGTGTGGTCGCTGCCCACCAAACCCCCTCTGTTAGCCCTGCCGGCCTTCACAGGCGCCGCTGCAGCACTTGCCCACCAATAGTCTGTGCCAAGGCTACACGGGGGACCTTTGTCTGTTGTGCGTGCGGTCTTTGCCCGGCAGTCCCTGGATGGCCGCAGCATCACCGTGGAGCAAGCCACCGGCCGCCCCACCGACTGGGCCGGTAACGGCGGCGGCGGCGGTTACAGCGGAGGAGGCGGCGGCGGTTACAGCGGAGGCGGCGGCGGATACGGAGGTGGCGGTGGCGGATACGGGGGAGGAGGCGGCGGATACGGGGGAGGAGGTGGCGGATACGGGGACTACAGCCGCTCCCGTGGCAGCAGTGGCGGCGGTGGTGGATACCGGCGCGGAGGAGGGGACGACGATCGCAGCCAGGGTGAGTTGTGGCCCGTGGGGGTGGTGACGCGTGGGGGGTGGTGACGCGTGGGGGGGGGCGACGCGTGGGGCCGGATGGTTAACGACGAGCCGACGGTTGTGGAGGCCACAGAAGGGGGAGGTCGCCAGTCCGTCGTGGCCTCCGTGCCGCTGGAGCCTGATCCCTCCTCTCTCGTCATCGGACCGTCCGGGTTGGCGGCTGCCCGTGCGTCAGTCGCCCCACGTATGGAGACAACAGAAAAAAACGATGTTTACCCCCTTTGTGGCAATGAGACAGCAGGTGTACTGAGATGTTTAAACAGCAAACGGAGTCGAGTTACTGCGTGTTCACCACACACAGTCCTTGCGGTGAACGTGCAAACAACTAAACGTGCTCCGGGAATATCTGGGCGTTGTCCTTGAAACTGTTTGGCCTGCACCAGAGACGGCAGCCTTCTTCAGGGCCGAGTCTCGCCACCACCTCCACCACCACCGCCACCACCACCACCACCCACCCACCACTACTTTGGTCGGACCAGAGAACAACGGCAAAAGGCGTCCGCCCCCACGGAAGGTTTCGCTGATTAAGAACGGAATCGTCGGCCACCACTCCGGACTCTCCGTGGACATCAACGACCGCCTCGTGACCGTCCGTCCGAGGCTTGCTAACAACCAACTGGCCGCGGTTGTCCTGTCCACCGCCGGGAACAAATACTTTTACCCGCATCCCGGCAAACGGACTCCTACCCCGTCAGAAGATACCCTCCCAGAATCTCACGACGTGCGGCCCGTGCAGAGGCACGACAGACGGTGCTGTTCACGGTACGGCGAGCTCAAGCGACATGCCGGGAACAAACGCAAACCGGTTTTACACGCGCCTCTTTGTCCACCCTTGACAAAGAGCCTCCGACTCTGTGAACCGTCACGCCCCCCCCCCCCCCTCCGGCTGATTCTGTCAAAAAACGATCGACCGCCCCCGGGCAAGTTGACGAGGGCCACCGCGACTGCTGCGTGACGCGGTGCTCGGCAGCAGCGGTGCGGTAAACGGAAACCCTTGGGAGGTGGATACCTGGGGCGGCGGGGTGGGTGGGTGGCTGGCTGGGTGGGTGGCTGGCTGGCTGGGTGGGTTGGTGGCTGGCTGGGTGGGTTGGTGGCTGGCTGGCTGGGTGGGTTGGTGGCTGGCTGGGTGGGTGGCTGGCTGGGTGGGTAGCTGGCTGGGTGGGTGGCTGCGTGGGTGGGTGGCTGCGTGGGTGGGTGGGTGGCTGGGTGGGTGGGTGGCTGGGTGGGTGGGTGGCTGGGTGGGTGGGTGGCTGGGTGGGTGGGTGGCTGGGTGGGTGGGTGGCTGGGTGGGTGGGTGGCTGGGTGGGTTGGTGGCTGGGTGGGTGGCTGGCTGGCTGGATGGGTGGCTGGCTGGCTGGATGGGTGGCTGGCTGGCTGGCTGGGTGGGTGGATGGGTGGCTGGGTGGGTGGCTGGGTGAGGTTGAACAGGGCTGCGTCATTGCGCCTACCTCGCAAAGCCAATCCTCCACCTCGCAGGCAAAAAAAAATCTGCCTCGAGGGAGTCCAAATTCCTGTCCAGAACAGACGGGGAAAGAATCTTCTCCCCCGACAGAGTCATGGCACAAAGAGCAAAGTCTCCACCACTTCCATTGTGAGGCTCCTCCGGGCATGCCGATGACAATGCCATCGCTGCCCGCTCGGAGGAAGAGCCGCAGTGCATCCTGGATGCCTTCACAAAGGCATCGCAAGCTCCTGTGTATGGCAACGCCGTCAACCCCCTTATCATCGGTGCCCTACCTTATTAGAGACCATCTCAGACCTTATTGGTCACCCCGTGGCCCTTATAAGTTCAAGTTCATTTATTAGGTATAGCCCTGTGAGCCATTCGGCTCTTGAATCGGGTGCAACTACAACAAACAAAAAAACAAAAACATGAACAAGAAAACATCTTAAAGTGACTATGTGCAAACAGAAAATCCAAGAAAAGACAGCAAAATATTGCAGAAAAGCACCGTACACCAACACTGTGCAAAAATCCCAGTGGGATGCGAGTCAAAAAACAACCACAAGACAACCTAGATTAAGGCCATCAGCCTAACTCTGTACTACAACAAACATGGCTAACCGAAAAACTTTTCAAAAATCACCAAAATAAAGCCATAACAGGACCCTGCGGGGTGGGCTGGTAGGAACGATTAACCAAAGAATATGAACATAATGTATTATGACACTTGTTTAGCCAGGAAAGCCCCACTGAGTCTAAAGGTTTTTGTAGGGTCCTGCCAAGTGTTTGCAGTAGGGAGCGATGTTGCTACACCGAATCGGACGATACGAAGGGAGAGTGTGAGGCCTAGTTCTAGGCTTTAGGCCTAGCTGTAGGCTTTAGGCCGCCGTGAGTTAATTATAAAATTAAATGTTTTTATTATTTATGTAAAAGCTTTAAATTTAAATGTTTCTATTTAAAAGCATCAGGGAATGTAACATTGTTAAACATTAACTCCCTTGCACACACGCGGGGGTACGATACGAAGGGAGAGTGATAGGCGTAGTTCGAGGCTTTAGGCCGAGCTGTAGGCTTTAGGGCGTTGTGAGTAAAATTTGAATTAAAACGTTTTAATTAAAAGCTATCTCAGGGAATTATAAGGGAATGTTACACTTGTTTAGCCAGGAAAGCGTCACTGAGTCTAAAGGTTTTTGTAGGGTCATGCCAAGTGTTTGCAGTAGGGGGCGATGTTGCTACACGGTCGGACGGTCAGACGGACGATATAATCTATTGTAGGCTGGTCCACTTCATTCCTACCAGTATAAATGTCAACGTAGATCCCATCTCAAGGAGAGAAACACAAATAAACAAGTTATTTTATTTTTCCCTTATTGAAACGGCTGTATGCCGTATGGACCTAAACTCAAATTTCCTTGTACAAGAATACAGGGAACACCATGTGGGTTGACACGGTTTGTAACATTGGAGTCTATGGGAGACTTTAACATTGGAGTCTATGGGAGACTTTAACATTGGAGTTCATGGGAGACTTTAACATTGTAGTCTGTGGGAGATTTTAACATTGGAGTCTATGGATAGAGACTTTAACATTGGAGTCTATGGGTAGAGACTTTAACATTGGAGTCTATGGGTAGAGACTTTAACATTGGAGTCTATGGGATATTTTAACATTGGAGTATATCAGTAGAGACTTTAACATTGGAGTCTATGGGATACTTTCACATTGGAGTCTATGGGATACTTTCACATTGGAGTCTATGGGAGACTTTAACATTGGAGTCTATGGGAGACTTTAACATTGGAGTATTTGGGAGACTTTAACATTGTAGTCTGTGGGAGACTTTAACATTGGAGTCTATGGGTAGAGACTTTAACATTGGAGTCTATGGGTAGAGACTTTAACATTGGAGTCTATGGGTAGAGACTTTAACATTGGAGTCTATGGCTAGAGACTTTAACATTGGAGTCTATGGGAGACTTTAACATTGTAGTATGTGGGAGACTTTACCATTGACGTCTATGGATAGAGACTTTAACATTGGAGTCTATGGGTAGAGACTTTAGCATTGGAGTCTATGGGAGACTTTAACATTGGAGTCTATGGGAGACTTTAACATTGGAGTCTATGGGTAGATACTTTAACATGGAGTCTATGGGAGACTTTAACATTGGAGTCTATGGGAGACTTTAACATTGGAGTCTATGGGTAGAGACTTTAACATTGGAGTCTATGGGAGACTTTAACATTGGAGTCTATGGGTAGAGACTTTAACATTGGAGTCTATGGGTAGATACTTTAACAATGGAGTCTATGGGAGACTTTGACATTGGCGTCTATGGGAGACTTTAACATTGGAGTCTATGGGAGACTTTGACATTGGAGTCTATGGGAGACTTTGACATTGGAGTCTATGGGAGACTTTGACATTGGAGTCTATGGGAGACTTTAATGGCTGTACGCCGTATGGACCTGAAAACTCAAATTTCCCCGTACCAGAATGCGGCGTTACGCCGTGTGGGTTGGGGATAAAGACGCAAATCCTCCGCCAGCCACCACCACCAGACGACACAACGCCGGCCCCAGCGATGCGCTCTTGACGACGGCCACCCCCTCGCCCGCCTACCCTCGGCGGCCGTCTGTCTTCCACCCCCCCCTAAAGCCGACATCGCCGCGGGAACGCACCGCCACCACCACCCCCACCGCCCCCAACACCGCCACCACCATCACCACCACCGCCACCGACACGCCGCCTCTGCCGGAGCCGTTGCCGGCAGAGCTTTCGCCCGAGTGAGGACAAGGAGCCCTTCGAGATGGCGGCGACGTGCCCAGGTCAACACAAAAATAAAACCCGGACCACGTGCGGGAGGGGGCACGCTTTGGGTGGGAGTCGCGACGGCGACGAAGAAGAAGGCAACTCGCACGAAGTCGCGACGATCGCTCGGGAAGAGGGAGGGGGGCACGCCGGCGGTCCTGGAGGTGGGGGGGGGGGCGGACATCGCCGGCATCGCCCGACGACGCCGGCCTCGGATGGGAGCGGCCGCCTCGTCAGGATGCTCCAACTCGGCCCCCACCCCCTCCCCCCCCCCCCCCCCCCCGCGATGCTCCCAGCTGAGACGCAGGACGACAGCGGCTGCCCCCCACCCCCCCTCACGGAGAACAGAAGAAGCGGCCGCTCACAAGGACGACGTGGACGTGGCGGTGAGCGTCGTCAAGATCAAGAAGTGGCCGCGTCGGCACCACCGCAGACCGGGGGGGGGGGGGGGAGTGTCCCCTGTGGGGGGGTGGAGGGGGTGGTTGCCACGCTCCCGACGGCAAATCGATGTTTGCCGTGCCACGGAGGACGAGCGGCAAGGAGAGAGGCTCGCCGGCAAGAAGCCCCCCGGCCGTCGCCACCGCCGCGACCCCCCCACCCCTTGCCCACACAGCCGCAGCATCTCCACGGGGCCCAGCAAGGAGCAGAGCCGTGGTCGCCGCCAGAGCGATCGCCCACGGCAGGCGGGCGAGCGAGCGAGTCGACGAGTGGGCGGGCGAGTAAGTGTCGTCTCACCCCACCCACCACCCTAGGCTGGAGCCATGGCAAGAGGAGTTCGTCCGGCTACGTGGAGGGGAGCCCCCCAGCGAAACGCTCGGCAGACGACAGCTCCCGCTCCTCCTCCTCCTACAGGGGAGACGGTGAGTGGCACACGCACGGGGGGAGAGACAGAGAGAGTGGGTGGGTGACACAGAGAGAGTGGGTGGGTGGGTGGCACGGAGAGAGAGAGTGTGGGTGGGTGGGTGCCACAGAGAGAGTGGGTGGGTGGCACAGAGAGAGAGAGTGTGGGTGGGTGGGTGACACAGAGAGAGTGGGTGGGTGGCACAGAGAGAGAGAGTGTGGGTGGGTGGGTGCCACAGAGAGAGTGGGTGGGTGGCACAGAGAGAGAGAGAGTGGGTGGGTGGGTGGCACAGAGAGAGTGGGTGGGTGGCACGGAGAGAGAGAGAGTGGGTGGGTGGGTGGCACGGAGAGAGAGAGAGAGTGGGTGGGTGGGTGGCACGGAGAGAGTGGGTGGGTGGGTGGGTGGCACGGAGAGAGAGGGTGGGTGGGTGGCACAGAGAGAGAGAGAGTGGGTGGGTGGGTGGCACGGAGAGAGTGGGTGGGTGGGTGGCACAGAGAGAGAGAGTGGGTGGGTGGGTGGCACGGAGAGAGAGAGAGAGTGGGTGGGTGACACAGAGAGAGAGAGTGGGTGGGTGGGTGACACAGAGAGAGAGAGTGTGGGTGGGTGGGTGGCACGGAGAGAGAGAGAGAGTGGGTGGGTGACACAGAGAGAGAGAGTGGGTGGGTGGGTGACACAGAGAGAGAGAGTGGGTGGGTGGGTGACACAGAGAGAGAGAGTGTGGGTGGGTGGCACGGAGAGAGAGAGAGAGTGGGTGGGTGGGTGACACAGAGAGAGAGAGAGTGTGGGTGGGTGGGTGACACAGAGAGAGAGTGTGGGTGGGTGGGTGACACAGAGAGAGAGAGAGTGGGTGGGTGGGTGGGTGGGTGACACAGAGAGAGTGGGTGGGTGGGTGACACAGAGAGAGAGAGTGGGTGGGTGGGTGACACAGAGAGAGAGAGTGTGGGTGGGTGGCACGGAGAGAGAGAGAGTGGGTGGGTGGGTGGGTGGGTGGCACAGAGAGAGAGAGAGTGTGGGTGGGTGGGTGACACAGAGAGTGTGGGTGGGTGGCACAGAGAGAGAGAGAGAGTGGGTGGGTGGGTGACACAGAGAGTGTGGGTGGGTGGCACAGAGAGAGAGAGAGTGTGGGTGGGTGGGTGACACAGAGAGTGTGGGTGGGTGGCACAGAGAGAGAGAGTGTGGGTGGGTGGGTGACACAGAGAGAGTGGGTGGGTGACACAGAGAGTGTGGGTGGGTGGCACAGAGAGAGAGAGTGTGGGTGGGTGGGTGACACAGAGAGAGTGGGTGGGTGACACGGAGAGAGAGAGAGTGGGTGGGTGGGTGGCACAGAGAGAGAGAGAGTGGGTGGGTGGGTGACACAGAGAGAGTGGGTGGGTTGCACAGAGAGAGAGAGAGTGGGTGGGTGGGTGGCACAGAGAGAGTGGGTGGGTGGGTGGCACAGAGAGAGAGTGTGGGTGGGTGGGTGACACGGAGAGAGAGAGAGAGTGGGTGGGTGGGTGGCACAGAGAGTGGGTGGGTGGGTGGCACGGAGAGAGAGAGAGTGGGTGGGTGGGTGCCACAGAGAGAGAGTGTGGGTGGGTGGGTGACACAGAGAGAGTGGGTGGGTGGCACGGAGAGAGAGTGGGTGGGTGGGTGGCACGGAGAGAGAGTGTGGGTGGGTGGCACGGAGAGAGAGTGAGTGTGGGTGGGTGGGTGACACAGAGAGAGAGAGAGTGGGTGGGTGGGTGGGTGACACAGAGAGAGTGGGTGGGTGGGTGGCACAGAGAGAGAGTGGGTGGGTGGGTGACACAGAGAGAGTGAGTGTGGGTGGGTGGGTGGGTGACACAGAGAGAGAGAGAGTGTGGGTGGGTGGCACGGAGAGAGAGAGTGTGGGTGGGTGGCACGGAGAGAGAGAGAGTGGGTGGGTGGGTGACACAGAGAGAGTGGGTGGGTTGCACAGAGAGAGAGAGAGAGTGGGTGGGTGACAGAGAGAGAGAGTGTGGGTGGGTGACACAGAGAGAGTGGGTGGCACAGAGAGAGAGTGTGGGTGGGTGGGTGACACAGAGAGAGAGAGAGTGGGTGGGTGGGTGGGTGACACAGAGAGAGTGGGTGGGTGGCACGGAGAGAGAGAGAGTGGGTGGGTGGGTGGGTGGCACAGAGAGAGAGAGAGTGTGGGTGGGTGGGTGACACAGAGAGTGTGGGTGGGTGGCACAGAGAGAGAGAGAGAGTGGGTGGGTGGGTGACACAGAGAGTGTGGGTGGGTGGCACAGAGAGAGAGAGAGTGTGGGTGGGTGGGTGACACAGAGAGAGTGGGTGGGTGACACAGAGAGTGTGGGTGGGTGGCACAGAGAGAGAGAGAGTGGGTGGGTGGGTGACACAGAGAGTGTGGGTGGGTGGCACAGAGAGAGAGTGTGGGTGGGTGGGTGACACAGAGAGTGTGGGTGGGTGGCACAGAGAGAGAGAGTGTGGGTGGGTGGGTGACACAGAGAGAGTGGGTGGGTGACACAGAGAGTGTGGGTGGGTGGCACAGAGAGAGAGAGTGTGGGTGGGTGGGTGACACAGAGAGAGTGGGTGGGTGACACAGAGAGTGGGTGGGTGGCACAGAGAGAGAGAGAGTGGGTGGGTGGGTGACACAGAGAGAGTGGGTGGGTGACACAGAGAGTGTGGGTGGGTGGCACAGAGAGAGAGAGTGTGGGTGGGTGGGTGACACAGAGAGAGAGAGAGTTGGTGGGTGGGTTGCACAGAGAGAGAGAGAGTGGGTGGGTGGGTGACACAGAGAGAGTGGGTGGGTGGGTGGCACAGAGAGAGAGTGGGTGGGTGGGTGACACAGAGAGAGTGAGTGTGGGTGGGTGGGTGGGTGACACAGAGAGAGAGAGAGTGTGGGTGGGTGGCACGGAGAGAGAGAGTGTGGGTGGGTGGCACGGAGAGAGAGAGAGTGGGTGGGTGGGTGACACAGAGAGAGTGGGTGGGTTGCACAGAGAGAGAGAGAGAGTGGGTGGGTGACAGAGAGAGAGAGTGTGGGTGGGTGACACAGAGAGAGTGGGTGGCACAGAGAGAGAGTGTGGGTGGGTGGGTGACACAGAGAGAGAGAGAGTGGGTGGGTGGGTGGGTGACACAGAGAGAGTGGGTGGGTGGCACGGAGAGAGAGAGAGTGGGTGGGTGGGTGGGTGGCACAGAGAGAGAGAGAGTGTGGGTGGGTGGGTGACACAGAGAGTGTGGGTGGGTGGCACAGAGAGAGAGAGAGAGTGGGTGGGTGGGTGACACAGAGAGTGTGGGTGGGTGGCACAGAGAGAGAGAGAGTGTGGGTGGGTGGGTGACACAGAGAGAGTGGGTGGGTGACACAGAGAGTGTGGGTGGGTGGCACAGAGAGAGAGAGAGTGGGTGGGTGGGTGACACAGAGAGTGTGGGTGGGTGGCACAGAGAGAGAGTGTGGGTGGGTGGGTGACACAGAGAGTGTGGGTGGGTGGCACAGAGAGAGAGAGTGTGGGTGGGTGGGTGACACAGAGAGAGTGGGTGGGTGACACAGAGAGTGTGGGTGGGTGGCACAGAGAGAGAGAGTGTGGGTGGGTGGGTGACACAGAGAGAGTGGGTGGGTGACACAGAGAGTGGGTGGGTGGCACAGAGAGAGAGAGAGTGGGTGGGTGGGTGACACAGAGAGAGTGGGAGGGTGACACAGAGAGAGTGGGTGGGTGGCAGAGAGAGAGAGAGTGTGGGTGGGTGGGTGACACAGAGAGAGAGAGAGTTGGTGGGTGGGTTGCACAGAGAGAGAGAGAGTGGGTGGGTGGGTGGGTGGCACAGAGAGTGTGGGTGGGTGGCACAGAGAGAGAGTGTGGGTGGGTGGGTGACACAGAGAGTGTGGGTGGGTGGCACAGAGAGAGAGAGTGTGGGTGGGTGGGTGACACAGAGAGAGTGGGTGGGTGACACAGAGAGTGTGGGTGGGTGGCACAGAGAGAGAGAGTGTGGGTGGGTGGGTGACACAGAGAGAGTGGGTGGGTGACACAGAGAGTGGGTGGGTGGCACAGAGAGAGAGTGGGTGGGTGGGTGACACAGAGAGAGTGGGTGGGTGACACAGAGAGTGTGGGTGGGTGGCACAGAGAGAGAGAGTGTGGGTGGGTGGGTGACACAGAGAGAGAGAGAGTTGGTGGGTGGGTTGCACAGAGAGAGAGAGAGTGGGTGGGTGGGTGGGTGGCACAGAGAGAGTGGGTGGGTGGGTGACACAAAGAGAGAGAGAGTTGGTGGGTGGGTGGCACAGAGAGTGGGTGGGTGGGTGGCACAGAGAGTGGGTGGGTGGGTGGCACAGAGAGAGAGAGTGGGTGGGTGGGTGACACAGAGAGAGTGGGTGGGTGGGTGGCACAGAGAGAGAGAGTGGGTGGGTTGGTGGCACAGAGAGAGAGAGTGACGATGTTATGATGACAATATGACCCCAGAGGTGATGTGATCATGACGATGTGAGGCTAGTGGTGGTGGTGATGACGATGTGACGACGATGTGATGATGATGTGATGATGACGTCATGTGATGATGACGTCATGTGATGATGACGACGATGTGATAACGTCGTGATGTCATGTGACCCAGGCTACGAATCCCGTGGCCGGACTCGAGGGTCGTCGTCCTCGTCCCGGGGGGGGAGGGGCCGTGACGGAGGGGGGGGCAGCTACGAACGCAGCAGCCGCAGAGACGGGTACCCCCCCCACCCCCCCACTCGTACCCCCCACACCCCCCACTAATACCCCCCACTAGTACCCCACCTCACCAGCACCCCCCTCAACCCCTCATCCCCTGCCCCTCACCATCACCTCACTGCTCACCACCACCACCTCACCACCACCACCACCAGCTCACCACCACCACCACCACCTCACCACCACCACCTCACCACCACCACCTCACCACCACCACCAGCACCTCACCACCACCACCACCACCTCACCACCACCACCTCACCACCACCACCAGCTCACCACCACCAGCTCACCACCAGCTCACCGCGTGTGTTTGTGTGCCTGTGTGCCTGCGTGCGTGCGTGTGTGTGTGCGCGTGTGTGTGCGTGGGTGTGTGTGTGCGTGTCTGCGTGCATGCGTGTCTGCGTGCATGCGCGTGTGCGGCGTGTGTGTGTGTGTGTGCGCGTGTGCGTGTGTGTGCGCGTGTGCGTGTGTGCGCGTGTGCGTGTGTTCGCGTGTGTGCGTGCGTGTGTGCGTGCATGTGTGGCATGTGTGCGCGCGTGTGTGCGCGCGCGTGTGTGTGCGTGTGGCGTGTGCGTGCGTGTCTGTGTGCGTGTGTCTGTGTGCGTGTGTGTCTGTGTGCGTGTGTGTCTGTGTGCGTGTGTGTCTGTGTGCGTGTGCGTGTGTGCGTGTGTGTGTGTGCGTGTGTGTGTGGTGTGTGTGTCTGTGCGCGTGTGTGCGCGTGTGTGTGCGTGTGCGTGTGTGCGTGTGTGTGTGTGCGTGTGCGCGTGTGTGTGCGTGTGTGTGTGTGCGTGTGTGTGTGTGCGTGTGTGTGTGCGTGTGTGTGCGTGTGGTTGCCCTGCCTAGGGAGCGATCGTCGCACGGCCACAGCGGCAGCAGCGGCGGCAGTGCCAAGCGCGCCGCAGGCGACGACTACGACAGCAGCTACAGCAACTTCGGTGGGTGCAACCACCACCACAACCACCACTACCACCACAACCACCAGTACCACCACCAACACCACAACCACCAGTACAGCCACAACCACTACAACTACCACCACCACCACTACCACCACCAACACCACAACCACCAACACCACAACCACCACTACAGCCACAACCACTACAACTACTACTACCACCACCACAACCACCACCACTACCAACACCACTACCACCACTCCCACCACTACCACCACCACCACTCCCACCACCACTCCCACCACCACAACCACCACTACAACCACAACTACTACCACCACCAACACCACAACCACCACCAACACCACAACCACCACCACTACCACCACCAACACCACAACCACCACCACTACCACCAACACCACCACTACCACCACTACCAACACCACTACCAACACCACCACTACCACCACTTCCACCACCACTACCACCTCCACCACTACTACCACCACCACTAATACCACCACCACCACTACTACCACCACCACTACTACCACCACCACTACTACCACTACCACCTCACTTCACTCAGCCCCAAGGTGCACCTAGCCTGGCACAGGTGCTGTGGTGACGTCACCGTCACTTCGTGGCAAATGGCGACTGTTGTGTGTGTGTGTTATATGATGCCTGTATTCACACACGCGTGTGTGTGTGTTATATGATGCCTGTAATCACACGCGTGTGTGTGTTATATGATGCCTGTAATCACACGCGTGTGTGTGTTATATAATGCCTGTAATCACACGTGTGTGTGTGTTATATGATGCCTGTAATCACACGCGTGTGTGTGTTATATGATGCCTGTATTCACACGCGCGCGCGTGTGTGTGTGTGACTGACTAAATGTGTGTGATTCTCTGCGACTGTCTGTGTGTAACCATCCGTAAGTGACTATCCTGTGTGTGACGATCTGCAGCGGATTGTAAGTGACTGTGTCAGTGACTGTGTAAGTGGGGAGTGGTGGTGCAGCGGTTAGCGCTACGAACCCATGCGACCCGGGTTTCGTTCCCGCTCACAGCCACCAACACCACCGGTGACGATTATCTGAACCGGTCCTGGGCCTCCCCTAGGTCGACTCGGCCTCAACTGAGTACCTGGTGTAGTGGTGGTGTAGTAAACCTCACAGCATGAGGGAGACAAAGGCGGCCGGGCGTGGTGCTGGCCACCCACCCCTCTGTGTGTGTCGCAGCGCCGGCGGCCTTCACAGGCGGCGCTGCTGCTGCTGCTAACAGCACTTGCCCCAGCAGTCCGTGAAGGCTACACGGGGGACCTTTGTTTTGTCAGTGACAAAGTGCCGCCATCGTAGAGACTGTGTTGGGGTTCGATGGCTTCCGTAGAGAGTCGGGGGAGGTTGTCACGTCAACGTGCCAATTCGTTACTAATACAGCGCCAGTGTGGTGTGTAGTGTCGTGTAGAGTGTAGTGTATAGTGTGTGCAGTGTAGTGTGTGCAGTGTAGTGTGTAGTGTGTGCAGTGTAGAGTGTAGTGTGTAGTGTAGTGTGTGCAGTGTAGAGTGTAGTGTGTGTAGAGTGTAGTGTGTATAGTGTGTGCAGTGTAGTGTAGTGTGTGTAGAGTGTAGTGTGTATAGTGTGTGCAGTGTAGTGTGTATAGTGTAGTGTATAGTGCAGTGTATAGTGTGTGAAGTGTAGTGTGTGCATTGTAGTGTGTGTAGTGTAGTCTACTAGTACAGCACCACACTGGTTGGCTGTGTGTTGGAGAGTTAACCCACTACAACATTCACAATTCGTTACTAATACAGCGCCCGTGTGTAGTGTATAGTGTATTGTATAGTGTAGTAGTGTAGTGTATAGTAGTGTAGTGTATTGTATAGTGTAGTAGTGTAGTGTATAGTAGTGTAGTGTATTGTATAGTGTAGTAGTGTAGTGTATAGCAGTGTAGTGTATTGTATAGTGTAGTAGTTTAGAGTGTAGTGTATAGTAGTGTATAGTGTAGTGTAGTCTACTAGTACAGCACCACACCGGTGGCTGCGTGTTGGAAAGCAAATCCACAACATTTGCGGTGCCGAGTGCGACGATTCGTCGGTAATTGCAACCGACATCATCAGGCAGACAGCAGCCGTGGAGACCTCCTCCTCCTCCTGTTCCGCTCCTTGAGCAGAGGGGGTGGAAGCAGATACATGGCCCTGGGTGTCCACTGCCGGGTTGGGTTGCATTGTGATCAACGTACATGGTGCCTGCGCATTGCCCTTGTATCTGCTGTCGCGACGCGTGACTGTGTGTGTGTGCACTGAAATAGTTGTGACGCAGTGACTGTGTCAGTGACTGCGTGTCAGTAACTGTGTGTCAGTGACTGTCAGTGACTCGGTGACTGAGTGACTAAGTGACTGAGTGACTGACTCGGTCATTCGGTCACTTGGTCACTCAGTCACTGAGTGACCGAGTGACTGTGTAAGTGACTAAGTGACTAAGTGACTGGCTGTGTGTCTGCCTGTGCCTGTAGCTGGGTCTGCAGAGGTCGACCCAATAGTCAAGGTAGTCGAGATCCAGGGTGAGTGCGTGTCTGCGTGCGTGCGTGTCTGCGTGCGTGCGTGTCTGCGTGCGTGCGTGTCTGCGTGCGTGCGTGTCTGCGTGCGTGTCTGCGTGCGTGCGTGTCTGCGTGTGTGCGTGTCTGTGTGCGTCGTCTGTGTACGGTGTCTGTGTGTGTGTCTGCGTGTGTGTCTGCGTGCGTGTGTCTGCGTGTGTGTCTGCGTGCGTGTCTGCATGCGTGTCTGCGTGCGTGTGTGTCTGCGTGCGTGTGTGTGTGTGCATGCCAGTGTCTGCGTGCGTCTCTGTGTGTATCGGCGTGTCTGCGCGTATGTCTGTGCGTGTGTGTCTTGTGTGTGTTAGCGCGTGTGTGATTGGGTATCTGTGCGTGTGTTCACGTGCGTGTGTTCACGTGCGTGTGTACACGTGTGTGTGTGTACACGTGCGTGTGTACACGTGTGTGTGAACACGTGTGTGGGGAGCGGTGGCACAGGTTAGCGCTACGAACCCGGCGATCCGAGTTCAGTTCACGGTCACCACCACCGGTGACGATTAATTATCTGAAACCGGTCCTGGCCCTCCCCTCGGTCGAATCGGCCTCAAATGAGTACCTGGTGTAGCGGTGGTGGTGTGGTGGTGGTGTAGCGGTGGTGGTGTAGCGGTGGTGGTGTAGTAAACATCGCAGCACTGGGGGAGACAAAGGTGGCCGGGCGTGGTGGTGCTGGGGCCACCCACCCCCTCTGTGTGTGCCACAGTGCCGGCAGCCTTCACAGACGCTCACAGCACTTGCCCAAAAAATCTGTGAAGGCTACACGGGGCTAGGGGGGACCTTTGCCTTGGTGCGGTGTCCACTGGCCAGAGATTAGCTCTCCGGCGGCGGCGGCGGCAGCAGCAGCAGGTTCTGCTGGAGATGTTGACGACCTCGCCTGGTGCACAGGAAGCCGCCGCAAGGGAGAGAGCCGTCATTGGTGGCCAGGTCGCTCCTGAAATGGAGCCAGTGGGGCCTTAGCTGGTAGATGTGAGGGTGAGCGGGTGGGTGGGTGAGCGGGTGGGTGGGTGAGTGGTTGAGAGAGAGTGGCTGAGTGAGCTGCCTGAGTGAGCTGCCTGAGTGAGTGAGCGAGTGAGCGAGTGAGTGCCTGAGTGAGCGTGGCTGAGTGAGTGGCTGAGTGAGCAAGTGGCTGAGTGAGTGGCTGAGTGAGCGAGCGGCTGAGTGAGCATGTGGCTGCATGAGCGTGGCTGAGTGAGCGAGGCCTGTAGTGGAGGATGGTGGAGGGACGGGGGGGGGGTGGTGGTGGTGGCGGCGGCGAGCGCACTGACAGTGAGAGAGTGGTGAGTGTGAGTGGTGCGCTGCGTCTCTTTGCAAGGTGATCCACTGCTGTCTCCCCCCCCCCCCCCCGCGTGACCCCACAGCGGCCTTCGACTGAGCACCACGGGGGGAGCGAGGGGGGGGGGGCATGGAGCGCAACAAACTCCCCCCCCCCCCCCGGCATCGCCTTCGCTGGCAGGACCCGTTCCCGGATCACGTTCCATGATCCCGTTCCGTGATCCCAATCCTGTTCCGGATCCCGTTCCATGATCCCCGTTCCGTGATCCCGTTCCATGATCCTGTTCCCGGATCCCAATCCTGTCCCGTGATCCTGATCCGGATACCGTTCCGTGATCCCGTTCCGGATCCCGTTCCGTGATCCCGTTCCGGATCCCAATCCCGTTCAAGTTCCAATTCCCAATCCCGTTGGGGATCCTGTTCCCATTCACGATCCCGTTCTGGTTCCGCCCTACTTTGGTAATGAGAGCGGATGGTGGTGGTGGTGGTGAGGGTGGTGGCACCACCACCCTCACCACCGTTGTTGTCGTCGTTGTTGTTATTCGACACACACACAGACACGTACACACACACAGACACGTACACACACACACACACGTACACACACGTACACACACAGACACGTACACACAGACACACACACACACAGACACGTACACACACACAGACACGTACACACACACAGACACGTATACACTCAGACACGTAGACACAGACACGTACACACAGACACAGACACGTACACACACAGACACGTACACACACAGACATGTACACACACAGACACAGTACACACACACACAGTACACACACACAGACACGTACACACACACAGACACGTACACACACACAGACACGTACACACAGACACGTACACACACACAGACACGTACAGACACACATACACGTACAGACACACAGACACGTACACACACACAGTACACACACCCACACACAGTACACACACCCACACACAGTACACACACAGTACACACACACACAGTACACACCCACAGTACACACACAGTACACACACCCACAGTACACACACAGTACACACACACACAGTACACACACCCACAGTACACACAGTACACACACCCACAGTACACACACAGTACACACACCCACAAGACAGGCTGTTGCTGTTGTTGTTACTCCGTGGGGGGGGGGGGGTGGAGTGAATTTTGTTAAAATAAACGCGACGAGTCACAGGGCACCTGGCTGGGCTCAGCTTCTTCGTGGTGCAGACCTCGTGAGCTGCTCACTCACCCGCCCAGCTCACCAACCCACACTCACCCAGCTCACCAACTTACTCACCAACTTACTAACCCACACCCGCCCAGCTCACCAACCCACAACAACAACCGCCATTCGCCACTAAGTGGCAGTGACGTCACCACGACGCTTGTGCCAGGCCAAGTGCACCTTGAGGCTACGTGAAGTGTCGAACGCCCGCTGGCAGGAGGTCACGGGGCAGACCCAGCAGGTGCCATGGGTCGACTGACCGAGATGACTGGCTGATGCACCACCTGTGCCCCCCACTGTACCAACTTGCTGTGCCTTAGCCACCCGGCGCTCCGCTCGCTGTTGTAAGCGTCGCTCCTCCTCCCTCCGTTGTTGTTGGAGGCCGACTGCCTCTGTGATGCCGCCGCCACGAAGCCGTTCAGCAGGCGCCCTAGCTACGACCTCGCCACCACCAAGCGACGGAGCCAACCCCGCGTCCCCCTCACCTCACATGAACACACACGCACGCATTTCCCCCCCCCATAGAGCTCCGAGGGGAAGTCACCTGGCCGACCGGTTTTAATCCGAGAAACCCTTATCGGGATAAACTTTCACGGTTTCCGGTGACCAGGGAATTGGACGACCTCCCCCGATGCTACTTCGCGGCGCTGCGACCGGCATTAAGATTGCAAGGTCGCAGCGAGGGGCCCTTCGGCCACCGCGGGTGAAACGCACCACACACACGCAAGGATCGACGGGGCAAGAATAGGAGCATAGTCGGAGGAAACGCCGCCGCATAATGTGCATAACTACGACAATCCTGCACACCACACACACGCAAGGATCGACAGGGCAAGAATAGGAGCCTAGTCGGAGGAAACGCCGCCACATAATGTGCATAACTGCGACAATCCTGCATAAGAAAGCGATTGAACGGCACCTGCCCCACACATGGTAGGAGGGGGAGTGGAGAGTGCGTGGGAAAAGGGGGGGGGGGCCTGAGTCCGGGAATTAGGATAAAAGGGGGCAAAAACGGGAGATCTGCCTCCCTTACTCCAGCACCAGGCGACAAGACGCTCTCCAGCCCAGCGACCCGGACGTCCGTGAGACGCATCGAGTTACGCTGCGAGCACGGGATCAACGGACCGCCGTGGGCACCTAACAGTGAGTAAGAAGGTGAATTAGGATCATAGCCGATAAATAGGTCCAGGGGTAGTAGAATAGGCCAGCCTCGTCGATTCATACTGATTTAACATCGATTCCCAGGTAGCAAACAATAAATCCTTAATAGCTGATCGTGGCCTCGTGTGATCTCGTTGAGAGGTGTGTCGCGTGTGGAGCTGTGTGTAGGTGTGGAGAGGGTGCTGCGTGTGTGCGCGTACGTTCACTACGTGGAGGATACAGGTGCGCGACTAGGAAAGGGAAGTATCGTGGTAGTGTGAAGGGGACGTAATACCACTCGGTAACTAACTAACCATGCCTACTACCCGGACCCGCGCTGGAGGGGAATCCTCGAGCGACGGCTCCCACCCCACGGGTGAGGAACCCAGCAACGGTTCGCCTAGCAGCGGGGGGGCGAGTAATGATGTCAGCCCGGCCGTTAGCATTATCGAGGGAGGGATCTCGGGGGCCAGCGACCTCGACACCTCCAACTGCCCAGTAGCGTCCTTCACGAGCCTCCTCCACAGAGGCCGATCTTGGCACCGCTGGTACCGGTCATCGGCAAGTCCACTCAGCTCCATGTCCTCCTGCACCACGTCACTCCATCTCTTCTCTAGCCTGTGCCGCGCCCATTTAGCCCCCTAGATCCGGCCGAACAAAAGCTGTTTAGGCATGCGGTGGCTGGGCATGCGGGCTGCATGACCCAGCCAACGCAGCCTTGCCTGCCGGAGGAGCTCACCGATGGGACTTTGACCAGATCTTTTAAGGATTTGTGAGCTCCTCACACAATCCAGCCTGCAAGTTAAACCCAGGATGGATCGTAGGCAGGCCAGCCTAAATGTTTCCAACCGGCGAAGATTCGCCATTAGGGGGGTCCACGTTTCGCAAGCGTAGAGAAGGGTGGGAATGACTGTGGCCGAGAAGACCTGAAGCTTCGTGCGGAGCGTCAGACCAGGTAGCTTCCACACAGCGTTATGCAACCAATGAAAAGATATTGCCGCTCGACTGATTCGGAGTGAGACCTCTGCTGTTAAACTGGAGCCAGTCATAAGCACACTGCCCAGGTATGGGAAACTCTCCACTCTCTCCACAACTGCCCCATCACCGATTGGGAGTTGTGGGGGTGCCCGATGGTACAAAATACCCAGGCAGGTGCTTAGTTTTGGTGGGGTTGATGGTAAGGCCCCACCTCTTAGTGGCACGCTCCAGTCTCAGCAGCAGCGTCTCCAACTCCTCTGAATGAGCAGCTATTACCAAATCATCGGCATACGTAACGTGGTTGACCGATAGGGAGCCATCCCTTGATCGCACCTGGGCGTCGATCAGCCTCCCATTATATCTGTACCAAATGGAAATTCCCCCGGTACAGCTATTGAAGGCTTCACGAACTATGTGGTCAAAATAGATGTTAAATAATGTGGGAGTCAGCAGACATCCCCAAGGTGTACAGGGAAAGGCTCTGACTCCCGGCCACGTAGTTTTACCCGGGCCCGCTCACCATCATGAAGGTCCTTAATGATCATGAGCAGAGGGTCAGGGACTCCGAAAGCACGAAGAACAGCCCAGAGCCCAGGCCTACTGATTGTATCATAGGCCTTGACCAGGTCAATAAAGCAATAATGTAGGTCTTGTTGGAATTCCCTACACCTCTGCTCTAGCAGATGGACAGAAACTATGCCATCCGCGCAGGACCTCCCTTTCCTGAAACCACATTGGGGTTCCGCAAGCCTCTCCTCAGCGTGCCTGGCAAGGCCATGTTGAATAATCCTTGCCAGGACCTTTCCCGGCACACTGAGGAGTGAGATGCCCCTGTAGTTGTTACAGTCTGTGCGGTCCCCCTTCTTAAAGAGGGGGACCACCAGGGCATCCTTCCAATCCTGCGGAACCCGTCCAGTGGTTCAGACTGTTATGATGTCATGTAGGGCAGTCTGTGCACAAACGCCACCCTCCCTCAGCATTTCGCTTGAGAGATCATCTCTGCCCGGTGCCTTTCCTGGTCTCAAACTCTGGATTGCCTTCAGTACTTCCTCAACAGATGGCACCTCAGCCAGCCACTCACAGGGGGTGACTACTTACATTTGAGGCACAGCAGCCTTAGCAGGGTTATCCCCACTTTCCCCACGATGTTTTCCAGGCTGGAGGATTTCCCCTCCCTCAAGACCTCAAATGCTCAGCAAATCTGCAAACCTGTTCCTGGGGGTCAGAGATTGCATCATCGTTCTTTACCCTAATGATGGTAATAGGTGTGGCACTGCAACTTTTTCATGGAATTAAAGAGCGATTTGTGATCGTGGGCCACTGAGGCAGATTCAATCTCCTTCCTCTGTCAGCCAGGGTCTCTGGGGAGGTCTGGACCGTGTACCCAAAGCAGCCATTGCAGCTACATGAGCCACAGTCTTAAACCTCGCCCATTTCCCCTCGACATCTGGAGCAGTGGGGGACGATGCCAATCCCAGCTGCAAGCAATAACGAAATTCTCGCTTGCAACTTTCATCAGCTAGCTGAGACCAGGCCACTGTGGGTTTGAATGAGGTCCCGGGTGTACACCCACCACCGGAGTGGAAGAATAGCAGGCACATCTTACAGATGACTAGTCGATGGTCAGTGGACAGATCAGCTCTACGGTAGGTCCTGGTGTCAAGGACATGGGCCCGCATCTGCACCTCCGTCATTATGTAGTCCAGCAGATGTTCTTGCTTGGACCCGGCATGCATCCATGATGTTGTGTGGATGCGCCGATGCCAGAACAGCGTGTTGGTAATTACAAGCCCATGGGCTGCACAACAAATCTAGCAGCCTCCTACCGTTGTTATTGAGCTGATCTGACCCATGCCTTTCAATCAGTCACCCAACAGGATGACTATCCCAAGGGGCCACTTTAGACAGTACCTGTGACAGGAGGTCATAGAAGGCATCTGACTCATCAGCCTTGCCTGCATCCCTCCGCTGATGTTCATCTTCGGTGAGGACATAAATAACGACCACCACTCCTCACCTCTGGTTGATGGGAAGGCGAGCCCAAAGTAGCCTGGGGCTTACAGCTTCCCACACCTCACCGCCACGCTCCCACGCCCCTTTCATTCTTTTGTTCAGAAGAAGAGCCACTCCCTGTTGTTTGGCAGTCTCCTCATCAGGGCTCCCATAGTGTAAACTTCAGTCTCCTAACTGGTATCATCATCATCCACCAACAAGATGGCGGCCAGCGGCGGTGTGTGAGTGAGCTGTGAGTGTGATTGAGCTGTGTGTGTGACTGAGTGTGAGTGAGCTGTGTGTGTGAGTGAGGCCTAGTTAATAGTGCACGTGGCACAGCCTGAGTGTGGCCTAGTTAATAGTGCACGTGGCACAGCATGAGTGTGGCCTAGTTAATAGTGCACCTGGCACAGCCTGAGTAAGGCCTAGTTAATAGTGCACGTGACACAGCCTGAGTGAGGCCTAGTTAATAGTGCACGTGACACAGCCTGAGTGTGGCCTAGTTAATAGTGCACGTGGCACAGCCTGAGTGTGGCCTAGTTAATAGTGCACGTGGCACAGCCTGAGTGAGGCCTAGTTAATAGTGCACGTGGCACAGCCTGAGTGTGGCCTAGTTAATAGTGCACGTGACACAGCCTGAGTGAGGCCTAGTTAATAGTGCACGTGACACAGCCTGAGTGAGGCCTAGTTAATAGTGCACGTGGCACAGCCTGAGTGTGGCCTAGTTAATAGTGCACGTGACACAGCCTGAGTGAGGCCTAGTTAATATGCCGGCTGTAGCCTCCAGCGAAACGTGGGCTACACGCGTACACACACACACATGGAACACGTCTCGGCAAAAAAGAAACAAATATCCACCGTATCGCCTTAATAGACTGCAGGTTGCAAGTGCTGTTAGCGAGCACTTATACAGGTCGGCACAGCGCACGAGGGGGTGGGTGGCCAGCACCACGCCTGGCCCGTTTGTCTCCCCAGTGGTGATGTTTACTACACGTCACCTGGTTCGCTGTGTTCCTGCCAAGGCAACATTGCCGCAGACCCCAAGTGGTGTTCCTGCCAAGGCAACATTGCCGCGGTCCCCAAACGGTGTTCCTGCCAAGGCAACATTGCCGCGGTCCCCAAGCTGTGTTCCTGCCAAGGCAACATTGCCGCGGTCCCCAAGCTGTGATCCTGCCAAGGCAACATTGCCGCGGTCCCCAAGCTGTGTTCCTGCCAAGGCAACATTGCCGCGGTCCCCAAGCTGTGTTCCTGCCAAGGCAACATTGCCGCGGTCCCCAAGCTGTGTTCCTGCCAAGGCAACATTGCCACGGACCCCAAGCGGTCTTCCTGCCAAGGCAACATTGCCGCGGTCCCCAAGCTGTGTTCCTGCCAAGGCAACATTGCCACAGTCCCCAAGCGGTGTTCCTGCCAAGGCAACATTGCCACG
Organism: Lethenteron reissneri; assembly: GCF_015708825.2. Taxonomy (NCBI): domain Eukaryota; kingdom Metazoa; phylum Chordata; class Hyperoartia; order Petromyzontiformes; family Petromyzontidae; genus Lethenteron; species Lethenteron reissneri. The sequence continues at coordinate 3,819,300 of NC_083848.1, forward strand.
GTCCCCAAGTGGTGTTCCTGCCAAGGCAACATTGCCACGGTCCCCAAGTGGTGTTCCTGCCAAGGCAACATTGCCACGGTCCCCAAGCGGTGTTCCTGCCAAGGCAACATTGCCACGGACCCCAAGTGGTGTTCCTGCCAAGGCAACATTGCCGCGGACCCCAAGCTGTGATCCTGCCAAGGCAACATTGCCACGGTCCCCAAGCTGTGTTCCTGCCAAGGCAACATTGCCACGGTCCCCAAGCTGTGATCCTGCCAAGGCAACATTGCCACGGTCCCCAAGCTGTGATCCTGCCAAGGCAACATTGCCGCGGTCCCCAAGCTGTGATCCTGCCAAGGCAACATTGCCACGGACCCCAAGCTGTGTTCCTGCCAAGGCAACATTGCCGCGGACCCCAAGCTGTGATCCTGCCAAGGCAACATTGCCACGGACCCCAAGCTGTGTTCCTGCCAAGGCAACATTGCCGCGGTCCCCAACCTGTGTTCCTGCCAAGGCAACATTGCCGCGGTCCCCAAGCTGTGTTCCTGCCAAGGCAACATTGCCACGGACCCCAAGCTGTGATCCTGCCAAGGCAACATTGCCACGGACCCCAAGTGGTGTTCCTGCCAAGGCAACATTGCCGCGGTCCCCAAGCTGTGTTCCTGCCAAGGCAACATTGCCGCGGTCCCCAAGCGGTGTTCCTGCCAAGGCAACATTGCCACGGTCCCCAAGCGGTGTTCCTGCCAAGGCAACATTGCCACAGACCCCAAGCGGTGTTCCTGCCAAGGCAACATTGCCGCGGTCCCCAAGCGGTCTTCCTGCCAAGGCAACATTGCCACGGTCCCCCAAGCTGTGTTCCTGCCAAGGCAACATTGCCGCGGACCCCAAGCTGTGTTCCTGCCAAGGCAACATTGCCGCGGACCCCAAGCTGTGTTCTTGCCAAGGCAACATTGCCGCGGTCCCCAAGCTGTGTTCCTGCCAAGGCAACATTGCCGCAGTCCCCAAGCGGTGTTCCTGCCAAGGCAACATTGCCGCGGTCCCCAAGCTGTGTTCCTGCCAAGGCAACATTGCCGCGGTCCCCAAGCTGTGATCCTGCCAAGGCAACATTGCCGCGGTCCCCAAGCTGTGTTCCTGCCAAGGCAACATTGCCGCGGTCCCCAAGCTGTGTTCCTGCCAAGGCAACATTGCCACGGTCCCCAAGCTGTGATCCTGCCAAGGCAACATTGCCACGGTCCCCAAGCTGTGATCCTGCCAAGGCAACATTGCCGCGGTCCCCAAGCTGTGATCCTGCCAAGGCAACATTGCCACGGACCCCAAGCTGTGTTCCTGCCAAGGCAACATTGCCGCGGACCCCAAGCTGTGATCCTGCCAAGGCAACATTGCCACGGACCCCAAGCTGTGTTCCTGCCAAGGCAACATTGCCACGGACCCCAAGCTGTGATCCTGCCAAGGCAACATTGCCGCGGTCCCCAAGCTGTGTTCCTGCCAAGGCAACATTGCCGCGGTCCCCAAGCGGTGTTCCTGCCAAGGCAACATTGCCACGGTCCCCAAGCGGTGTTCCTGCCAAGGCAACATTGCCACAGACCCCAAGCGGTGTTCCTGCCAAGGCAACATTGCCGCGGTCCCCAAGCGGTCTTCCTGCCAAGGCAACATTGCCACGGTCCCCCAAGCTGTGTTCCTGCCAAGGCAACATTGCCGCGGACCCCAAGCTGTGTTCCTGCCAAGGCAACATTGCCGCGGACCCCAAGCTGTGTTCTTGCCAAGGCAACATTGCCGCGGTCCCCAAGCTGTGTTCCTGCCAAGGCAACATTGCCGCAGTCCCCAAGCGGTGTTCCTGCCAAGGCAACATTGCCGCGGTCCCCAAGCTGTGTTCCTGCCAAGGCAACATTGCCGCGGTCCCCAAGCTGTGATCCTGCCAAGGCAACATTGCCGCGGTCCCCAAGCTGTGTTCCTGCCAAGGCAACATTGCCGCGGTCCCCAAGCTGTGTTCCTGCCAAGGCAACATTGCCGCGGTCCCCAAGCTGTGTTCCTGCCAAGGCAACATTGCCGCGGTCCCCAAGCTGTGTTCCTGCCAAGGCAACATTGCCGCGGTCCCCCAAGCTGTGTTCCTGCCAAGGCAACATTGCCGCGGTCCCCAAGCTGTGATCCTGCCAAGGCAACATTGCCACGGTCCCCAAGCTGTGTTCCTGCCAAGACAACATTGCCGCGGACCCCCAAGCTGTGTTCCTGCCAAGGCAACATTGCCGCGGTCCCCAAGCTGTGTTCCTGCCAAGACAACATTGCCGCGGACCCCAAGCTGTGTTCCTGCCAAGGCAACATTGCCGCGGACCCCAAGCTGTGTTCCTGCCAAGGCAACATTGCCGCGGACCCCAAGCTGTGTTCCTGCCAAGACAACATTGCCGCGGTCCCCAAGCTGTGTTCCTGCCAAGACAACATTGCCGCGGACCCCAAGCTGTGTTCCTGCCAAGGCAACATTGCCGCGGACCCCAAGCTGTGTTCCTGCCAAGACAACATTGCCGCGGACCCCAAGCGGTGTTCCTGCCAAGGCAACATTGCCGCGGACCCCAAGCGGTGTTCCCGTCCTCACGCTCCCCCTCTGCTTGCCTAGACGTTTTCTCGCGCTCGGCCTACAAGTGCATCATTATTGATACTGGTAGGAACGAAGTGAACCAGCCTAAAAAAGATTATATCGTCCGTCCGTCCGATGTCCGATTAGGTGTAGCAACATCGCCCCCTACTGCAAACACTTGGCAGGACCCTACAAAAACCTTTAGACTCAGTGACACTTTCCTGGCTAAACAAGTGTAACATTCCCTTATAATTCCCTGAGTTAGCTTTTAATTAATTCTAGATTTGAAGCTTTCGTGACTGCAAGGATTCATATTCTTAGGTTTTTTCGGCAAAGTCACGTAGGTAAAACATCAAAATTAATAAAAATAAATAAAATAAAACAAAAATCACGACGTTTCGGAGGCAACACAAGTCTCCGTCATCAGGTGGGACCGTCACAGCCGGATTAGCTGCATCAAGTGAGGCAATGATTCAAGATGTAATCCCTTATAAGCAAGTTGAAGGGGGGAGGAGAGGGGGGGGCTCATCAGAATGTGGTAGCCAATGAATGGAACGTATCGGGAGGGGGGGCGGGGCTCAAAGACGGCACGGAGTGCCAACGTACAACGCATCGGGAGGGGGAGGGGGGGGCGGGGCCAAAAGGATGCACGACGGCGTGGACGCGGTTGCTGTTGCACAACGCCAACGCATTGGGCAGAGAGGGGGAGGGGAGGCCTGATACACATGATAGAAAAGAACGAAAATGCCCATGTTTATACCAATGCTGGCTGAACAATGAAGAGAGTACTGTTAAACACTGGGGATGTTAACACTCGGTAAAGTAACGTAAGATAGTGCCTGTCAGATAAGATGGTCCAAAAAAGTGTAATTAAGTCTTTTTTGCGTGGTTGATAACATCTTTCCAATGATTACTAAGTTTGTACCCATCATCACGGTTGAAATTATGCCTGTGTTTGTATATTTGTATGGCTTCGTGTACAAACCTTTGATGGTAGCCGGGAGGTTTGCAGAGAACCTTGGTCTCGGAAAAGACAATTTTCTTGAGAGCCCACCGAGTTGTAGCAATGATCGGCAACGGCCGAAGAATCAGTTTTTAATTAAAACATTTAAATTAAAAATTAACTCACAGCGGCCTAAAGCCTACAGCTAGGCCTAAAGCCAAGAACTAGGCCTCAAACTCTCCCTTCGTATCGTACCCCCGCGTGTGTGAAAGGGAGTTAATGTTTAACAATGTTACATTCCCTCATGTTTTTAAATAGAAACATTTACATTTAAAGCTTTTACATAAATAATTACAACATTTAAATTACAAATTAACTCACAGCGGCCTAAAGCCTACAGCTAGGCTTAAAGCCTAGAACTAGGCCTCAAACTCTCCCTTCGTATCGTTCGATTAGGTGTAGCAACATCGCCCCCTACCTCAAACACTTGGCAGGACCCTACAAAAACCTTTACACTCAGTGAGGCTTTCCTGGCTAAACAAGTGTAATAATACATTATGTTTATATTCTTTGGTTATTCGTTCCTACCAGCCCACCCCGCAGGGACCTGTTTTATTTCACGCTTTTATTGAACTCACTTCGCCGCCGTCCACGCGGACGTCCGAAGAAGCGATGAATGGACCGAATAAAGGAAGACATGAAGACGGTCAACGCATCCCCTGAAGATGCCCTGGACCGAGCCAAATGGAGAAGACAATGCCGAAAAGCGGACCCTGCGCCACAGCGGGAACAACGCTAGGAAGAAGATTGAACTCACTTCGTCTGTTGTATCCTCAAAAAGAAATCTTGTAACTCAACTTTTTACACATCGACTGCAAACTTGGTCTAGCTGTGCCACGCTGATGACAACACGATATTCTATCATGAACAGTCCAAAACATATATGTTAAAACTTTTTACACACGTTTATCTAACTTTACGGTATGTGTTGTATCCAAAAATATTGTAACTCAATTTAAACCGTATTCCCAACGTCGTGTCGACTGCAAACTTGGTATAGCGATGTCATACTGATGACAACACGATATTCTATCATTAAAAATATAAAAATATTTATTTATAAACAATCTTTTTAACGGCTCTAATTGTCGACGCTCAACTGACGTTGCCTGTAAATCACCACGTGGTCCCTGACGTCACGGGGAGCCTCGGGGAGCCACGCCCAGGGGGGGGGGCGTGTGGGGGGAGGGGCGATGGGGACAGGGGGAGGGGCGATGGGGGGAGGGGCACAGGGGGAGGGGCAGCTCGGACAGGACATTTCATTAAAGCGTGTCATCGCACTTGCCAGCATCATGTTTGTTGTCCACTCATTGATATGCAAAGTTTTTCTCCAACCCCCTCCCTCTCTCTGCCTCCGCCCCCCTCTGTCTATTTAAGGCCACCCCACAGAGACGATCACCCCTCTCTGTACCTGTGTTGCTCTGTTGTATATGTTGGGTTATGAAATTTGTTATGTTGTATGCGTGCGTGGGTGAAATTATTATGTTGTATATGTGGGTTATGAATATTCAGTGAAAATAATAATAATTAAATGAAATTTGGCCAAATGTGTAATTATCCGGAAATATGTTAATTTATGTAATTACGCACATTTTAATTATGCCAATTCGAGAGGTAATCGTATTAATTATGCGAGTGGGTGTAATTATGATAATGCAAGTCGTTATGATAACCAGACCCCGCCTCGGTGACGAGGGTGGGTTATGATCGGAATAAGGCAATTAATCGTATGCGGTTATGCAGGTGTGGTGTAAGTATGCAAGATTAACTTAGATTAACTCGGCATCGTTGTCTAGGTTCGTCTCATTCTCGCTTTAACATTCCCAGAGTGTGTATTCGTGGTTATATTTAGGTCACCAAGTTTACCCCGTTATCGCTTTAACATTTACTGAGTATGTATTAGTGTGTTTATTAAGGTCACCAAGTTCAGATCTCAACGCGGAAGCAGATCTTATGCATAGATTTCAGGAAAGAATCACACAACCACTTCTGTATTGATCAATTTATTACTAATTCAACCTTAACTATGATATAGTATGCGAACTCTCAATCCCGGAACGTCAACACGGCATCAATACAGTATCATCAACGATTGTCTGATTTCACTTTGACAACGGCACATGGATCCCGCATAACGCGATGGTTGTTAGTGAGAGAGAGAGTCGTTAACACATGCAAATACTATGCTAAGAAAACCTTAACGTTAATGAATGATTATACTCAATATTGTTCATAACGCGATGGTTGTTAGTGAGAGAGAGAGTCGTTAAAATATGCAAATACTATGCTAAGAAAACCTTAACGTTAATGAATGATTATACTCAATATTGTTCACGCAGTACCGCACTCCTTATTGATCATACGCAACCCTTATCACGTTGTTAACACCTTGGGTCACGGAACAGTTGAATATTCTGTAGAGGATGCGAGTACGTGCGGCGATTATGACTGAAAGATACTTGAAAGATTATACGGCGATAAGAAAACACAATCAAAAACAGTTATTATTCTTAAAGGCACCAATCTCAACAGATACATCGGCAGGTTATCTGACCACAGAACGGCTCGGAGTGAGGGCCTGCGACGGTGCTCCTTTTCCGAAGATCGTTATCTTATACCAAGTTTACTAATTGGGGACCAGATCACCTGCTAAGGATCCGGTGGGCCACCACTCCCCACGTGAGCGTGGCTCGGCGGAAGGAGGTGCCAAGAATCAGTTCGTATTGATGGATCTGTTGGGAATTTATGCGATTAAGAGTACAGCCCACTAAATATTAAAGATAAAAATTACGAATACTCTTATAAACGACGGAACGACGGATGGCCATCACTCGGTCTCGTTGTGATGCCTTCCCAGCCACGGATGGCTTATGGGTTCGAGTGTGTTTGAGTGGTAAGAGTTGTCTTGAACAGTCAGAGTTCGGAGTCGATTCTTTATGTCAAACAGACGCCTGGTGGTCGTGTGGTGAGGGGGCGGTGCGCGTCATACGTATCAGTCGCTCCCCTGTCGGACGGCTGTTGATACGCTGTCGCAGTTCGGAACTCGGTCGGTAGGTGGCGCCCACAACTCGCTCGTAGCGTGCAGCGCTGGATCGTCGCCAAACCGCGACGCTCACCACTCCGGCGGCAGCGGAGACCTCCGGCTCGGCAGAGGTTGACGAGCTGAAGATGAGTCGAGCCGACCCGCTGGTCGCAGCTCGCTCCTGAGTCGACCCTCCCGGTCGAGCTCGCTCCTGGGTCGACCCGCTGGTCGCGCTCCTGAGTCGACCCTCTGGTCGCACTCCTGAGTGGACCCGCTGGTCGCACTCCTGAGTGGACCCACTCTGGTCGCACTCGTTCCTGAGTCGACCCTCCCGTCGCACTCCTGAGTGGACCCGCTGGTCGCACTCGCTCCTGAGTCGACCCTCCCGTCGCACTCCTGAGTGGACCCGCTGGTCGCACTCGCTCCTGAGTCGACCCTCCCGTCGCACTGGTTTCCAATGCTCAGGATCCGTTCCTTTATGCCGAAAAATCTCCCTGGATCCCGCCCACAAGGCGGGACTTCTTTCGATTTTTGCTGTGTCAGGATCTGTCCGTAGGCAGGTGTGTCCATGTGTGTGTCCGTACGTCCGTATGTCCTTGTGTGCATCACCCACGATATATTCCGTTGTCACACTCCCTCCATAAACCCACGAGCAAACAATCAGATGTTACAAATTGCCTCGAAGTCGTCTCTCTGTCTGGGTGCAATATTATCTCTTGTCTGGCCTTCTTCATGAACCCAAAACACAGACGTTACAAATCGTCTCATAGGCGTCTTTGTTCGTGTTGCACAACCTGGAGGGAGGGGCAACACTCTCTCCGACCCGGCGCACAAAGAAATGGTTAAAAAGTTTTAAGTTAACATTTGTCCCTTACTATTTCACAGTTATGATTCTGTCTGTAACCTAAGGTCTGTCGTTTCCCATCGTGGTGCTTGACTCAAGTGGAGGTGTTTCCCCGAGCGTATACACACTCCTATCCCGCGCTGCGGGGATACAAAGACGGCCGGGATCTCCCTTTCTCTCCGACCCTGGGTTTAACATCGTTTTTTTTTATTATGTATTCATATTCGACCTGGTGGTGATTCATCCCGTTATCCTGGCTTTTCCATAAGTTTTACTTTTGTCTTTTCATGCATATGCTTATTACTATTAATTTATTTCCGATATCTTAGGTTAAGGGGTAAGTTTCTTGATCCTAGGAATTCGTATTCCTTGGTGCCTGCATGGTTATATAAGCGGAATATAGTTTACGGTGAATAGCGTTAACATTGATGTTATGTGCGATATGTATTGTGATGTCTTTAACTTAACTTGTTTGTCAGAGCTTTACTGACACGAAGTTGCATTTCATAGCCCCGCAGTCTTTGCCCCACCCTATCTCTGCTCGCCGTGGTTGTTGCCGTCCAGCTGAGCCGTTAACTCAAGGCCTCATTAATTTCCGTCACTCCTGAGTAGGTGAGGGCGGTTGAACCTTGGAGTCAGTTCTGGTTTTTGTCTGCCTGCTTCTTCTTGTGTCCCCTGACCCCGGGAGTTATTATTCTACTTTATGGCCTGTCGAAGCCCCACTCGCTGTTGCTGGGCTGGTGTTGTTCCCGGCTTTTTGCTTACGTTTGCAGTTCGCCGTGCTCTTAATTTCCTTCCCTCTTCAACCTTATATCGACTATTCGCTCCTGTCTGGGTGCGATTCAATTTTGACTTAGGAAGGTTCTGATTGTCATATGCTTCGGGTCGAGTTGTATAGACAGTATTAAAGTATGGAAATAACATTTCATATTGACTTAATGATGGTGATGGTTCAGTAGGCGTAACTTGTGGCCTGGTTTAATTGGAGTGGGTGTGAATATCAATAACTTTAGCCTACCCTGTTGTTAAATTCCGACTTTAACGTTACTTTAATAGCAATACAGAATAATTGAGCTTTTTGTCTTAACTAGGCGAATGCGAACTTCTGGTGACCCCCGCAGCCTTGTTATTCAGCTGGGTCTTGCCCGCCTTGAGAGATATACAACACTCTTTTAAATCAGCTCTCTCCCCTGTCCAACCTTCTGCTCTGGGAGTGTTATTCTTAATTTCAGGTCCAAGGCCCCCTCACGTTCAGACGCGCAGGGTTGTTTACATCAGCCCCCCCCCTGTGCACACAGCCTTGAGCTGACCCACTTATCTTTATCTTTGTCTCCTCAGCTGCATGTTCTAACTAGTTCGGAATCCCTGAACACACACTCAGTGATGATTCCTGGCTTTCTGTGGTTGTGATGTAGACAAAGGCGCCTCTGCTTTCTTTCATTGCCTTTGCCTTGAAGCAAGGTTGCAAATTCTGCCATCCTAGCCCTCCTCCGGTTCATTACTTAACAACACCTGGTGTTTTGCAGTTTGGTGCGCTTTGGTGTGTTCCACTCATTAAAAAAAACAAGTAAAAAGATAATATATAAAAATCTCAATTTGGAAGAAGGGTTAGGATACAACAGCTCTCTCTATGTATCTTGGTGATATCTGTCTGCTAATATGTCTGTCTATAGTTTTCTGGTTAGATTTTATGTTGCTATTTCATTATACCTGATGATGATTGCTTGTTGCAATCGAAACGTCGTATGCTATTATTTAATTTAATTTATTATTTTATCTTTAGACGTGACTTAACCGAAAGAACCAAATAATAATCATTAAAGCGTGTTTAAAAAAAGTATTTTTAAATATTTTATTTTCTTCTCGCCTGTGTGTTAAACTGTGTAACGCTGATGTGTTAGAGATGCCAATTCTCCTGCTGTGCATCCTCCTGCTGTCCCTCCAGTGCCACACCCAACTCTACCACCGGCTACCCGCGTTACTTCGCGTCAATACTTGTTGCTAAATTTGCAGCTACGCCTGCTAGTGAAACAGCTTATAGACACTTCTACACTCCATCGTTGTATCCTTTCAAACCCTCTCTCTGTCCCCCCATTACTTCACCAGCACTCCTTCCAGACTGCATGCTGCTCTTTAACACGTCACCATCTGTGAGCTGCTGCTGTTCCTGTGCAAACTGTTAATTCTTCTTTTCTTATTTCTGGGAGGTATTGAGCTTCATCCTGGCCAAAATGTAAAGAACTCGTTTAATTTTCGATTTAAAGCTTTCGTGACTGCAGGGATTCATCTTCTTGGTTCTTTCGGTAAAGTCACGTAGAAGGGAAGTAATAAAATAATAAAAATAAAACAAAATAAAATAATTCTCGCGACGTTTCGGCCACAACGCAAGCATCCGTCCTCAGGTGAAGAACAGGTCTGTCAGAAAGACAGCGTCTGAATGAACACCACCAGGCTTGGCAGCGTATATTTAAGCTGGGTTTAATTATTTAGATTTCACTGGCAGAAAAGTGTCGGTGTTCTACACGTCAACATCAGAGGGCTCGTGATTACATGAAGTCAACTAAAACTAGAAGTGGCACATCTGGACCCAGACATTTCTTTGCCTAACAGAAACATTTCTCTCTCCTGCTGTCAATGACTTGCAGATTACGATTGGCAACTACAGCCTCTTACGGCTTGACCGAGGGTCTAAAGGAGGTGGAATTGCCATCTATGTTCGTAGTACTCTTGCATGTTCACCAGCTCACTCCTTCTCTAAAAAGTTATTGCTTTGAAGGTCTGTCTCTCAGAATAACTCTCCCTAATAATCAACAGATGTTGGTGGTGTGCTGCTACAGGCCGCCAAGTGGGAAGGATGTTGAAGCTGCATCTGCACTGAGAGAGCTTCTTGGGGGCTGCCCTAAAGGTGAACTAGTCTTAGTGGGGGATCTCAATTGAAATTGGTTAAACCTGCCGGCCGTGGCCACACATTTTGCAGATGAATGTAACCTGTTTCAATTATGATAATTGTTTTTTTACCCTTCTATCTGGCAACAAAACTGACACCTTTTTTTTTACAAGGAGTCGTGTTTGCATAGACCACAATACCTGCAGTCATAATGCAAACAAAAAACACAACTCTGATAATGTGCACTGTCCTTGAAGTTGATTGGTCAACACCAGAGACAGCTTTCCTTAGAGCCTAGTCTCACATGGGTTTGACCAGATGACGCCAAAAGGCGCACAACTCAAAAGACAATGCACCATTGTCAGTTTTGTTGCCAGATAGAATGGTAAAAAAACAATTATCATATTTTTTGCTGGCAAATGAGGTTCTAATGCTGTTTCAATTAATAAATGTCCCCACAAGACCCAACCTAAAAATCCGGGACAGTCATCTCTGCTTGACGTCCTATTGACGAATGCCCCTCACGATTTCACGCTGACTGGTGTTCTGGGTAGTAACCTTCTTAGTGATCACTCCTTCATAGTTGGGGTGAGATCATCAGCTAAACCCAAAGCCCCCCCCCCCCCCGAAATTGGTTGAGAAGCACTCCATGAGATACTTCAGCTCTCAGGCATCTACTAATGATGTGCTTCACTCGGATATTGGCAAGGTCTGTGATGTCCCCAACCTGGCTACGGCTTGGGAGACCTTCAGGTTACACGTTTCTCCAAATTCTTAACAAACATGCTCCGTTGGTTAGATTTACAACTAAAGGCAACCGTCCACCATGGGTTGATACTTTGATTACTAAGCTCATGACAACTAGGGACAAGGCTTGGGCATGTGCTCAGAAAAGTAATTGGTCAATGACTACTGAGTAATCATTGGAAATATGTGATTAACCATGCAAAAAAGATTTAACTACACTTATTTGGACCATCTTATTTGACAGACAACTATTACAGGTTATTGATAGACAGCCAGGCTTGTTTTACCATGTTTAGTTGTTTCTTTTTTCACACTATTGTTATGTAGGCCAGGCTTAGTCACAAACCGTACCTCTCCATAACAAAGGCTCACCCTCTTAAGCCTCACCTTACCATATGAATAAAAAGTGTGCCGTACTTGGCCCTTCCCCCCTCTCCAACCATTATATATACGGAGTGGTAGCTCTTGTAATCTCTCATTTACTTGATACAGCTGTCGTGGCTGTGACGGTTCCACCTGAAGACGGAAGCTTGTGTTGCCTCCGAAACGTCGTGATTTTTATTTTACTTTTATTAATTTTAATGTTTTACCTACGTGACTTTACCGAAAAAAACCTAAGAATATGGTCAATGACTGGCTAGAACACAGGTTTTTAAGGAATAGATGCGTCAAAAAAATACGGAATGCAAAAAATGAGTACTTCTCTTCCACTCTCCTGGAATTACATGGCAATGCCAGGACCTTCTGGAAAACAATCAAATGTATCGAAAAGGCATCCAACACAGATAATCTGCCCGTTCAGCTTAACCAAAACGGGGAATATTTTTCAGAGCCCAAAAAAATAGTTGACAATTTTAACCTTCATTTGTCTGAAGCTGGAAACCTTTTTGACAATGTATTGGGAGTCACCCCTGCCCATGCAATTTCCTACACCCCTGTCCGAACATTAAACGAATTTAGTTTTCAGCCAATCCACGAAGTAATGTTCTGAAACAACTGTCCTACCTCAAAGGGTCTTCCTCTACCGGAGCAGATAGTATTCCCGTCTTTGCTCTGCTAACTGTTGGTCACCTAATATACAAACCTATAGCCCATATTTTCAACCTGTCCATCATAGAAGCATCAGTACCTTTAGAATGGAAACATTCCTATGTTCGTCCACTTCATAAAGGGGGCCCTAAAGATGATCCAAATAACTACCGACCTATCTCAATTTTGTCCCCGTTGATGAAAATTTTAGAAAAATTATGGAATTACCAAATTAGCAGTTTCCTGTCCGACAACAATCTATTACATCTAAAATATCTGTTGTATTAGACTCTCTGAATCACATTTACAGTAGCCTTGATAATAAGCAGTACTGCACCAGTCTTTTTCTTGTCTTATCCAAAGCCTTTGATGCAGTAGACCACAGCACCCTGCTTAGTAAACTAACATGCGTCGGTTTCTCCAAACACGCAGTAGAATGGTTAAAAATTACCTCTCTTTTCGCACCCAAACTGTATTCACAGATGGTTGGAGGTCAAACAGTGTCAAGATAACAAAAGGGGTTCCACAGGGTTCAATCCTCGGGCCCCTCTTGTTCTATCTTTATGTCAACGACTTGTGCACTGACCTGGATCATTCCAGGGTTAATCTTTTTGCAGATGACACGATACTGATTACCGCTGGTTGCTCTCTGGATGACGTGATTGCTAAGCTCCAGTGATTTCAACAAACTACAACATCAGCTGGTTGCTCTTAAACTAGTCCTGAATACCTCCAAAACCAAGGTACTATGCTTCTCACCAGGACTAAAGCAGGAAGTTATTTTTCCCCCATTACATTCCTTAAATAATGATCAAATAGAGCAAGTCAAGATCTATAAGTATCTTGGGGTTATCCTGGATTCAAACACAGACAAAAATAAAAATTGGTTTTCTGTATCGACACAAGCACTGCTTCCCCCCTATGTTCCGTTTGGAATTGATAAAAGCTACCGTACTGCCTCTATTTAAAGCTTTCGTGACTGCAGAGATCCATCTTCTTGGTTCTTTCGGTAAAGTCACGTAGAAGGGACTTTACCGAAAGAACCAAGAAGATACTGCCTCTACTTGATTACTGTGACATCGTATACAAATCAGCCCCAAGCACTGTACTTAGAAAGCTTAACTCAATTTATCACTCGGCCTTAAGATTTGCATTACACTGCCCATATAGGAAACTCACCACTGTGATCTCTACATTGGGTCAAACTTAACATCTCTCTCAATGTTCGACGGCTTGTGCACCAGATCTTATTTATTCACAATGTACCGCAGACTACCTGCTGGATCTCCTCTCTGTTTCGAAGAACAAATGTGACCTAAGGTCTTCGCTCATTTACCAGCTTCACTTTCCTTATTGCCGTACAAATACCGGAGGAATGGCCTTTGCTATTGAGGCCCCCAGGGTCTGGAATGCAATTGCCAATAAACTGCAACTTGAATCACTACCTATGAGATCTTCACTCCAAACTGCTCTAGATGAGTTGTACACCCCGAGCTGCCACTGCTATTCAGTGGCCTAAAATCAAATGTTATTGTTCCGGATGACTGCTGCAAAGTATGATCTGTGTTTTGATTTAGTGTGCTGATCTTAAAGGTACATTTGAAAAATGTTGATACTCCTATTGATGCTCCTGCTGTTGTGGAGTGACTCATGCAGCCAGCTATGGCTGCAGGGTTTGGTAGTACATGTTGTTTATGTCGTTTATTGTGAAATTTCGGTCACAGTTCCTATGATCACTGGTTCGTTGCTTTTATGGATTTATTTTGGTGATTTCGAAAAGTTTTTTTGGTTTGGCCATGTTTGTTTGTTGTAGTACGGAGTTAGAATGATGGCTTTAATCTAAGTTGTCTTATGGTTGTTCTTGTTTGACTTGCATCGCACTGGGATTTTTGCACACAGCGTTGGTGTACGGTGCTTTTGTTCTGGAAGACTTTGCAGTTTTTTCCTGGATTTTTATGTTTGCACTCAGTCACATTAAGGTGTTTTCTTGTTCATGTTTTTGTTTGTTGCGGTTGCACCCGATTCAAGAGCCGAATGGCTCACAGGGCTACACCTAATAAAAGAAACTGAAACAGATTGGAGGACTGTCCACCCCTCATGGTGGCAGGAGCCAGAGCCGGTCCACCGGACCTCCTGAATGCCACAGAGATCCAGGCAGTACCGGTCCAGCTCCCGACAGATGAGTGGCAGCCTCTCCTTCGCAGTGAGCGTTCGAACATTCCACGTGTCCACACGTAGTGGCTTTTTGTTGTTTCTGGAGGAGCCCCGAGGGTAAAGATTCAATCTCCTGGCTCCGCCAAATGGGGTTTGGCCAGGAAACGTCATAGACGCCTGTCCCCCCGTGGCTTCCAGCACAAGCTTAATTATAGTTTTTCACATCGTAGTTTAGTGGTAGTTAATTGAAGGTGGAGGGGTTACCAGCCCCTCGCACCCGTCCAGAGCCCCCATTTGGCTGCTGCGGTGGTCACAAACGCCCTGAGGGGAAAGGCCAATTTTGCCGAACAAATCACACACACACAGTGACACACACACACACACAGTGACACACACACAGAGAGACACACACACAGACACACACACACAGTGACACACACACAGAGACACACACACAGACACACACACACAGTGACACACACAGACACACACACACAGAGACACACACACAGTGACACACACACAGTGACACACACAGTGACACACACACACAGTGACACACACACAGAGAGACACACACACAGACACACACACACAGTGACACACACACAGTGACACACACAGTGACACACACGGACACACACAGTGACACACACACAGTGACACACGCTGAAAAGGGATAACAAATCAGCAGAGCCTCTTAGTTTATTATGGATGCACTCCGTATAAAACGTCCTGAAGATTGCCACCGAAGACAAAGATCCCCCGGGTAGCCTGGACAATGTCGAAGGCAAGTGCGGCGAGCGAGTAGCAGCACCTACGAAGGCCGCCACTACGCCCGGCCGGCCTTTGTCTCTCCACAGTGCTGCGATGTTTACTACACCACCACCGCTACACCAGGTACTCATTTGAGGCTGAGTCGACCTAGGGGAGGCCCTGGACCGGTTCAGATAATCGTCACTGCTGCTGTTGGCCGTGAGCGGGAATCGAACCCGGGTCAACAGGTTCATAGCGCAGCGTAGCGCTAACCACTGCACCACCACTCCCCTTCATCACCACCACCACTACCACTCACCACCATCACCACTCCCCACCATCACCACCATCACCACCAGCACCACTATACCACCACTCCCCACCATCACCACCATCATCACCACCACTACCATCACCATCACCACCATTTCCACCATCACCAGCACCACTACCACCACCATCACCACCATCACCACCAGCACCACCACCATCACCACCACCACCATCACAACCACCATCACCACCCTCTAAGTAAGGGGTGAGTGTGTGGGTGGTGAGTGTGGGATGGTGAGTGTGGGGTGGTGAGTGTGGGGGTGGTGAGTGTGTGGGTGGTGAGTGTGTGGGTGGTGAGTGTGGGGTGGTGAGTGTGGGGATGGTGAGTGTGGGGGTGGTGAGTGTGGGGGTGGTGAGTGTGGGGGTGGTGAGTGTGGGGGTGGTGAGTGTATGGGTGGTGAGTGTGTGGGTGGTGAGTGTGGGGGTGGTGAGTGTGGGGGTGGTGAGTGTGGGGATGGTGAGTGTGGGGGTGGTGAGTGTGGGGGTGGTGAGTGTATGGGTGGTGAGTGTGTGGGTGGTGAGTGTGGGGTGGTGAGTGTGGGGATGGTGAGTGTGGGGGTGGTGAGTGTGGGGGTGGTGAGTGTGGGGGTGGTGAGTGTGTGGGTGGTGAGTGTATGGGTGGTGAGTGTGTGGGTGGTGAGTGTTGGGGGTGGTGAGTGTGGGGGTGGTGAGTGTGTGGGTGTGTGAGTGTATGGGTGGTGAGTGTATGGGTGGTGAGTGTATGAGTGGTGAATGTGTGGGTGGTGAGTGTGGGGGTGGTGAGTGTGGGGGTGGTGAGTGGTGGGTGGTGAGTGTGGGGTGGTGAGTGTGGGGGTGGTGAGTGTGGGGGTGGTGAGGTGGGGGGTGGTGAGTGTGGGGTGGTGAGTGTCACGTGGTGAGTGTGGGGTGGTGAGTGTCACGTGGTGAGTGTCACGTGGTGAGTGTAGGGGTGGTGAGTGTGGGGGTGGTGAGTGTGGGGGGTGGTGAGTGTATGGGTGGTGAGTGTGGGGGTGGTGAGTGTGGGGGTGGTGAGTGTATGAGTGGTGAGTGTCACGTGGTGAGTGTGGTGAGTGTGGTGAGTGTGGTGAGTGTAGGGTTGGTGAGTTGTCCGACGTTTCAGATCTTCTTCTTCTTCCAGGCCGGCTCCTCCGGCGCCTCCTCCTCTGGTTCCGGCTCGGCAAAGATCGGCACCGGCTGGGTCCTGCAGACGCCGGGCAGACGCCGGAGAGTTACCACGGAGCGGACCTACAGCGGGACGGTGCCTACAGCACTCTCGTCACCGGTCACGTGGTGGGGGCGGTGGCGGTGGTGGTGGTGTTGATGGTGGTGGTGTTGATGGTGGTGTGTTGATGGTGGTGGCGGTGGTGGTGGCGGTGGTGACGGTGATGGTGGTGGTGATGGTGGTGGTGGTGTTGATGGTGGTGGTGATGGTGGTGGTGGTGTTGATGGTGGTGGTGGCGGTAGTGGTGGTGTTGATGGTGGTGGTGATGGTGGTGGTGGTGTTGATGGTGGTGGTGTTGATGGTGGTGGTGGCGGTAGTGGTGGTGGTGGTGTTGATGGTGGTGGTGTTGATGGTGGTGGTGTTGATGGTGGTGGTGGCGGTGGTGGTGGTGGCGGTGGTGGTGGAGGTCGTGGCAGTGGTGACGGTGGTGATGGTGGTTGTGGTGGTGGTGGAGGTGGTTGTGACGGTGTTGATGGTGATGGTGGTTGTGGTGGTGGTGGAGGTGGTGGAGGTGGTGGAGGTGGTAGTGGAGGTGGTGGCAGTGGTGACGGTGAGTGTGAGTGGTGGAGAAGGTGATGGTGGTTATGCTGGTTGTGATGGTGGAGGTGGTGGTGGCGGTGAGTGAGAGTGGTCATGGTGGTGGAGGTGGTGGAGATGGTGGAGGTGGTGGGAGTGGAGGCAGTGGTGTGGGAAGCCCCGGGGGGACAGGCGTCTATGACGTCTCCTGGCCAAACCCCATTTGGCGGAGCCAGGAGACTGAATCTTCACCCTCGGGGCTCCTCCAGAAACAGCAAAAAACCACTACGGATGGCCACGTGGAATGTTCGAACGCTCACTGCGGAGGAGAGGCTGCCACTCCTCTGTCGGGAGCTGGACCGGTACCGCCTGGATCTCTGTGGTATTCAGGAGGTCCGGTGGACCGGCTCTGGCTTCTACTCGGGGCAGGAGACTGCTAAACAACAGGGTGTGGCTCTTCTGAACAAAAGAATGAAGGGGGCGTGGGAGCGTGGCGGTGAGGTGTGGGAAGCTGTAAGCCCCAGGCTACTTTGGGCTCGCCTTCCCATCAACCAAAGGCGAGGAGTGGTGGTAGTGGTTACTTATGCCCCCATCGAAGATGAACATCAGCGGAGGGATGCAGGCAAAGCCGATGAGTCAGGTGGCTTCTATGACCTCCTGTCACAGGTGCTGTCTAAAGTGGCCCCTCGGGACAGATTCATCTTGTTGGGCGACTTTAATGCCCGAGTTGGTCATGATGTTAGCACCTGGTCTGGATTGATTGGAAGGCATGGGCCAGATCAGCTCAATAACAACGGTAGGAGGTTGCTAGATGTTTGTGCAGCCCATGGGCTTGTAATTACCAACACGCTGTTCCGGCATCGGCGCATCCACACAACATCATGGATGCATGCCGGGTCCAAGCAAGAACATCTGCTGGACTACATAGTGACGGAACAGCGGATGCGAGCCCATGTCCTTGACACCAGGACCTACCGTGGAGCTGATCTGCCCTCTGACCATCGACTTGTCATCTGTAAGATGCGCCTGCCATTCTTCCACTCCGGTGGTGGTGGGTGGACACCCAGGACCGACAGTGGCCTGGTCTCAGTTAGCTGATGAAAGTTGCAAACGAGAATTTCATCATCGCTTGCGGCTGGGGTTGGCATCGTCCCCCACTCTTCCTGATGCCGAGGGGAAATGGGCGAGGTTTAGGACTGTGACTCATGCAGCTGCAATGGCTACTTTGGGTACATGGTCCAGACCTCCCCAGAGACCCTGGCTGACAGAGGAGGTGTTCAGGCTGGCTGAGAAAAAAGCGACAGGCCCACTCTCATCGTCTACAGAATGAGGAGGCTTACCGCAGCCTTCGCTCGGAGGTTCGGAGAGCCGTGAGGCGCTGCAAGGATGGGTGGTGGTCGCGGGTTGCTGAGGAGATGGAGTCTGCCTCAGTGGCCCGCCATCACAAATCACTCTTTAACTCCATAAAAAAAGTTACTTGCAGCACCACACCTATCACCTTCATTAAGGGAAATAAATATGATCCAATCTCCAACTCCCAGGAACAGGTTTTCAGATTTCCTGAGCATTTATGTGAAGTCTTGGGGGAGGGGAAATCCCTCAGCCCAGGAAAAGTCGTGGCACAAAGTGGGATGACCCTGCTGAGGCTGCGGTGCCTCAAACATTTGAAGAAGAAGTCACCCCCTGTGAGTGGCTGGCTGAGGTGCCATCTGTTGAGGAAATACTGAAGGCGATCCAGTCTGAGACCAGGAAAGGCACCGGGCAGAGATGATCTCCCAAGCAAAATGCTGAGGGACGGTGGCGTTTGTGCACAGACTGCCCTACGTGACATCATAACAACAGTCTGGACCACTGGATGGGTTCCGCAGGATTGGAAGGATGCCCTGGTGGTCCCCATCTTTAAGAAGGGGGACCGCACAGACTGTAACAACTACAGGGGCATCTCACTCCTCAGTGTGCCGGGAAAGGTCCTGGCAAGGATTATTCAACATCGCCTTGCTAGGCACGCTGAGGAGAGGCTTGCGGAGCCCCAATGTGGTTTCAGGAAAAGGCGGTCCTGCACAGATGCCATATTTTCTGTCCGTCTGCTACAGCAGAGGTGTAGGCAATTCCAACAAGACCTACATCTCTGCTTTATTGACCTGGTCAAGGCCGATGATACCATCAGTAGGCCTGGGCTCTGGGTTGTTCTTCGTGCTTTCGGAGTCCCTGACCCTCTGCTCACGATCATTTAGGACCTTCATGATGGTGAGCGGGCCCGGGTAAAACTACGTGGCCGGG
>NC_083848.1:3846058-3930571 GCF_015708825.2 Lethenteron reissneri
ACACTACACTGCACACACTATACACACTACACTCTACACACACTACACTACACTGCACACACTATACACACTACACTCTACACACACTACACTCTACACTGCACACACTACACTACACACTACACTCTACACTGCACACACTACACACTACACTGCACACACTACACTGCACACACTATACACTACACTCTACACGACACTACACACCACACTGGCGCTGTATTAGTAACGAATTGGCACGTTGACGTGACAACCTCCCCCGACTCTCTACGGAAGCCATCGAACCCCAACACAGTCTCTACGATGGCGGCACTTTGTCACTGACAAAACAAAGGTCCCCCGTGTAGCCTTCACGGACTGCTGGGGCAAGTGCTGTTAGCAGCAGCAGCAGCGCCGCCTGTGAAGGCCGCCGGCGCTGCGACACACACAGAGGGGTGGGTGGCCAGCACCACGCCCGGCCGCCTTTGTCTCCCTCATGCTGTGAGGTTTACTACACCACCACTACACCAGGTACTCAGTTGAGGCCGAGTCGACCTAGGGGAGGCCCAGGACCGGTTCAGATAATCGTCACCGGTGGTGTTGGTGGCTGTGAGCGGAACGAAACCCGGGTCGCATGGGTTCGTAGCGCTAACCGCTGCACCACCACTCCCCACTTACACAGTCACTGACACAGTCACTTACAATCCGCTGCAGATCGTCACACACAGGATAGTCACTTACGGATGGTTACACACAGACAGTCGCAGAGAATCACACACATTTAGTCAGTCACACCACACACGCGCGTGTGAATACAGGCATCATATAACACACACACGCGTGTGATTACAGGCATCATATAAACACACACACGTGTGATTACAGGCATTATATAACACACACACGCGTGTGATTACAGGCATCATATAACACACACACGCGTGTGATTACAGGCATCATATAACACACACACACGCGTGTGTGAATACAGGCATCATATAACACACACACAACAGTCGCCATTTGCCACGAAGTGACGGTGACGTCACCACAGCACCTGTGCCAGGCTAGGTGCACCTTGGGGCTGAGTGAAGTGAGGTGGTAGTGGTAGTAGTGGTGGTGGTAGTAGTGGTGTGGTAGTAGTGGTGGTGGTGGTATTAGTGGTGGTGGTAGTAGTTGGAGGTGTAGTGGTGGTGGAAGTGGTGGTAGTGGTGGTGTTGGTAGTGGTGTTGGTAGTGGTGGTAGTGGTGGTGTTGGTGGTAGTGGTGGTGGTTGTGGTGTTGGTGGTGGTAGTGGTGGTGGTTGTGGTGTTGGTTGGTGGTTGTGGTGTTGGTGTGGTAGTAGTTGTGGTTGTAGTGGTGGTTGTGGTGGTGGGATGGTGGTGGAGTGGTGGTGGTGGTAGTGGTGGGAGTGGTGGTAGTGGTGTTGGTAGTGGTGGTGGTTGTGGTGGTGGTAGTAGTAGTTGTAGTGGTTGTGGCTGTAGTGGTGGTTGTGGTGTTGGTGGTTGTGGTGTTGGTGGTGGTAGTGGTGGTGGTGGTAGTTGTAGTGGTTGTGGCTGTACTGGTGGTTGTGGTGTTGGTGGTGGTACTGGTGGTTGTGGTGGTAGTGGTGGTTGTGGTGGTTGCACCCACCGAAGTTGCTGTAGCTGCTGTCGTAGTCGTCGCCTGCGGCGCGCTTGGCACTGCCGCCGCTGCTGCCGCTGTGGCCGTGCGACGATCGCTCCCTAGGCAGGGCAACCACACGCACACACACGCACACACACACGCACACACACACACGCACACACACACACGCACACACACGCGCACACGCACACACACACACGCACACACGCACACGCACACACACGCGCACACACGCGCACAGACACACACACCACACACCACCACCCACACACACCGCCACACGCACACGCACACAGACACCACCACACAGACACACACGCACACAGACACACACGCACACAGACACACGCACACAGACACGCACGCACACGCCCACACGCACACACGCGCGCGCACACACTCGCGCACACATGCCACACATGCACGCACACGCACGCACACACGCGAACACACGCACACGCGCACACACGCACACGCGCACACACACGCACACTCGCACACACACACACACACGCCGCACACGCGCATGCACGCAGACACGCATGCACGCAGACACGCACACACACACCCACGCACACACACGCGCACACACACACGCACGCACGCAGGCACACAGGCACACAAACACACGCGGTGAGCTGGTGGTGAGCTGGTGGTGGTGAGCTGGTGGTGGTGGTGGTGGGTGTGAGGTGGTGGTGGTGGTGGTGAGGTGCTGGTGGTGGTGAGGTGGTGGTGGTGAGTGGTGGGGTGAGGTGGTGGTGGTGTGGTGAGCTGGTGTGGTGGTGGTGAGGTGGTGGTGGTGAGCAGTGAGGTGATGGTGAGGGCAGGGGATGAGGGGTTGAGGGGGGTGCTGGTGAGGTGGGGTACTAGTGGGGGGTATTAGTGGGGGGTGTGGGGGTACGAGTGGGGGGGTGGGGGGGTACCCGTCTCTGCGGCTGCTGCGTTCGTAGCTGCCCCCCCCTCCGTCACGGCCCCCCTCCCCCCCCGGGGACGAGGACGACGACCCTCGAGTCCGGCCACGGGCATTCGTAGCCTGGGTCACATGACATCACGACGTTATCCACATCGTCGTCATCATCACATGACGTCATCATCACATGACGTCATCATCACATCATCATCACATCGTCGTCACATCGTCATCACCACCACCACTAGCCTAACATCGTCATGATCACATCACCTCTGGGGTCATATTGTCATCATAACATCGGTCACTCTCTCTCTCTGTGCCACAACCCACCCACTCTCTCTCTCTGTGCCACCACCCACCCCTCTCCTGTGTCACCCACCCCCACTCTCTCTCTCTGTGCCACCCACCCACCCACTCTCTGTGCCACCCACCCACCCACTCTCTGTGCCACCCACCCCCAACTCTCTCTCTCTTTGTGTCACCCACCCACCCACTCTCTCTGTGCCACCCACCCACCCACCCTCTCTCTCTCTCTGTGCCCCCCCACCAACTCTCTCTCTCTCTGTCACCCACCCACCCACCACTCTCTCTCTCTGTGCCACCCCCCCACTCTCTGTGTCACCCACCCACTCTCTCTGTGTCACCCACCCACCCACTCTCTCTCTGTGCCCCCCCCACTCTCTGTGTCACCCACCCACTCTCTCTGTGTCACCCAACCCCACCTCTCTCTCTGTGCCACCCACCCACACTCTCTGTGTCACCCACCCACTCTCTCTGTGTCACCCACCCACCCACACTCTCTCTCTCTGTGCCCCCACCCACACTCTCTGTGTCACCCACCCACCCCACTCTCTCTCTGTGCCACCCACCCACTCTCTGTGCCACCCACCCACCCCCCACTCTCTCTCTCTCTGTGCAACCCACCCACCAACTCTCTCTCATCTGTGTCACCCACCCACCCACACTCTCTCTCTCTGTGCCACCACCCCACACTCTCTGTGTCACCCACCCACTCTCTCTGTGTCAACCCACCCACCCACTCCTCTCTTCTCTGTGCCACCCACCCACTCTCTGTGTCACCCACCCACTCTCTCTGTGTCACCCACCCAACCCACACTCTCTCTCTCTGTGCCACCCACCCACACTCTCTGTGTCACCACCCACTCTCTCTGTGTCACCCACCCACCCACACTCTCTCTCTCCTGTGCCACCCACCCCACACTCTCTGTGTCACCCACACCACCCACACTCTCTCTCTGTGCCACCACCCACACTCTCTGTGTCACCCCACCCACCCACTCTCTCTCTCTCTGTGCCACCACCCACACTCTCTGGTGTCACCCACCCACTCTCTCTGTGTCACCCACCCCCACACTCTCTCTCTCTCGTGCCACCCACCCACACTCTCTGTGTCACCCACCCACCCACTCTCTCTCTCTCTCTGTGCCACCCACCCACACTCTCTGTGTCACCCACCCACCCACACTCTCTCTCTCTCTGTGCCACCCACCCACCCACCCACCCACTCTCTCTCTCCGTGCCACCCACCCACTCTCTCTGTGTTCACCCACCACCCACCACTCTCTCTCTCTCTGTGTCACCCACCCACCCACACTCTCTCTCTGTGCCACCCACTCTCTCTGTGTCCACCCACCCACACTCTCTCTCTCTGTCACCCACCACTCTCTCTCTCTCTCTGTGCAACCCACCACTCTCTCTGTGTCACCCACCCACCCACTCTCTCTCTCTCCGTGCCACCCACCCACACTCTCTCTCTCCGTGCCACCCACCCACACTCTCTCTCTCTCTGTGTCACCCACCCACCCACCCACACTCACTCTCTCTGTGTCACCCACCCACCCACTCTCTCTCTGTGCCACCCACCCACCCACTCTCTCTGTGTCACCCACCCACCCCACCCACTCTCTCTCTCTCTGTGTCACCCACCCACCCACACTCACTCTCTCTCCGTGCCACCCCACCCACACTCTCTCTCCGTGCCACCCACCCACCCACTCTCTCTCTCTCTCCGTGCCACCCACCCACTCTCTCTGTGTCACCCCACCCACCCACACTCTCTCTCTGTGGCACCCACCCACCCACTTCCTCTCTCTCCGTGCCACCCACCCACCCACTCCTCTGTGCCACCCACCCACCCACTCTATCTCTCTCTCCGTGTCACCCACCCACCCACACTCTCTCTCTGTGCCACCACCCACCACTCTCTCTGTGCCACCCACCCACCCACTCTCTCTCTCTCTGTGCAACCCACCCACTCTCTCTGTGTCACCCCACCCACCCACTCTCTCTCTCTCTGTGCCACCCACCCACCCACTCTCTCTCTCTCTCCGTGTCACCACCCACTCTCTCTGTGTCACCCACCCACCCACACTCTCTCTCTCTGTGCCACCCACCCACACTCTCTGTGTCACCCACCCACTCTCTCTGTGTCACCCACCCACCCACACTCTCTCTCTCTGTGCCACCACCCACACTCTCTGTGTCACCCACCCACCCACACACTCTCTTCTCTCTGTGCCACCCACCCCACACTCTCTGTGTCACCCACCCACCCACTCTCTCTCTCTCTCTGTGCCCCACCCACACACTCATCTGTGTCACCCACCCACCCACACTCTCTCTCTCTCTGTGCCACCCACCCACCCACCCACCCACTCTCTCTCTCTCCGTGCCACCCACCCACACTCTCTCTCATCTGTGTCACCCACCACACCACCTCTCTCTCTCTGTGTCACCCACCCACCCACTCTCTCTGTGTCACCCACCCCCCACCCACCCACTCTCTCTCTCTCTGTGTCACCCACCCACCCACACTCTCTCTCTGTGTCACCCACCCACCCACACTCTCTCTCTCTCTGTGTCACCCACCCACCCACTCTCTCTCTCTCTCCCGTGCCACCCACCCACACTCTCTCTCTCTGTGTCACCCACCCACCCACTCTCTCTCTCTGTGTCACCCACCCACCCACTCTCTCTCTCTGTGTCACCCACCCACTCTCTCTCTCTCTCCGTGCCACCCACCCACCCACACTCTCTCTCTCTGTGGTCACCCACCCACCCACTCTCTCTCTCTGTGTCACCCACCCACTCTCTCTCTCTCTCCGTGCCACCCACCCACCCACTCTCTCTCTCTGTGCCACCCACCCACCCACTCTCTCCGTGCCACCCACCCACCCACTCTCTCTCTCTCTGTGCCACCCACCCACCCTCTCTCTCCGTGCCACCCACCCACCCACCCACTCTCTCCGTGCCACCCACCCACCCACTCTCTCTCTCTCTCCGTGCCACCCACCACCCACCTCTCTCTCTCTCCGTGCCACCCACCCACTCTCTCTGTGCCACCCACCCACCCACTCTCTCTCTCTCTGTGCCACCCACCCACTCTCTCTGTGGCACCCACCCACCCACACTCTCTCTCTCTGTGCCACCCACCCACTCTCTCTGTGTCACCCACCCCACCCACACTCTCTCTCTCTGTGCCACCCACCCACTCTCTCTGTGGCACCCACCCACCCACACTCTCTCTCTCCGTGCCACCCACCCACCCACTCTCTCTGTGTCACCCACCCACTCTCTCTGTCTCTCCCCCCCGTGCGTGTGCCACTCACCGTCTCCCCTGTAGGAGGAGGAGGAGCGGGAGCTGTCGTCTGCCGAGCGTTTCGCTGGGGGGCTCCCCTCCACGTAGCCGGACGAACTCCTCTTGCCATGGCTCCAGCCTAGGGTGGTGGGTGGGGTGAGACGACACTTACTCGCCCCGCCCACTCGTCGACTCGCTCGCATCGCCCCGCCTGCCGTGGGCGATCGCTCTGGCGGCGACCACGGCTCTGCTCCTTGCTGGGCCCCGTGGAGATGCTGCGGCTGTGTGGGCAAGGGGTGGGGGGGTCGCGGCGGTGGCGACGGCCGGGGGGGCTTCTTGCCGGCGAGCCTCTCTCCTTGCCGCTCGTCCTCCGTGGCACGGCAAACATCGATTTGCCGTCGGGAGCGTGGCAACCACCCCCCTCCACCCCCCCACAGGGGACACTCCCCCCCCCCCCCCCCGGTCTGCGGTGGTGCCGACGCGGCCACTTCTTGATCTTGACGACGCTCACCGCCACGTCCACGTCGTCCTTGTGAGCGGCCGCTTCTTCTGTTCTCCGTGAGGGGGGGTGGGGGGCAGCCGCTGTCGTCCTGCGTCTCAGCTGGGAGCATCGCGGGGGGGGGGGGGGGGGGGGAGGGGGTGGGGGCCGAGTTGGAGCATCCTGACGAGGCGGCCGCTCCCATCCGAGGCCGGCGTCGTCGGGCGATGCCGGCGATGTCCGCCCCCCCCCCCACCTCCAGGACCGCCGGCGTGCCCCCCTCCCTCTTCCCGAGCGATCGTCGCGACTTCGTGCGAGTTGCCTTCTTCTTCGTCGCCAGTCGCGACTCCCACCCAAAGCGTGCCCCCTCCCGCACGTGGTCCGGGTTTTATTTTTGTGTTGACCTGGGCACGTCGCCGCCATCTCGAAGGGCTCCTTGTCCTCACTCGGGCGAAAGCTCTGCCGGCAACGGCTTCCGGCAGAGGCGGCGTGTCGGTGGCGGTGGTGGTGATGGTGGTGGCGGTGTTGGGGGCGGTGGGGGTGGTGGTGGCGGTGCGTTCCCGCGGCGATGTCGGCTTTAGGGGGGGGTGGAAGACAGACGGCCGCCGAGGGTAGGCGGGCGAGGGGGTGGCCGTCGTCAAGAGCGCATCGCTGGGGCCGGCGTTGTGTCGTCTGGTGGTGGTGGCTGGCGGAGGATTTGCGTCTTTATCCCCAACCCACACGGCGTAACGCCGCATTCTGGTACGGGGAAATTTGAGTTTTCAGGTCCATACGGCGTACAGCCATTAAAGTCTCCCATAGACTCCAATGTCAAAGTCTCCCATAGACTCCAATGTCAAAGTCTCCCATAGACTCCAATGTCAAAGTCTCCCATAGACTCCAATGTTAAAGTCTCCCATAGACGCCAATGTCAAAGTCTCCCATAGACTCCATTGTTAAAGTATCTACCCATAGACTCCAATGTTAAAGTCTCTACCCATAGACTCCAATGTTAAAGTCTCCCATAGACTCCAATGTTAAAGTCTCTACCCATAGACTCCAATGTTAAAGTCTCCCATAGACTCCAATGTTAAAGTCTCCCATAGACTCCATGTTAAAGTATCTACCCATAGACTCCAATGTTAAAGTCTCCCATAGACTCCAATGTTAAAGTCTCCCATAGACTCCAATGCTAAAGTCTCTACCCATAGACTCCAATGTTAAAGTCTCTATCCATAGACGTCAATGGTAAAGTCTCCCACAGACTACAATGTTAAAGTCTCCCATAGACTCCAATGTTAAAGTCTCTAGCCATAGACTCCAATGTTAAAGTCTCTACCCATAGACTCCAATGTTAAAGTCTCTACCCATAGACTCCAATGTTAAAGTCTCTACCCATAGACTCCAATGTTAAAGTCTCCCACAGACTACAATGTTAAAGTCTCCCAAATACTCCAATGTTAAAGTCTCCCATAGACTCCAATGTTAAAGTCTCCCATAGACTCCAATGTGAAAGTATCCCATAGACTCCAATGTGAAAGTATCCCATAGACTCCAATGTTAAAGTCTCTACTGATATACTCCAATGTTAAAGTATCCCATAGACTCCAATGTTAAAGTCTCTACCCATAGACTCCAATGTTAAAGTCTCTACCCATAGACTCCAATGTTAAAGTCTCTATCCATAGACTCCAATGTTAAAATCTCCCACAGACTACAATGTTAAAGTCTCCCATGAACTCCAATGTTAAAGTCTCCCATAGACTCCAATGTTAAAGTCTCCCATAGACTCCAATGTTACAAACCGTGTCAACCCACATGGTGTTCCCTGTATTCTTGTACAAGGAAATTTGAGTTTAGGTCCATACGGCATACAGCCGTTTCAATAAGGGAAAAATAAAATAACTTGTTTATTTGTGTTTCTCTCCTTGAGATGGGATCTACGTTGACATTTATACTGGTAGGAATGAAGTGGACCAGCCTACAATAGATTATATCGTCCGTCTGACCGTCCGACCGTGTAGCAACATCGCCCCCTACTGCAAACACTTGGCATGACCCTACAAAAACCTTTAGACTCAGTGACGCTTTCCTGGCTAACAAGTGTAACATTCCCTTATAATTCCCTGAGATAGCTTTTAATTAAAACGTTTTAATTCAAATTTTACTCACAACGCCCTAAAGCCTACAGCTCGGCCTAAAGCCTCGAACTACGCCTATCACTCTCCCTTCGTATCGTACCCCCGCGTGTGTGCAAGGGAGTTAATGTTTAACAATGTTACATTCCCTGATGCTTTTAAATAGAAACATTTAAATTTAAAGCTTTTACATAAATAATAAAAACATTTAATTTTATAATTAACTCACGGCGGCCTAAAGCCTACAGCTAGGCCTAAAGCCTAGAACTAGGCCTCACACTCTCCCTTCGTATCGTCCGATTCGGTGTAGCAACATCGCTCCCTACTGCAAACACTTGGCAGGACCCTACAAAAACCTTTAGACTCAGTGGGGCTTTCCTGGCTAAACAAGTGTCATAATACATTATGTTCATATTCTTTGGTTAATCGTTCCTACCAGCCCACCCCGCAGGGTCCTGTTATGGCTTTATTTTGGTGATTTTTGAAAAGTTTTTCGGTTAGCCATGTTTGTTGTAGTACAGAGTTAGGCTGATGGCCTTAATCTAGGTTGTCTTGTGGTTGTTTTTTGACTCGCATCCCACTGGGATTTTTGCACAGTGTTGGTGTACGGTGCTTTTCTGCAATATTTTGCTGTCTTTTCTTGGATTTTCTGTTTGCACATAGTCACTTTAAGATGTTTTCTTGTTCATGTTTTTGTTTTTTTGTTTGTTGTAGTTGCACCCGATTCAAGAGCCGAATGGCTCACAGGGCTATACCTAATAAATGAACTTGAACTTATAAGGGCCACGGGGTGACCAATAAGGTCTGAGATGGTCTCTAATAAGGTAGGGCACCGATGATAAGGGGGTTGACGGCGTTGCCATACACAGGAGCTTGCGATGCCTTTGTGAAGGCATCCAGGATGCACTGCGGCTCTTCCTCCGAGCGGGCAGCGATGGCATTGTCATCGGCATGCCCGGAGGAGCCTCACAATGGAAGTGGTGGAGACTTTGCTCTTTGTGCCATGACTCTGTCGGGGGAGAAGATTCTTTCCCCGTCTGTTCTGGACAGGAATTTGGACTCCCTCGAGGCAGATTTTTTTTTGCCTGCGAGGTGGAGGATTGGCTTTGCGAGGTAGGCGCAATGACGCAGCCCTGTTCAACCTCACCCAGCCACCCACCCAGCCACCCATCCACCCACCCAGCCAGCCAGCCAGCCACCCACCCAGCCAGCCAGCCACCCATCCAGCCAGCCAGCCACCCACCCAGCCACCAACCCACCCAGCCACCCACCCACCCAGCCACCCACCCACCCAGCCACCCACCCACCCAGCCACCCACCCACCCAGCCACCCACCCACCCAGCCACCCACCCACCCAGCCACCCCACCCACCCACGCAGCCACCCACCCACGCAGCCACCCACCCAGCCAGCTACCCACCCAGCCAGCCACCCACCCAGCCAGCCACCAACCCACCCAGCCAGCCAGCCACCAACCCACCCAGCCAGCCACCAACCCACCCAGCCAGCCAGCCACCCACCCAGCCAGCCACCCACCCACCCCCGCCGCCCCAGGTATCCACCTCCCAAGGGTTTCCGTTTACCGCACCGCTGCTGCCGAGCACCGCGTCACGCAGCAGTCGCGGTGGCCCTCGTCAACTTGCCCGGGGGCGGTCGATCGTTTTTTGACAGAATCAGCCGGAGGGGGGGGGGGGGCGTGACGGTTCACAGAGTCGGAGGCTCTTTGTCAAGGGTGGACAAAGAGGCGCGTGTAAAACCGGTTTGCGTTTGTTCCCGGCATGTCGCTTGAGCTCGCCGTACCGTGAACAGCACCGTCTGTCGTGCCTCTGCACGGGCCGCACGTCGTGAGATTCTGGGAGGGTATCTTCTGACGGGGTAGGAGTCCGTTTGCCGGGATGCGGGTAAAAGTATTTGTTCCCGGCTGTGGACAGGACAACCGCGGCCAGTTGGTTGTTCGCAAGCCTCGGACGGACGGTCACGAGGCGGTTGTTGATGTCCACGGAGAGTCCGGAGTGGTGGCCGACGATTCCGTTGTTAATCAGCGAAACCTTCCGTGGGGGCGGACGCCTTTCGCCGTTGTTCTCTGGTCCGACCAAAGTATTGGTGGGTGGGTGGTGGTGGTGGGTGGTGGTGGCGGCGGTGGTGAGACCAGGCCCTGAAGAAGGCTGCCGTCTCTGGTGCAGGCAAAACAGTTTCAAGGACAACGCCCAGATATTACCGGAGCACGTTTAGTTGTTTGCACGTTCACCGCAAGGACTGTGTGTGGTGAACACGCAGTAACTCGACTCCGTTTGCTGTTTGAACATCTCAGTACACCTGCTGTCTCATTGCCACAGAGGGGGTAAACATCGTTTTTTTCTGTTGTCTCCATACGTGGGGCGACTGACGCACGGGCAGCCGCCAACCCGCACGGTCCGATGACGAGAGAGGAGGGATCAGGCTCCAGCGGCACGGAGGCCACGACGGACTGGCGACCTCCCCCTTCTGTGGCCTCCACAACCGTCGTGGCGTTGACGTCATCTTCCGCCCGTTCCGTCGCCCAGGTCTCCGTTGGGTCGCCCTTGACCCCGCCGCCCCTTGACCCCGCCGCCCCTTGACCCCGCTGTCGCCACGGGTGAACCCCGGCACTTCGGCCCACACGAGCGGCTAAGCTCCAGACGGCATCGCTCTTTGCATCTCGCACGAGCTTCTCCAGCGCGGCAAGGGGGCGGGGTCCTCGCTCATCTGCTCGCCCACTCGTGAGCTCGCCCACTCGTGAGCTCGCCCACTCGCCCGCCTGCTCGCCGACTCACCCAGTCGCTCGTTCCCCACCTACTCACTTGCTCGCCCACTCGTGAGCTCGCCCGCCCGCCCGCCGACTCACCCACCCGCTCAGTCGCTCGCTCCCCACCGACTCACTTGCTCGCTCGCCCACTCGTTAGCTCACAGTATCAATCGCTCACCCACTCACCGAATCACCCACGGACTCACTCGCGCAAACAT
This sequence comes from Lethenteron reissneri, assembly GCF_015708825.2. Lineage (NCBI taxonomy): Eukaryota > Metazoa > Chordata > Hyperoartia > Petromyzontiformes > Petromyzontidae > Lethenteron > Lethenteron reissneri. The sequence goes on from NC_083848.1 coordinate 3,857,751, forward strand.
CCAGACTCACGCAGAGTCTCACAGAAACCCAGACTCGTCGTTAACCATCCGGCCCCACGTGTCGCCCCCCCCCACGCGTCACCACCCCCCACGCGTCACCACCCCCACGCGCCACAACTCACCCTGGCTGCGATCGTCGTCCCCTCCTCCGCGCCGGTATCCACCACCGCCGCCACTGCTGCCACGGGAGCGGCTGTAGTCCCCGTATCCGCCACCTCCTCCCCCGTATCCGCCGCCTCCTCCCCCGTATCCGCCACCGCCACCTCCGTATCCGCCGCCGCCTCCGCTGTAACCGCCGCCGCCTCCTCCGCTGTAACCGCCGCCGCCGCTGCCGCCACCGTTACCGGCCCAGTCGGTGGGGCGGCCGGTGGCTTGCTCCACGGTGATGCTGCGGCCATCCAGGGACTGCCGGGCAAAGACCACACGCACAACAGACAAAGGTCCCCCGTGTAGCCTTGGCACAGACTATTGGTGGGCAAGTGCTGCAGCGGCGCCTGTGAAGGCCGGCAGGGCTAACAGAGGGGGTTTGGTAGGCAGCGACCACACACACAGGTCCCCCGTGTCGCCTACACAGACTCGTGGGGCAAGTGCTGTTACAGCGAGCAGCGCTTATGAAGGCCGGCACAGCTCACAAGAGGGGGTTAGGGAAGCCTGCACCAGGCCCGGCCTCCCAGCCACCTTTGTCTCCCCCCTCGTGGCAATATTGACCAGAGCCCGCACCAGGCGCTCGTTTATAGCCACGTCGACCGAGCGGAGGCCCCAGGACCGGTTGTGATGTTCACTCGTGAACCGTTGTCGGTCGCCAGCGGGAATTGAACCCGGGTTCATCTCCGTCTCCCAGCGGGAGTCTGGTGCTGAATACACCGGCTCACTCCGTTGAGGGCCGAGTCTGCCGAGGGCAGTCCCAGCGAATCTCCCCTGAGACTAAACCGCTACAGCAGGGATTCACACACGCCAGTACCCGCAGACCACCACCACCACCACCGCTACCAACCACCACCACCATCACCACCGCCAACATCACCACCACCACCGCTACCAGCCACCAGGCTGGGTATCTGTGCATCCCCGTGTCGAGTCTCCCAACCGCTGGGCGGTGGCCCTGCGATGATGACGCTTGTGCCTCACAGCAAGTACCGGGCCTGGGTTTGATTTCAGACCCGTTTGTACGATCTCCCCCTGTTCTACACAGTGAGTGGAGTTTGTGTGATCTCCCCCTGTTCTACACAGTGAGTGGAGTTTGTTTGATCTCCCCCTGTTCTACAGAGTGAGTGAGTGGAGTTTGTGTGATCTCCCCCTGTTCTACAGAGTGAGTGAGTGAAGTTTGTGTGATCTCCCCCTGTTCTACACAGTGAGTGAGTGGAGTTTGTGTGATCTCCCCCTGTTCTACAGAGTGAGTGGAGTTTGTGTGATCTCCCCCTGTTCTACAGAGTGAGTGGAGTTTGTGTGATCTCCCCTGTTCTACAGAGTGAGTGGAGTTTGTGTGATCTCCCCCTGTTCTACACAGTGAGTGAGTGGAGTTTGTGTGATCTCCCCCTGTTCTACAGAGTGAGTGGAGTTTGTGTGATCTCCCCCTGTTCTACAGAGTGAGTGGAGTTTGTGTGATCTCCCCCTGTTCTACAGAGTGAGTGGAGTTTGTGTGATCTCCCCCTGTTCTATACAGTGAGTGGAGTTTGTGTGATCTCCCCCTGTTCTACAGAGTGAGTGGAGTTTGTATGATCTCCCCCTTGTTCGACAGAGTCAGTGTAGTTTGTATGATCTCCCTTCATGAAAAATATTAGTCGTGAAAGCCTACGTGTTATACATAATGTGAATGCACAATGCGCATGCGTGATGCACGCACACCATGCATGCACATCCTGACGTATTTGGGTGTAAAAGTAATAAAATCGCAAGACGGACAGTCCCCGGGTTGCGGAAGACGCGACTCACGGGAAATCCCACCCGACGGAAATGCTCCCGTAAACGGTGTCAAAACAATTTCAACGCGCGGCAAGTCGTGCGGCGCGGGGCGGGGCGGGGCGGGGGTTGCGGATGAATACCGTGGAAGGAGGGAGGAGGCGTAAGGCCGGGGGGCAGCCTCACGCCTCAATCGAGCTACACGAGGATTCAGGCAAATGGGGATCTCATCTTGATTCTGGGGGGAAATTGTTCAGTTTCCGACATACGGAAAATTCGGATCGTTCCTGGGAACCTAACCCCCCTTCCATAACCGGGGACTGTCCGTCCTGTTATTGGCTGCTCACAGTAAATCACCACGAGGTTTCGGCATGCAGCTAAACAGAGCGGTAGAATCACTTGATACTCCGCTTCAAAGCAGCACTACGCCTGCAGCTGTCACAACGGTTTACACAATTGTTATTTCTCTCAATTTCAATAGATTCTCTAATTAGTCTTGGCCAGTAGTAACCAGTTTTGCACAGAACTTTTACATTATCAAAATCAATTGGGTGTCCTCGTTGGCACGCGTGTTCTGCCACTCACCCACCGCTGTGTTTGGGAGTATTTAATATTCCTTTGGTGTTCGTTTAGTCTCGCGCTGATCATTTGTCCCGCCTGACCAACACAGCATTTTCCGCAGGAGCAATTAATCCGGTACACACCTTCTGTTTATAGCTTCTGTAATACATATGTAGTACCAGATATTAGTTTTTGTATTTTATGTACCATGCTAAGTCTCACTCGGATGTTTTGTTTTTAAAAAAATGTGGCTAGTTTATCAGTTACTCCCGCAATGTACGGTATTTTAATCGTTGTAATTGCTTTATCAGGTTTCAACGCTTGTGCTATTTGATTGGGTTTTGCCATTCAGTGCCTTGTTGATTTGTGCATCATTGTAACCGTTCAATTGCAGCGCTTCTTTAACGTGTTTAATCTCACTCCTCAGACTTTCACCCACTCACTCCACAGACTTTCACCACCTGACACTTTGTTTGCCCGATGTATGAGCGTCTTGATGAGAGAGGATTTCCTGCGGGGTGATGGTGTGACTGCATTCGGTAAACGCTGTGTGTTATTTTACCGTTTCGGTCGCACCCAAGCAAAATATCAGGAAATGGGAGAGTTCTATCAACCTCCACTTCCATGGTGAACTGGAAGGATGGGTTTTGCGAGTTGAGATGAGTGAGTGGAGTTTGTGTGATCTCCCCATGTTCTACAGAGTGAGGGAGTGGAGTTTGTATGATCTCCCCGTGTTCTACAGAGTGCAGTTTGTATGATCTCTCCATTCTACAGAGTGAGTGAGCGGAGTTCGTATGATCTCCCCCTGTTCTACAGAGTGAGTGAGCGGAGTTCGTATGATCTCCGCCCTGTTCTACAGAGTGAGCGGAGTTTGTATGATCTCCCCCTGTTCTACAGAGTGGAGTTTGTATGATCTCCCCATTCTCAAGATTAAAAGGGAGGGGAGTTTGTACAATATCGATGGCGCTACTACTACTACTACGCCTTTCCGGGTAAAAATCAACGCCGAGCCGCTTTGCGTGTTCCGAGATATGACGGTGAACGGGAGCCCACCCCACCCTGCGTCTTGCAGACGTCTGGGAATGGGTTAGGGTGCAGAGACGTTCAGCTGCCGTAGTTTCAGCGGCCGTTCGTTTAGCGATGGTGGCGGCGACCATGGCGGTGGCTGAACCTGGCCGGATCGAGAATGAACCGAAAGCATCCGGGCGAGGTAGGTGACCCCTTGGGAAATGAATTCAAATGGATCAGCAGGAGCCACGTTTTGGGAAATTGCGATCCTTAGGAATTGAGAAACGCTTGGAACGTCATGGACCATGAGAATTGAGAGACCCTTGGAACATCATGGACCAAGAGAATTGAGAGACCCTTGGAACGCCATGGACCAAGAGAATTGAGAGGCTTGGGATGCCATGGACCATGAGAATTGAAAGACACTTGGGATCCCATTGATCACGAGAATTGAAAGACACTTGGGATGCCGTGGACCATGAGAATTGAGAGGCTTTTGGACATCATGGACCAAGAGAATTGAGAGACACTTGGGACATCATGGACCAAGAGAATTGAGAGACACTTTGGACATCATGGACCAAGAGGATTGAGAGACGCTTGGGATGCCATGGACCAAGATAATTGAGAGACCCTTGGGACGTCATAGACCAAGATAATTGAGACGATTGGGACGTCATGGATAAAGAGAATTGAGAGACTTGGGACATCATGGACCAAGAGAATTGAGACACTTGGGATGCCATGGACCATGAGAATTGAGAGACTTTGGACATCATGAACCAAGATAATTAAGAGACCCTTGGAACGTCATGGACCAATTGAGAGACTTTGGACATCATGGACCAAGAGGATTGAGAAGCTTGGGATGCCATAGACCAAGAAAATTGAGAGACGCTTGGGATGCCATGGACCAAGAGAATTGAGACGCTTGGGACATCATGGACCAAGAGAATTGAGATGCTTGGGATCCCATTGATCACGAGAATTGAGACACTTTGAGACGTCATGGACCAAGATAATTGAGAGACGCTTGGGACGTCATGGACCAAGAGAATTGAGAAGCTTGGGACACCATGGACCAAGAAAACTGAGAGACATGGCATGTCATGGACCAAGAGAATTGAGACGCTTTGGATGCCATAGACCAAGAGAATTGAGAGACCCTTGGAATGCCGTGGACCATGAGAATTGAGACACTTGGGATGCCATAGACCAAGAGAATTGAGACACTTGGGATGCCATTGATGAGAATTGAGAAGCCATGGACCAAGAGAATTGAGACGCTTTGGACGCCATGGACCAAGAGAATTGAGAGACCCTTGGAATGCCGTGGACCATGAGAATTGAGACACTTGGGATGCCATAGACCAAGAGAATTGAGACACTTGGGATGCCATTGATGAGAATTGAGAAGCCATGGACCAAGAGAATTGAGACGCTTGGGACGTCATGGACCAAGAGAATTGAGACGCTTGGGACGTCATGGACCAAGAGAATTGAGACGCTTGGGACGTCATGGACCATGAGAATTGAGAGGCTTGAGACGCCATGGACCAAGAAAACTGAGAGACTTTGGACGTCATGAACCAAGAGAATTGAGAGGCTTGGGATGTCGTGAACCATGACAATTGAGAGACTTGGCAGGCCATGGACCAAGAGAATTGAGACCTTTGGGATGTCAAGACCCATGACAATTGAGAGACTTGGGACATCGTGAACCAAGAGAATTAAAGACGTCCGACGGTAAAAGATATTTCTTAAATGAACAATTTCAATTGTCCCACGCAGGATACGGCTTCCGAAGGTATGAACGGGTGGGGCGAGCTCCGCTTCGACGTTCGCCGGATGTTTGCGAGCGAGACGACAACAGGCTTTCGGAATGGACGCGAGACATTTGAAACGAGGTCACGTGGTCGGCGGGAACACAACTGCGGGAGCGCGACCGTGACCCGGAGACGCCGATTAAATGAGAACCACCGACGTTCCACCGACGTTCTACCGACGTTATCGTCGTTTTCGAGTGGCCGTCAAGGCAGACCCCCTGGTGGGGGACACCCCCCCGCCCCATCGCCTCGTCGCCAACGGGCAGGCAAGGCCGGAGGGGAACAATGGACGGACTGGCCGGCTACAACGGTTCCGCAGGGCATCCCACGCCCGAACGTGGCGCCTTCCAACCACCGCGTCCGGAGGAGGGGGAGGTGAGGGGCAGGGGCGGGTGGGGGGGGTGAGAGACGGACGGAGGTCATCCACGCGCCGAAGCGTTGTTTGAACGACGGAGACGGACGACGGACGAGAGAATGAAATCGACGGCGAGACGTACTTTTCCGTTCAGGTCTTTGGCGGCGTCTTTGGCATCGTCGGGATTCTCAAAAGTGACGAAAGCGAAGCCTCGGGACCTGTTAGTCTCGCGGTCCTTCAGCAACAGCACTGATGGAGCAGATCAACGAGAACAAGGTGCGCAGAGACTCATCACGACGGGGGACCGCCGGGGGGTCTCTCATGGCGCCGCCACCACCACTAACACCACCACCATTGCTAACACCACCACCATTGCTAACACTACCACCATTGCTAACACTACCACCGCCACCACTAACACACTACCACCACTGCTAACACTACCACCGCCACCAACACCGCCACCACTAACACTATCACCTCCACTAACACCACCACCATCGCTAACACTACCACCACCATCGCTAATACTACCACTAACACCACTACTAACACCACCACTGCTAACACTACTACCGCCAAAAAAACCGCCACCACTAACACTATCACCTCCACTAACACCACCATTGCTAACACCACCACCATCGCTAACACTACCACCATCGCTACCACTACCACCAACACTGCTAACACTACTACCGCCACTAACACCGCCACCACTAACACTATCACCTCCACTAACACCACCACCATTGCTAACACTACCACCGCCACTAACACCACCACTGCCACAACCACCACCATCATTAACACTACCACCACCGCTGACACTACCACGAACACCACCACAGCTAAGACAACCACCACCGCTAAACACTACCACCACTGCTAACACCACCGCTAACACCACCGCTACCACTACCGCCGCCGCTAACAACACCACCACTGCCACGAACGCGAACACTACCACAACCACTAACACCACCACTGCCACAACCACCGCCATCATTAACACTACCACCACCGCTAATACTACCACCACCACCGCTAACACTACCACCACCACCGCTAACACTACCACTAACACCACCACAGCTAAGACAACCACCACCGCTAAACACCACCGCCGCCGCTAACACTACCACCACCACCGCTAATACTACCACCACCACCGCTAACACTACCACTAACACCACCACAGCTAAGACAACCACCACCGCTAAACACCACCGCCGCCGCTAACAACACCACCACCACTACTACCACTACCACCACCACCGCCGCCGCTAACAACACCACCACCACTACCACCACCGCCGCTAACAACACCACCACCACTACTACCACTACCACCACCGCCGCCGCTAACAACACCACCACTGCCACGAGCGCTAACACTACCACCACCACTAACACCACCACTGCCACCACCACCGCCAAGACTACCACCACTATGAACACTTCCACCACTACCGCTAACACTACCACCATCACCATCCCTAACATTACCACTAACACTACCACCGCTAATACCACCAACACTGCCACCACCGCTACCACCACAAACACTATTATGACTAACACTACCACTAACACTCCCTCCACTGTCACTACCGCTAACACTCCTTCCACCATCACTACCGCTACCAATATCGCCACTATCACCACCACAAACAATACCACAACACTACCAACACCACTACCTCTAACACTACCACCACCACCACCGCCGCCACCACCTGGTGCACCGTTGCCGTGAGCTGTGCCTCCTGGCTCCATGGTCTCCACAGGTTCCTTGAAACATGGGACGCTTTCTCAGAGACGGTTAATTGCACTGGTTGAACTGGCTGCACTGATTGGACTGGTTGCAGTGGTTGCACTGATTGGATTGGTTGCACCGACTGGACTGGTTGCAATGACTACAGGAAGAGTTGACGGGAGTCAGATGCCTGAATGGAAGCCAAACATCCAAGGATGCGAAATAAGAATCATCTTGTTCTTCAATTTGATAGAGACCCACAGACTCACACAGGGAACCACACTCACACAGAGACCCACAGACACCGATAAACTCACACGGATAACCGATGTTTGTGTTTAGCTCGTTGTCCTTCCCCCGCACCTCCGATTAGCACGGTTGGTTCAGTATGGTGCGAAAGACGTTCCAAATGCATAGACACCCGCAGACTCACACAGAAACCCACAGACTCACACAGTGATGCACAGACTCAGTCAGACAAATCTATAAATTCACACAGACTCACAGAGACCCACAGACTCACAAAAAGACCCAGACACACACAGGGGCCTAGAGGGTGGTATGGCTGGCATGGTTGGCATGGTTGGCATGGGACGAGAATTGAGATGGGCTCCACCCCTGCCCAGTGTCCTTCTTCTTAGCCCGGGCACCTGGGGGGGCCTCTCCACCTGAGGGGGCCTCTTCACCCTGGGGAGGTGGCGCTTCGGTGCAGTTGCACCGCCTGCGCACTGCGTGAGCTGCGTGCACTGGGCTGGGCATGGCCTTGCTAGGGCCCCTCTCCTGTTAGTGTAGCCGCCAGGCCCGGTGTGCTTTGTGTATATACCATACGTGTATATGCTGCGTGTATATGCTGCGTGTATATTGCGTGTGTATATGGTGCGTGTGTGTATGCGGTGCGTGTGTGTATGCGGTATGTGTGTATATGCGGTGTGTGTATGCGGTGTGTGTGTATATGCGGTGTGTGTGTATGTGGTGTGTGTATGCGGTGTGTGTATATGCTGCGTGTGTATATGCTGCGCGTGTATATGCTGCGTGTGTATATGCTGCGTGTATATGTTATATGTGCATGCTATTTACATATGATATGTGTATGTATGCTATGTGTGTGCTATGTGTAGGCTGTGTGTGTATGCTGTGTGTGTGTATGCAACCTGAGCGAGGTGAGCGAGCAAGCGAATGGGAGAGGTTAGCGAGGTGAGGTTAGTGAGTGAGTTAGTGAGGTGAGGGTAGCGAGTGAGTGAGGTGAGGTTAGCGAGTGAGGTGAGGGTAGCGAGTGAGTGAGCGAGGTGGTGAGTGAGTGAGGTTAGCGAGTAAGTGAGTGAGTTAGCGAGTGAGTGAGCGAGGTGGTGAGTGAGGTTAGCGAGTGAGTGAGTGAGTTAGCGAGTGAGTGAGCGAGGTGGTGAGCGAGGTGGTGAGCCAAGTGGTGAGCGCTGCCTCCACTCACCCTGTGCCACACGGCCGTATTTCCCGAACACGTCCTGCAGCGAGCGCTCGTCCGTGCCAAAGTGCAGCCCGCCCACAAACAGCTTTCCATGATTCTCCTGCTCCGACATCTTGGTCAGTCTACACACACACAGCACGCACACACCTAGTATACACACACAGCACGCACACACCTAGTGTACACACACAGCACGCACACACCTAGTATACACATAACTAGTATACACACACAGCACGCACACACATCGTATATATATACACACAGCACGCACACACCTAGTATACACACAACTAGTATACACACAGCAAGCACACACATCGTATATATACACACACACACCACGCACACACCTAGTATACACACACACCACGCAAACACCTAGTATACACACAGCACGCACACACCTAGTATACACACACAGCACGCACACACCTAGTATACACACACACAATTAGTATACACACACAGAATGCACACACATCGTATATATTACACAGCACGCACACACCTAGTATACACACACACAGCATGCACACACCTCGTATACACACACACCACGCAAACACCTAGTATACACACAGCACGCACACACCTAGTATACACACACACAATTAGTATACACACACAGAATGCACACACATCGTATATATACACACAGCATGTACACACCTAGTATACACACACACAACACGCACACACATCGTATATATTACACAGCACACACACACCTAGTATACACACACACACAACTAGTATACACACACACAGCATGCACACACATCATATATATAAACACACAGCACGCACACAGTATACATACACACGTAGTATACACACACCTAGTACACACACACACACGTAGTATACACACGTAGATAGAAAAATAATAAAAATATCACGACGTTTCGATCGCAACACAAGCAATCGTCATCAGGTACAAAAATAGGGGGAGAGCTGGCGAGGCAGGATGTTGACCAGGTTTGAGATGGGTGTAGCCCAAGGGTCAGAAGCGAAGTGGGCGGGGCTAGTGATGAAATCTGCATGTCAATGTAAGATCGGGTAAATCGGAGAGCTACCTCCACGACGAAGAAGCTGTGGTTGTGGCCATTGTATTGTGAGAGATTAGCATGTCAATGTAAGATCGTAGAGCCACGGTGGTGGTGTTAGTGAGACATTTAACCTGTTAATGTAACACCAGATGGTCGAAAATAACTACTAACATCGGCAGGTAGGATGGAAACACACAGCCAGTTATGACTTAAACTGGTAAATAACGTCCTTCAAATGATTGCTCGGTTTGTGCCCATCTTCTCGGTTTAAATTGTGTTTATAGATCTGGATGGCTTCATGAACGAATCTTTGCTGATAGCCAGTGGGTTTGCAGAGTGGAAAAATCAATTTAGTGTGAGCCAGCCGCATTAAAACAATAATCAGCCACGGCCGAGGTATTGGTCCTACCGTGTTTCAGATCTGCCTTGTGTTCACAAACACGGTCCGAGACATAATTTCAACCGTGATGATGGGTACAAACTGAGTAATCATTGGAAAGATGTTATTAACCATGCAAAAAATATTTAACTACACATATTTGACCATCTTATTTGACAGGCAACTATTCTTTAGTTACCGTACAGTTTACTGATAGACAGCCAGTTTTGTTTTATCATGTTTAGCTTCTTTTTTCACACACTGGTTTCCTGCTTTAACTTTTACCCACCAGCAACATAGCAAAGGGCTGTTTCATCTACATGACAAAGGCTCAGTCCCATTTACAGCAGACGCACCTTAACAACTCTGGCACCTCCCAGTTCAACGAGTCTACACAACAAAGGCTCATTCCTAAAAGCAGCCTCAGCCGCACCAACCTCACAATAATAATACACAACTACGATCCAGGTGCCTACCTAGGCTCCTCCCACCTAAACCAGTATATATACAAGGACGGGTCTCTTAGAATTTCTCTTTACTTGATACAGCAATCGTGCTGTGACAGTTCCGCCTGAAGACGGAAGCTTGTGTTGCCTCCGAAACGTCGTGATTTTTATTTTAATTTTATTAATTTTATTTTTTACCTATGTGACTTTACCGAAAACACCTAAGAGTATGAATCCGAGACACGTCGCTTAGTTTCCCCAATGTAACTACTGCGGCAGACACAGCTTAGTTTGTAGACGCCGGGGTATTGCATGTCAGGGATTACATCCTTCAGAGAAGGGCTCAGATCACGAATTGTATGTACTGTGTTGAATTGAACCTGCATCTTGTGTTTGCTCATGATTTTGGAAATCTTATTGGTGACCTCCGCTATGCATGGCAACGTGATGGTTTTGATTGGGTCCTCAGATGGTTCTTTCCCAACGGTTGTTGTGTTGCAATCGAAACGTCGTGATATTTTTATTATTTTTTCTATCTCCGTGGCTTTACCAAAAGACTCAATGAATATGAATTCCTGCAGTCACGAAAGCTTAAAGTCAAGATTTACACCTAGTATAGACACACACACGTCATATACATAGTGTATACTGTATACACACATAGCACACACACAGAATCCAAAGAGCATACATACAGCATACACACAAATATGCGCATAGCATGCACTAAACTATGTTTACACTAAACCTACTGGACGCGTGAAAAAGAGCTTCATAGCTCATCGGATTTCTCCAGGATAAATGATTTGCATTGTATCGGCTGTCAGGCCCCACTGAGCTGCCGTGTAGCTGTCAGAGGCGACCACCTGGCCATCACAACTGATAGCTCAATGAAGCTTAGGCCCACAGAGACCCATACTCGGAGAGACCCACACAGATCCACACAGACACATACTCAGAGACCCACACAGACACATACTCATATAGACCCACAGAGACCTACACACACCCACACAGACCCACACTAATAGAGACTCACAGAGACCCACACAGACCCACACTTAGAGAGACCCACACAGACCCACACTAATAGAGACCCACAGACACCCACAGAGACCCACACTCAGAGACACCCACACAGACCCACACTCAGAGAGACCCACACTAATAGAGACCCACACAGACCCACACTCAGAGAGACCCACAGAGACCCACACAGACCCACACTCACAGAGACTCACACAGACCCACACGCATAGAGACCCACAGAGACCCACACTAATAGAGACCCACACAGACCCACACTCAGAGAGACCCACAGAGACCCACACAGACCCACACTCACAGAGACCCACACAGACCCACACTCATAGAGACCCACAGAGACCCACACTAATAGAGACCCACACAGACCCACACTCACAGAGACTCACACAGACCCACACTCACAGAGACTCACACAGACCCACACAGACCCACACTCATAGAGACTCACACAGACCCACACTCACACAGACCCACACAGACCCACACTCATAGAGACTCACACAGACCCACACTCACAGAGACTCACACAGACCCACACTCACAGAGACTCACACAGACCCACACTCATAGAGACCCACAGAGACCCACACTCACAGAGACTCACACAGACCCACACTCACACAGACCCACACTCACACAGACCCACACTCACACAGACCCACACAGACCCACACTCACACAGATCCACACTCACACAGACCCACACTCACACAGACCCACACAGACCCACACTCACACAGACCCACACTCACACAGACCCACACTCACACAGACCCACACTCACACAGACTCACACAGATCCACACTCACACAGACCCACACTCACACAGACCCACACTCACACAGACCCACACAGACCCACACTCACACAGATCCACACTCACACAGACCCACACTCACACAGACCCACACAGACCCACACTCACACAGACCCACACTCACACAGACCCACACTCACACAGACCCACACAGACCCACACTCACACAGATCCACACTCACACAGACCCACACTCACACAGACCCACACAGACCCACACTCACACAGACCCACACTCACACAGACCCACACTCACACAGACCCACACTCACACAGACTCACACAGACCCACACTCACAGAGACCCACACTCACACAGACCCACACTCACAGACACCCACACTAATAGAGACCCACACTAATAGACACCCACAGAGACCCACACTCACAGAGACCCACACAGACCCACACACACAGACACCCACACACACAGACACCCACACTAATAGAGACCCACATTAATAGAGACTCACAGAGACCCACACTCACAGAGACCCACACAGACCCACACACACAGACCCACACACATAGACACCCACACACAGACACCCACACACACAGACACCCACACACAGACCCACACACATAGACACCCACACACACAGACACCCACACACAGACACCCACACACAGACACCCACACACAGACCCACACTCACAGACACCCACACAGACCCACACACACAGACCCCACATAGAGACCCACATTAATAGACACCCACACAGACCCACACACACACAGACACCTACACACAGACCCCACCGCCCTCTCAGTTCGATTCCCGCTCACGGCCACCAACACCGCGAGCAGCGGCGACACGACGCGGTCGTGGGCCTCCCCTAGGTCCACTCGGCACGCAGCGGCGGCAACAGCAGCAGCGCGAGAGAGAGAAGAGCGAGCGACAGGGCGAGGAAAGAGAGGAGAGCGGGGAGAGAGAAGAGAGAGAGAAGCGAGAGGAGTGAGATGGGAGAGAGAGATGGGAGAGAGAGATGGGAGAGAGAGATGGGAGAGACACGCGAGAGAGAGGAGGCGAGATCGGCAGCCATTAGTGAAGGCCGCGATGGCGCTGTTACGACGGTGGCGTCAGCCCCAATCTGAGGCGATGGGACCCGCAGCGAAGCGAGTTGGGGGGCTCCGGGAGGGGGGGGGGTAGTTTGTTGTGGGTACAGCGACAAGGGGCTGGGGGGGGGGAGACTCACCTCGAATCGGCGTCTTCCTGCGAGTTCTGTGCTGCGTCTCTCGCTCGGTTCCTTCAGCGATGGCGTCGCGTGGCGATTCTCGACTCCGCGTCGATTCTCGGCGCTATCGACTCGCGGACGATTCTCGATTCTGCGTGGCGGTTTTTTTTCCCTCTCAAAATCCACTCGCGATTCGGTGCCCCGCCCACTCAGACCCGGGCCCCGCCTACTGAGACTCGGGCCCCGCCCACTCAGACCCGGCCCCGCCCACTCAGACCCGGGCCCCGCCTACTGAGACTCGGGCCCCGCCCACTCAGACCCGGCCCCGCCCACTAAGACCCGACCCCGCCCACTGAGACCCGGCCCCGCCCACTCAGACCCGACCCCGCCCACTGAGACCCGAGCCCCGCCCACTGAGACCCGGCCCCGCTCACTAAGACCCGACCCCGCCCACTGAGACCCGAGCCCCGCCCACTAAGACCCGACCCCGCCCACTGAGACCTGGCCCCGCCCACTAAGACCCGACCCCGCCCACTGAGACCCGGCCCCGCCCACTAAGACCCGGCCCCGCCCACTAAGACCCGGCCCCGCCCACTGAGACGTGGCCCCGCCCACTCAGACCCGGCCCCGCCCACTGAGACCTGGCCCCGCCCACTGAGACCACGCCCACTGAGACCCGGCTCCGCCCACTGAGACCCGACCCCGCCCACTGAGACGTGGCCCCGCCCACTAAGACCCGGCCCCGCCCACTCAGACCCGGCCCCGCCCACTCAGACCTGGCCCCGCCCACTGAGACGACGCCCACTTCTGCAGTGAGCGCCGCTCAGCTGCCGCTTCTGGCTCAGCGCGACGCCTCAACAGCGGTGGGTGGCATCGTCTATTGTCTATTGTCTATCTAGTGTCTGTCTATTGTCTAACTATTGTCTGTCTATTGTCTATCTATTGTCTAGTCTATTGTCTAACTATTGTCTGTCTATTGTCTATCTATTGTCTAGTCTCTGTCTATTGTCTAGTGTCTATCTATTGTCCATTGTCTATCTATTGTTTATTGTTTCTTGTCTATATATTGTCTATTGTCTGTCTATTGTCTAGTGTCTATCTATTGTCTAGTGTCTATCTATTGTATGTTGTCTATCTATTGTCTATCTATTGTCTATATATTGTCTATTGTCTATCTATTGTCTAGTGTCTATCTATTGTCTAGTGTCTATCTATTGTATATTGTCTATCTATTGTATATTGTTTATCTATTGCCTATCTATTGTCTATTGTCTATCTATTGTCTATTGTCTAGTGTCTGTCTATTGTCTAGTGTCTATCTATTGTATGTTGTCTATCTATTGTCTATCTATTGTCTATATATTGTCTATTGTCTATCTATTGTCTAGTGTCTATCTATTGTCTAGTGTCTATCTATTGTATGTTGTCTATCTATTGTCTATCTATTGTCTATATATTGTCTATTGTCTGTCTATTGTCTAGTGTCTATCTATTGTCTAGTGTCTATCTATTGTATGTTGTCTATCTATTGTCTATCTATTGTCTATATATTGTCTATTGTCTATCTATTGTCTAGTGTCTGTCTATTGTCTAGTGTCTATCTATTGTCTAGTGTCTATCTATTGTCTAGTGTCTATCTATTGTCTATTGTCTATCTATTGTCTATTGTCTATCTATTGTCTATCTATTGTCTATCTATTGTCTATTGTCTATGTATTATCTAGTGTCTATCTATTGTCTAGTGTTTATCTATTGTATATTGTCTATCTATTGTCTATCTATTGTCTATATATTGTCTATTGTCTATCTATTGTCTAGTGTCTATCTATTGTCCAGTGTCTATCTATTGTATATTGTCTATCTATTGTCTAACTATTGTCTATCTATTGTCTATTGTCTTTCTATTGTCTAGTGTCTATGGTTTATTGTCTATCTATTGTCTAGTGTCTATTGTCTCTTGTCTATCTATTGTCTAGTGTCTATTGTCTCTTGTCTATCTATTGTCTATTATGTATTGTCTATTGTCTATCTATTGTCTAGTGTCTATCTATTGTCTATTGTCTATTGTCTAGTGTCTATTGTCTCTTGTCTATTGTCTATTGTCTATCTATTGCCTATTGTCTATTTATTGTCTATTGTCTATCTATTGTCTATTGTCTATTTATTGTCTATTGTCTAGTGTCTATCTATTGTCTATTGTCTATCTATTGTCTGTTGTCTATATATTGTCTATTGTCTAGTGTCTATTGTCTATCTATTGTCTATTGTCTATCTATTGTCTATTGTCTAGTGTCTATCTATTGTATATTGTCTATCTATTGTCTATCTATTGTCGATTGTCTATCTATTGTCTAGTGTCTATGTATTGTCTAGTGTCTATCTATTGTATATTGTCTATCTATTGTCTATCTATTGTCTATTGTCTATCTATTGTCTAGTGTCTATCTATTGTATATTGTCTATCTATTGTCTATCTATTGTATATTGTCTATCTATTGTCTATCTATTGTCTATTGTCTATCTATTGTCTATTGTCTATCTATTGTCTATTGTCTATCTATTGTCTAGTGTCTATCTATTGTATATTGTCTATCTATTGTCTATCTATTGTCTATTGTCTATCTATTGTCTAGTGTCTATCTATTGTCTAGTGTCTATCTATTGTATATTGTCTATCTATTGTCTATTTATTGTCTATCTATTGTCTATCTATTGTCTATTGTCTATCTATTGTCTAGTGTCTATCTATTGTCTAGTGTCTATCTATTGCATATTGTCTATCTATTGTCTATCTATTGTCTATCTATTGTCTATTGTCTAGTGTCTATCTATTGTCTAGTGTCTATCTATTGTATATTGTCTATCTATTGTCTATCTATTGTCTATCTATTGTCTATCTATTGTCTATTGTCTAGTGTCTATCTATTGTCTAGTGTCTATCTATTGTATATTGTCTATCTATTGTCTATCTATTGTCTAACTAGTGTCTATCTATTGTCTATTGTCTGTCTATTGTCTATTGTCTATCTATTGCCTATTGTCTATTTATTGTCTATTGTCTATATATTGTCTATTGTCTAGTGTCTATTGTCTATCTATTGTCTATTGTCTATCTGTTGTCTATAATGTATTGTCTATTGTCTATCTATTGTCTATTATCTATATATTGTCTATTGTCTATCTATTGTCTATTGTCTATCTATTGTCTATTGTCTAGTGTCTATTGTCTAGTGTCTATTGTCTATTGTCTATCTATTGTCTATTGTCTATCTATTGTCTATTGTCTATCTATTGTCTATTGTCTATCTATTGTCTAGTGTCTATCTATTGTATATTGTCTATCTATTGTCTATCTATTGTCTATTGTCTATCTATTGTCTAGTGTCTATCTATTGTCTAGTGTCTATCTATTGTATATTGTCTATCTATTGTCTATTTATTGTCTATTGTCTATCTATTGTCTATTGTCTATCTATTGTCTAGTGTCTATCTATTGTCTAGTGTCTATCTATTGCATATTGTCTATCTATTGTCTATCTATTGTCTATTGTCTAGTGTCTATCTATTGTCTAGTGTCTATCTATTGTATATTGTCTATCTATTGTCTATCTATTGTCTAACTATTGTCTATCTATTGCATATTGTCTATCTATTGTCTATCTATTGTCTATCTATTGTCTATTGTCTAGTGTCTATCTATTGTCTAGTGTCTATCTATTGTATATTGTCTATCTATTGTCTATCTATTGTCTAACTAGTGTCTATCTATTGTCTATTGTCTGTCTATTGTCTATTGTCTATCTATTGCCTATTGTCTATTTATTGTCTATTGTCTATATATTGTCTATTGTCTAGTGTCTATTGTCTATCTATTGTCTATTGTCTATCTGTTGTCTATAATGTATTGTCTATTGTCTATCTATTTTCTATTATCTATATATTGTCTATTGTCTAGTGTCTATTGTCTATTGTCTATCTATTGTCTATTGTCTATCTATTGTCTATTGTCTATCTATTGTCTATTGTCTATCTATTGTCTAGTGTCTATCTATTGTATATTGTCTATCTATTGTCTATCTATTGTCTATTGTCTATCTATTGTCTAGTGTCTATCTATTGTCTAGTGTCTATCTATTGTATATTGTCTATCTATTGTCTATTTATTGTCTATCTATTGTCTATCTATTGTCTATTGTCTATCTATTGTCTAGTGTCTATCTATTGTCTAGTGTCTATCTATTGCATATTGTCTATCTATTGTCTATCTATTGTCTATCTATTGTCTATTGTCTAGTGTCTATCTATTGTCTAGTGTCTATCTATTGTATATTGTCTATCTATTGTCTATCTATTGTCTAACTATTGTCTATCTATTGCATATTGTCTATCTATTGTCTATCTATTGTCTATCTATTGTCTATTGTCTAGTGTCTATCTATTGTCTAGTGTCTATCTATTGTATATTGTCTATCTATTGTCTATCTATTGTCTAACTAGTGTCTATCTATTGTCTATTGTCTGTCTATTGTCTATTGTCTATCTATTGCCTATTGTCTATTTATTGTCTATTGTCTATATATTGTCTATTGTCTAGTGTCTATTGTCTATCTATTGTCTATTGTCTATCTGTTGTCTATAATGTATTGTCTATTGTCTATCTATTGTCTATTATCTATATATTGTCTATTGTCTAGTGTCTATTGTCTATTGTCTATCTATTGTCTATTGTCTATCTATTGTCTATTGTCTATCTATTGTCTATTGTCTATCTATTGTCTATTGTCTATTTAATGTTTATTGTCTAGTGTCTATCTATTGTCTATTGTCTATCTATTGTCTATTGTCTATATATTGTCTATTGTCTATATATTGTCTATTGTCTAGTGTCTATTGTCTAGTGTCTATTGTCTATTGTCTATCTATTGTCTATTGTCTATCTATTGTATATTGTCTATCTATTGTATATTGTCTATCTATTGTCTATTGTCTATCTAGTGTCTATTGTCTCTTGTCTATCTATTGTCTATTGTCTATTGTCTATTTATTGTCTATTGTCTATATATTGTATATTGTCTATCTATTGTCTATTGTCTATCTAGTGTCTATTGTCTATCTATTGTATATTGTCTATCTATTGTCTATCTATTGTCTATCTATTGTCTAGTGTCTATCTATTGTCTAGTGTCTATCTATTGTATATTGTCTATCTATTGTCTAGTGTCTATCTATTGTCTAGTGTCTATCTATTGTCTATTGTCTATCTAGTGTCTATTGTCTATCTATTGTATATTGTCTATCTATTGTCTATCTATTGTCTATCTATTGTCTAGTGTCTATCTATTGTCTAGTGTCTATCTATTGTCTATTGTCTATCTATTGTCTAGTGTCTATCTATTGTCTATATATTGTATATTGTCTAGTGTCTATTGTCTCTTGTCTATCTATTGTCTATTATGTATTGTCTATTGTCTATCTATTGTCTAGTGTCTATCTATTGTCTATTGTCTATCTATTGTCTATTGTCTGTCTATTGTCTATTGTCTATCTATTGTCTATTGTCTAGTGTCTATTGTCTATCTATTGTCTATTGTCTAGTGTCTATTGTCTATCTATTGTCTATTGTCTATCTAGTGTCTATTGTCTATCTATTGTATATTGTCTATCTATTGTCTATTGTCTAGTGTCTATTGTCTATTGTCTATCTATTGTCTATTGTCTATATATTGTCTATTGTCTATTGTCTATCTATTGTCTATTGTCTAGTGTCTATTGTCTATCTATTGTCTATTGTCTATCTATTGTCTATCTATTGTCTATGTATTGTCTATTGTCTATCTATTGTCTATCTATTGTCTATCTATTGTCTATTGTCTATCTATTGTCTATTGTCTATATATTGTCTATCTATTGTCTATTGTCTGTCTATTGTCTATCTATTGTCTATTGTCTATCTATTGTCTAGTGTCTATCTATTGTCTATCTATTGTCTATTTTCTATCTATTGTCCATTGTCTATCTATTGTCTATCTATTGTCTATCTATTGTCTATTGTCTATCTATTGTCTATTGTCTATCTATTGTCTATTGTCTGTCTATTGTCTATTGTCTATCTATTGTCTATTGTCTATCTATTGTCTGTCTATTGTCTATTGTCTATCTATTGTCTATTGTCTATCTATTGTCTATTGTCTATCTATTGTCTATTGTCTGTCTATTGTCTGTCTATTGTCTATCTATTGTCTGTCTATTGTCTATCTATTGTCTATTGTCTATCTATTGTCTATCTATTGTCTATTGTCTGTCGTCTATTGTCTCTCTATTGTCTATTGTCTATCTATTGTCTATTGTCTATCTATTGTCTATTGTCTAGTGTCTATTGTCTATCTATTGTCTATTGTCTGTCTATTGTCTATTGTCTATCTAATGTAAATCTATTGTCTATTGTCTATCTATTGTCTATTGTCTAGTGTCTATTGTCTATTGTCTCTCTATTGTCTATTGTCTATCTATTGTCTATTGTCTATCTATTGTCTATTGTCTAGTGTCTATTGTCTATCTATTGTCTATTGTCTGTCTATTGTCTATTGTCTATCTATTGTCTATTGTCTATGTATTGTCTATTGTCTATCTATTGTCTATCTATTGTCTATCTATTGTCTATTGTCTATCTATTGTCTATCTATTGTCTATTGTCTGTCTATTGTCTGTCTATTGTCTATCTATTGTCTAGTGTCTATTGTCTATCTATTGTCTATTGTCTATCTATTGTCTAGTGTCTGTCTATTGTCTATTGTCTATCTAATGTAAATCTATTGTCTATCTATTGTCTATCTATTGTCTATTGTCTATCTATTGTCCATTGTCTATCTATTGTCTATCTATTGTCTATCTATTGTCTATTGTCTATCTATTGTATATTGTCTAGTGTCTATTGTCTATCTATTGTCTATCTATTGTCTATTGTCTATCTATTGTCTATTGTCTATCTATTGTCTATTGTCTATCTATTGTCTATCTATTGTCTATTGTCTATCTATTGTCTGTCTATTGTCTATCTATTGTCTGTCTATTGTCTATCTATTGTCTATTGTCTATCTATTGTCTATCTATTGTCTATTGTCTGTCTATTGTCTATTGTCTATCTATTGTCTATTGTCTATCTATTGTCTATCTATTGTCTATTGTCTATCTATTGTCTGTCTATTGTCTATTGTCTATCTATTGTCTGTCTATTGTCTATTGTCTATCTATTGTCTATTGTCTATCTATTGTCTATCTATTGTCTATTGTCTATCTATTGTCTATCTATTGTCTATTGTCTATCTATTGTCTATCTATTGTCTATTGTCTATCTATTGTCTGTCTATTGTCTATCTATTGTCTATTGTCTATCTATTGTCTATCTATTGTCTATTGTCTATCTATTGTCTATCTATTGTCTATTGTCTGTCTATTGTCTGTCTATTGTCTATCTATTGTCTGTCTATTTTCTAGTGTCTATTGTCTGTCTATTGTCTATTGTCTATCTATTGTCTATTGTCTATCTATTGTCTATCTATTGTCTATTTATTGTCTATTGTCTGTCTATTGTCTGTTTATTGTCTGTCTATTGTTTATTGTCTGTCTATTGTCTATTGTCTATCTATTGTCTATCTATTGTCTATCTATTGTCTATCTATTTTATGTCTATTGTCTATTGTCTGTCTATTGTCTATTGTCTATCTATTGTCTATCTATTGTCTATTGTCTGTCTATTGTCTATCTATTGTCTGTCTATTGTTTAGTGTCTATTGTCTGTCTATTGTCTATTGTCTATCTATTGTCTATTGTCTATCTATTGTCTATCTATTGTCTATTTATTGTCTATTGTCTGTCTATTGTCTATATATTGTATGTCTATTGTCTATTGTCTGTCTATTGTCTATTGTCTATCTATTTTATGTCTATTGTCTATTGTCTGTCTATTGTCTATATATTGTATGTCTATTGTCTATCTATTGTCTATTGTCTATCTATTTTATGTCTATTGTCTATTGTATGTCTATTGTCTATCTATTGTCTATTGTCTATCTATTTTATGTCTATTGTCTGTCTATTGTCTATCTATTGTATGTCTATTGTCTATTGTCTGTCTATTGTCTATTGTCTGTCTATTGATGGCAAGGAGTCTTTAGGAGAGAAATCGTCGTCTCGTGTTCACGGCGCTCGGTGGGAGGGCGCCCCATCGCCCCCTAGTGGACGAACCGCGCCAGGCCACTGCTGCTGATGATGATGATGCTGATGGTGCTGATGATGGTGCTGATGGTGCTGATGATGGTGGAGATGGTGGTGATGATGGTGGTGATGATGCTGATGGTGGTGATGATGCTGATGGTGGTGATGATGATGAAGCTGATGATGCTGATGATGGTGGTGATGGTGCCGAAGGTGGTGCTGATGATGGTGTTGATGATGGTGCTGATGGTGCTGATGATGGTGGAGATGGTGCTGATGATGCTGATGGTGGTGATGATGCTGATGGTGGTGATGATGATGGTGCTGATGATGCTGATGAGGGTGGTGATGGTGCCGAAGGTGGTGCTGATGATGGTGGTGATGGTGCTGATGGTGGTGATGATGGTGCTGATGGTGGTGATGATGGTGCTGATGGTGGTGATGATTCTGAAGATAATGGTGCTGATGCTGATGATGTTGCTGATGATGATGGTGCTGCTGCTGATGATGGTGCTGATCGTGCTGATGATGCTGATGATGGTGCTGATGATGGTGCTGATGGTGCTGATGCTGATGATGCTGATGGTGCTGATGCTGATGATGCTGATCATGCTGATCATGCTGATCATACTGATGGTGCTGATGATGCTTCTGCTGATGATGCTGCTGCCTACAGAGCCATGCACGAGGAGGCATTGCTGCTGCAGTTCAACTCTCTGCACTTCTGGAAGCTGCCGCTCCCGGAGATCGGCTCCGACGACCTCCAGACAATCAGTGAGAGGGAGGGAGGGTGGGAGTGTGTGACAGAGAGAGTTTGTGTGGGGAGCGGTGGCTAGGAGATGTTCACTACCTCGCCTGGTGTACAGGAGGTCGTGGGTTCAATACCGACCCTGACGATGCCTGCTGCTGTATATTTGGAGTTTGCATCTCTCTTTCTCATCATCATCATCATAGTGGCTATGAGATGTTGACTACCTCGCCTGGTGTACAGGAGGTCGTGGGTTCGATTCCGACCCTGACGCCTGCTGCTGTATATTTGGAGTTTGCGTGTCTCTCTCTTATCAGCACAATAACAACGGTAGGAGGCTGCTAGAATTGTTGTGCAGCCCATGGGCTTGTAATTACCAACACGCTGTTCTGGCATCGGCATATCCACGAAACGTCATGGATGCATGCCGGGTCCAAGCAAGAACATTTGCTGGATTATATAGTGATGAAACAGCAGATGCGGGCCCATGTCTTTGACACCAGGACCTACCGTGGAGCTGATCTGCCCACTGACCATCGACTTGTCATCTGTAAGATGCGCCTGCCATTCTTCCACTCCGGTGGTGGGTGTACACCCAGGACCCCATTCAAACCCATAGTGGCATGGTCTCAGGTAGCTGATGAAAGTTGAAAGCGAGAATTTCATCATCACTTGCGGCTGGGGTTGGCATCATCCCCCAGTCTTGATGTCGAGGGGAGATGGGCGAGGTTTAGGATTGTGGCTCATGTAGCTGCAATGACTGCTTAGGGTACACGGTCCAAACCTCCCCAGAGACCCTGGCTGACAGAGGAGGTGTTCAGGCTGGCTGAGGAAAAGCGACAGGCCCACTCTCATCGTCTACAGCATCCCACGTCAGAGAATGAGGAGGCTTACCGCAGCCTTCGCTCGGAGGTTCGGAGAGCCGTGAGGCGCTGCAAGGATGGGTGGTGGTTGCGGGTTGCTGAGGAGATGGAGTCTGCCTCAGTGGCCCGCGATCACAAATCGCTATTTATATCCATCAACAAAAGTAACCTGCAGCGCCACCCCTATCACCATCATTAGGGGAAAAAATGGTGATCCAATCTCTGACCACCAGGAACACGTCTGTGAGGTTTTTGGAAAACATGGGGCAAAGTGGGGATGACCCTTCTGAGGCTGCGGTGCATCAAACGTTGGAAGAAGTTTTCACCCCTTGTGAGTGGCTTGCTGAGGTGCCATCTGTTGAGGAAGTACTTAAGGTGATCCAGAGTCTGAGACCAGGAAAAGGCACCGGGCAGAGATGATCTCTCAAGCAAAATGCTGAGGGAGGGTGGCGTTTGTCCACAGACTGCTCTACATGACATCAAAACAACAGTCTGGACCACTGGATGGGTTCCGCAGGACTGGAAGGATGTCCTGGTGGTCCTCTTTAAGAAGGGGGACCGCACAGACTGTAACAACTACAGGGGCATCTCACTCCTGAGTGTGCCGGGAAAGGCCCTGGCAAGGATTATTCAACATTGCCTTGCTAGGTACGCTGAGGAGAGGCTTGCGGAGCCCCAATGCGGTTTCAGGAAAAGGCGGTCCTGCACAGATGCCATATTTTCTGTCCGTCTGTTACAGCAGAGGTGTAGGAAATCCCAACAAGACCTACATCTCTGCTTTATTGACCTGGTCAAGGCCGATGATACAATCAGTAGGCCTGGGCTCTGGGTTGTTCTTCGTGCTTTTGCAGTCCCTGATTCTCTGTTCACAATCATTAAGGACCTTCATGATGGTGAGTGGGCCCGGGTAAAACTACATGGCTGGGAGTCGGAGCAATTCCCTTTTCACCTTGGGGTGCGACATGGATCTCCTCTGGCTCCCACATTATTTAACATCTAT
Organism: Lethenteron reissneri; assembly: GCF_015708825.2. NCBI lineage: Eukaryota > Metazoa > Chordata > Hyperoartia > Petromyzontiformes > Petromyzontidae > Lethenteron > Lethenteron reissneri. The sequence goes on from NC_083848.1 coordinate 3,882,345, forward strand.
TTCGACAACGTAGTTTGTGAAGCCATCATTTGCTGTACCGGAGGAATTTCCATCTGTTACAGATACAATGGGAGGCTGATAGATTCCTGGGTACGGTCAATGGATGGCTCCCTATTTGTCAACCCTGTTACGTATGCCGATGATCTGGTAATTGCTGCTCACTCAGAGGAGGGGTTAGAAATGCTGCTGCTGAACCTGGAGCATGTCACTAAGAGGTGGGGCCTTATCATCAGCCCCACCAAAACTAAGCACCTGCCTGGGTATTTTGTACCATCGGACACTCCACCCCCACAACTCCCAATCGGTGATGGGGCAGTAGTGGAGAGAGTGGAGAGTTCCCCATACCTGGGCAGTGTAATCATGACCGGCTCTGGTTTGACAGCAGAGGTCTCACTCCGAATCAGTTGAGTGGCATAATCATTTCATCGGTTGCGTAATGCTGTGTGGAAGCTACCTGGTCTGTCGCTCCGCACGAAGCTTCAGGTCTTCTCGGCCACAGTAATTCCTTTCCTTCTCTACGCTTGCAAAACGTGGACCCCACTAATGGAACATCTTCGCTGGTTAGAAACATTTAGGCTGGCCTGCCTACGATCGATCCATCCTGGGTTTAACCAGGCTGGATTGTGTGAGGAGCTCACAAATCCTTGAAAGATCTGGACAAAGTCCCATCGGTGAGCTCCTCCGGCAGGCAAGGCTGCGTTGGCTGGGTCATGTAGCCTGCATGCCCACCCACCGCATGCCTAAACAGCTTTTGTTCGGCTCGAGGGGGCTATACGGGTGTGATACGGGCTAGAGACGAGATGGAGTGATGTGGTACGGGAGGATGTGGAGCTGAGTGGACTTGCCAATGACTGGTACCAGCGGTGTCAAGATCGGCCTCTGTGGAGGCAGTTGAACGGAGGGCGGAGGAGCGACGCTCATAACAACGAGCGGAGCGCCGGGTAGCTAAAGCACAGTGAGTTGGCACAGGTGGTGCATCAGCCAGTCGTCTCAGTCAGTCGACCTGTGGCACCTGCTGGGTCTGCCCCATGACCTCCTGCCAGCGGGCGTTCGACATTTCACGTGGCCTCAAGGTGCACGTGGCCTGGCACAAGCGTCGTGGTGACGTCACCGCCACTTAGTGGCGAATGGCGGTTGTTGTTGTTGTGTATCTCTCCATCTCTGTCTGTCCCTCTGTGTCTGGATGCCTCTCTCTCTCTCTCTCCCTTCCTGCCCCTCTCCCTACAGGCGACCCCCACCAAGGGACTACCCCCCCCCAATCTCCCCCCCCTCCCCCCGTGCTCCCAGGCCGTGCCCCCCACTCGACTCCGCGGATCGCCGCCTCCGCCCCCCACGACTTCGGCACCGCCACCTACTGGCGGCAACCGCTGCCCGCGGTCGACCCGGCCGAGATGGATCAGCTGCTGGCGGGACGGGGGGCCGGGGGGGGCTCGGGGTGGGGGGCGGGGCTGAGGAGGGAGGGAGTGGGCGCTTAGCGGTGGGCCAGGAGATGGTGACTCCCTCGCCTGGCACGCAGGGAGTCGCCATCGCGCGACACGATCACCGCTCGACGCGTCGTGTACCCCATTGGCGCTGCGAACACAACGCGCAGCGTTAGAAAGAGAACAGCAGACAGAACAGGGTGGGTCCAGATGTCTTGTGCCCCCCCCCATTAATTGGGCCATAGAATTTAATTATTTATTTTAAATTATTTTGCAGTAAATATCTCTCTCATTTTTTCACGGTGACTAAGGGATGTTAACTACCTCGCCTGGTACACAGGAGGTCGTGGGTTTAATCCCGACCCTGACGATGCCTGCTGCTGTATATTTGGAGTTTGCATTTCTCTCTCTCATCATCATCACGGTGGCCAGGAGATGTTAACTACCTCACCTGGTACACAGGAGGTCGTGGGTTCGATCCCGGACCCTGACGATGCCTGAGTGAGTGGGTGAGATGTTAACTACCTCGCCTGGTACACAGGAGGTTGTGGGTTCCATCCCGGACCCTGACGATGCCTGAGTGAGTGGGTGAGATGTTAACTACCTCGCCTGGTACACAGAAGGTCGTGGGTTCCATCCCGGACCCTGACGATGCCTGAGTGAGTGGGTGAGATGTTAACTACCTCGCCTGGTACACAGGAGGTCGTGGGTTCCATCCCGGACCCTGACGATGCCTGAGTGAGTGGGTGAGATGTTAACTACCTCGCCTGGTACACAGGAGGTCGTGGGTTCCATCCCGGACCCTGACGATGCCTGAGTGAGTGGGTGAGATGTTAACTACCTCGCCTCGTACACAGGAGGTCGTGGGTTCCATCCCGGACCCTGACGATGCCTGAGTGAGTGGGTGAGATGTTAACTACCTCGCCTGGTGTACAGGAGGTCGTGGGTTCGATGCCTGCTGCTGCTGCTGTATATTTGGAGTCTGCGCCTCTCTCCCCGTGGTGGTCACAGCGTGGATTGTTCTCCGAGTCATCCTGTTCCCCCCACTCCACACATTTAGAATCAATGTCTCTACACAATCAGAGTAATTTGGCTGGGGCTATGAATTCCCACACGACCATGATGATGATGACGATGACGATGATGACGATGATGATGACGATGATGATGATGACGATGATGATGATTGATGATGATGATTGATGATGATTGATGATAATGATTGACGATGATGATGATGACAATCTACCACTTGGTTGAGCAGCTGTCATCTGTGATGACCAGATGGTCACTTCTAAGAGCTACACAGCAGCCCAGCGGGGCCTTACACCGGCTAACACGCACACACACACGTACACACACACACACGTACACACACACACACGCACGCACACACACACACGCACACACACACTAGTTCATAGTTTCTTATTTTACAGGGAACCTCGGCTCTGTCTGTCTCTCCGTTCCGCACAGCTCCTCTGGGTCTCTGTGGGTCTCTATGAGTATGAGTCTCTGTGGGTCTCTATGAGTATGAGTCTCTGTGGGTCTCTATGAGTATGAGTCTCTGTGGGTCTCTGTGGGTCTCTATGAGTATGGGTCTCTGTGGGTCTCTATGAGTATGAGTCTCTGTGGGTCTCTGTGGGTCTCTATGAGTATGAGTCTCTGTGGGTCTCTATGAGTATGAGTCTCTGTGGGTATCTGTGGGTCTCTATGAGTATGGGTCTCTGTGGGTCTCTATGAGTATGAGTCTCTGTGGGTCTCTGTGGGTCTCTATGAGTATGGGTCTCTGTGGGTCTCTATGAGTATGAGTCTCTGTGGGTCTCTGTGGGTCTCTAAAGTATGAGTCTCTGTGGGTCTCTATGAGTATGGGTCTCTGTGGGTCTCTGTGGGTCTCTATGAGTATGAGTCTCTGTGGGTCTCAATGAGTATGGGTCTCTGTGGGTCTCTATGTGTATGGGTCTCTATGAGTATGAGTCTCTGTGGGTCTCTATGAGTATGAGTCTCTGTGGGTCTCTGTGGGTCTCTATGAGAACGTGACCCCACGTGCCCTGGTACTAGCAAACACAGAGGTGGCGGCCGGGGGGGCGGACAAATGGCGATTGTTTAACTTGCAATGACTCTCAGACAATACACAATAAATTATTAAGAACAATGTTGTCGTCTTATTACCTTCGATGATGGTGGTGGTGATGGATTTGTCGACGATGGTGAAGGTGGTTGATGGTGGCGAGCAATTCAAGAGGATTACTCTGTCTCTCTCTGCATATCTCTCTCTCCATATCTCTTTCTCTCTCTCCTCTCGGGAGATGCCAGAGGTTCGTTTGACGGCAAGCCAGCCGTGCGTGGTGGTGGTGGTTTTCATTAGAAATGCTCCGATACGCGTGACATTGCCCTTGTACTGGTCGCCGTTTTGAGTTGTTCTCTGGTCTGACGCTGGCGGTGAGACTTGGCCCATAAAGAAGGCTGCCGATGTCTCTGGTGGAGGACGATCAGCTCCAAAGGCAACGGCTGCAGACTATTATCACGGCGTGTTCTGTTTGCTTGTTCACCACGAGCATTAAGTGTGTGTGGTGAACGTAGTCATTTCATTCCTTGCAAAATATAGAATCGATTTCGTGTTTGAACTTCTTAACACAACTCCTGTTGTATTACTGCCCGAATAGGTAAAACATTGGTCGCGAAAGCCCCCGTGTTAAACTGACCTATGATTTGAATTTGTTTTGATACTTTGATACCGGAGAAACGGTCCCGAATCGAACCGATCTGGGCAAGTTTCGTTTACGCGACAATTGGCCGTGTCGGGTGGTGGCGGCCTTCAACGACACGGCACTCATGCAGTGCCGGGCGAAGATAGTGCGGAGCCTGTAGCATGATGTTAGAAAGCGGCCCTAAATAAAAAAAAACCACGTAAGTATTAAAACATGTAAAATGTTTCACTTGCACAGTAAAGTAATTGTATTTTTTTCATTTGCTATACAGCCAGATAGTACGACAAATCGCTAACCTTAGACACCCAACCTTGTTTTGCGATCGAAACGTCGTGATTTGTTTTATTTTATTTCTAACTACGTGACTTTACCGAAACAACCAAAGAGCTTAGACACCCAGTACTATAGTAATAGACAGTGGCGGCTCCTGCAAAATCTCTCAGGGGGGGCAAATGTTTGGATGATTGATAAGGATAAGCTCCACCCATGCAATGGATAAATTAACAGCTTAAGCATGTAAAGGCAACTTCACTTCTTTCATATTAATGAAAAATAAAGTGACTCTTACAATACATCTCCTTGTTTGTTTCTATACTCACTATTATTACACTGCTTACATCACATTACTCGCTTAATACACTGCTTACTTATACTGAAATGTTGCTCTTCTCTCTTTCAAAGTAGCAAAGTGATCAATGACTCTCTCATTGAAAGCAGGCGTGTTCCTGACTAGTTCCCTCTCCATGGAAAGCATAGCCAGCGCATTCAGACGTTCCTGTCCCATTACATTTCTCAGGAATGTCTTGCTTCTCTTTAAGGTTGTAAAACACATTGGCAGATGTAAAGGGTGACCAATAGCATTAATTCTTGAAAAAATATGGAGATATAAAATATGGACACCTCTCAGCTTCAGCAGTTGTCATGGGAGTGGTTATGAGGATGTTCAACAGAGCAACAGTCTCTGAAAAAGTATCCTGAAGGTTGTACTTCAGCAAAACCTGGTACAGCGCCAGTGCACCACAGCAGCCCTTGAATTCTGGACTCTCATAAATGAGAGACAGTTCAGTCTTCAGCTTCGCCTTAGTTAACATTGGGTATGCCCTGACAGTGATGTTCAGAGCCTCAACAGGGAATGTATGGCCATGCTGTTGAAACATCTCTCCTTGTAGCAGCGTGGCACTTACAAGGTGGTCGGTAAAGGAGAACCTTTCTTTGGTGTGGACCAAGATTGTGTCGCAGACCTGACAAAAGAAATACATTTATTTTAGTTATAAAATAAATTATTTATTATAATATAAATATGGAGATACAAGGTTTCCATCCCGACAGCAACAATGTATCAGGCAGAATCCATATTTTATATCTCCATATTTTTCAAAAATTAATGCTATTGGTCACCCTTTACATCTGTCAATGTGTTTTACAAATATTTAACCAATGAAAAGCATTAAAAGAGCTTGGAAATTATTTTGGGGAAAAAACAGGTTTTCTTTCGTTTCCTGAAAAGTAACAGTTTTGGACATACAAGGCTTCCGTCCGACAGCGATGATTTGTGTGTGTGTGTTATTACGTTAATTAACATTTTACCAAAATTCAAGCTCAAATGGAGTTTGACAAGGTTTTTGACCAGTAAATGTATTTTCAATCCACTCAGATAGTTTCTTTTATTAAATATTCCACTAGGTGGCGACAAATAATATTGTTGACTGAAACGTGCTTATGTATGATGACGTAAGCACGTTAGTGCGAGCCCTCCCGGAACCCATAGAGAATGCATTGCAGCGCCTGCCGTTCGAAAAAAAACATCTTTGAATGTAAGTCTATGGGAACACTTTGGGCGATTCTCAGCCGGAGTGAAATCGCCCAAAAAGAGGCGGTACTCCACAGAACGTGACATGACGCTGATTGGACTATATCCAGAGGCACAGTGACGGCTAGCGTAACTCTGGTTGAATGACATTGTGAATGTGATTGAAAAAGTCCCTTTCACACTTTGGTGGTGCGTCGCCCAATCGCCCTAATGAAGAAACCGCCCCTGGTAATAGAGCAAGTGCAGAATCACTATACCGGAATTGATAGCTTGAAAGCGTTAAGCACGGGGCCTTTGAAAGTTCTGGGCCCGTAGCTACTACTACATATGTAGTAGTACATATGTAATATGTACTACGACATATGTACTACTACATATGTGCCACTAAATATGTGTACTACATAGTAGTACATATATGTAGTAGCTACTACAAATATGTACTACTACATATGTAGGAGTACATATATGTAGTAGTACATATGTAGTAGCACATATGTAGTAGCTACCAGGATCATCCGAAACTACATTTATGCCTCACGTGATGTAACCCAAAATAACTCCCCCTTGCCCCCCTCTATCATGGATCATCAACCACGGCATGATGCTTCATGGTGGTGGTTGTTGATGCTCCGGTGTTCCTCGCAGTAGCCCATCACGGACTGTGGGGCCACGTGGTGTTCGTAGCGAGTCGCGAGCAGCACCAATGTCATGGCGACTTCCGCGACACGTCGTGGAGAGGGAACTCTTCTTGATTTCACAGACGGGCACAACACAGGCCAACTCACACAGAGCACAGACTCACACAGAGACCCACAGACTGACACAGAGACCCACAGACTCACAGAGACCCACAGACTCACACAGAGACCCACAGACTTATACAGATATCAATAGAATCACACAGAGACCCACAGACTCACACAGAGACCCATAGACTCACGTAGAGACCCATAGACTCACATAGAGACCCATAGACTCACATAGAGACCCATAGACTGACACAGAGACCCACAGACTCACACAGAGACCTATTGACTCACATAGAGACCCATAGACTCACACAGAGACCCACAGACTCACAGAGACCCACAGATTCACACAGAGACCCATAGACTCACACCGAGACCCACCACACAGAGACCCACAGACTCACATAGAGACCCATAGGCTGACACAGAGACCCACAGACTCACACAGAGACCCACAGACTGACACAGAGACCCACAGACTCACACAGAGACCCACAGACTCTCACAGAGTTCCATAGAATCGCACAAAGACCCACAGACTCACACAGAGACCCATTGACTCACATAGAGACCCATAGACTCACACAGAGACCCACAGACTCACAGAGACCCACAGACTCACACAGAGACCTATGGACTCACATAGAGACCCATAGACTCACATAGAGACCCATAGACTGACACAGAGACCCACAGACTCACACAGAGACCCACAGACTCTCACAGAGTTCCATAGAATTACAGAGACCCACAGATTTACACAGAGACCCACAGACTCACACAGAGACCTATGGACTCACATAGAGACCCATAGACTCATATAGAGACCCATAGACTGACACAGAGACCCACAGACTCACACAGAGACCCACAGACTCTCACAGAGTTCCATAGAATCACAGAGACCCACAGATTTACACAGAGACCCATAGACTCACACCGAGACCCACCACACAGAGACCCACAGACTAACATAGAGACCCATAGGCTGACACAGAGACCCACAGACTCACACAGAGACCCACAGACTGACACAGAGACCCACAGACTCACACAGAGACCCACAGACTCTCACAGAGTTCCATAGAATCACACAGAGACCCACAGACTCATACAGAGACCCATTGACTCACATAGAGACCCATAGACTCACACAGAGACCCACAGACTCACAGAGACCCACAGACTCACACAGAGACCTATGGACTCACATAGAGACCCATAGACTCACATAGAGACCCATAGACTGACACAGAGACCCACAGACTCACACAGAGACCCACAGACTCTCACAGAGTTCCATATAATTACAGAGACCCACAGATTTACACAGAGACCCACAGACTCACACAGAGACCCATAGACTCAGTAGAGACCCATAGACTCACATAGAGACCCATAGACTCACATAGAGACCCATAGACTGACACAGAGACCCACAGACTCACACAGAGACCTATTGACTCACATAGAGACCCACAGACTCTCACAGAGTTTCATAGAATCACACAGAGACCCACAGACTCATACAGAGACCCATTGACTCACATAGAGACCGATAGACTCACAAAGAGACCCACAGACTCTCACAGAGTTCCATAGAATCACAGAGACCCACAGATTTACACAGAGACCCATAGACTCACACCGAGACCCACCACACAGAGACCCACAGACTAACATAGAGACCCATAGGCTGACACAGAGACCCACAGACTCACACAGAGACCCACAGACTGACACAGAGACCCACAGACTCACGCAGAGACCCACAGACTCTCACAGAGTTCCATAGAATCACACAGAGACCCACAGACTCATACAGAGACCCATTGACTCACATAGAGACCCATAGACTCACACAGAGACCCACAGACTCACAGAGACCCACAGACTCACACAGAGACCTATGGACTCACATAGAGACCCATAGACTCACATAGAGACCCATAGACTGACACAGAGACCCACAGACTCACACAGAGACCCACAGACTCTCACAGAGTTCCATATAATTACAGAGACCCACAGATTTACACAGAGACCCACAGACTCACACAGAGACCCATAGACTCAGTAGAGACCCATAGACTCACATAGAGACCCATAGACTCACATAGAGACCCATAGACTGACACAGAGACCCACAGACTCACACAGAGACCTATTGACTCACATAGAGACCCACAGACTCTCACAGAGTTCCATAGAATCACACAGAGACCCACAGACTCATACAGAGACCCATTGACTCACATAGAGACCCATAGACTCACAAAGAGACCCACAGACTCTCACAGAGTTCCATAGAATCGCACAGAGACCCACAGACTCACACAGAGACCCATTGACTCACATAGAGACCCATAGACTCACACAGAGACCCACAGACTCACAGAGACCCACAGACTCACACAGATACCTATGGACTCACAAAGAGACCCATAGACTCACATAGAGACCAATAGACTGACACAGAGACCCACAGACTCACACAGAGACCTCTGGACTCACATAGAGACCCATAGACTCATATAGAGACCCATAGACTGACACACAGACCCACAGACTCACACAGAGACCTATGGACTCACATAGAGACCCATAGACTCATATAGAGACCCATAGACTGACACAGAGACCCACAGACTCACACAGAGACCCGCAGACTCTCACAGAGTTCCATAGAATCACAGAGACCCACAGATTTACACAGAGACCCACAGACTCACACCGCGACCCACCACACAGAGAGCCACAGACTCTCACAGAGACCCACAGACTCGCACAGAGATCCATAGACTCACACAGAGACCCACAAACTCACACAGAGACCCATAGATGCACACAGAGACCCACAGACTCACACAGAGATCTGCAGACTCACACAGAGACCCACAGACTCACACAGAGACCCACAGACTCACACAGAGATCCATAGACTTGTAATATGAGGATATATCCGGCTCACTGACGTATCACAACTCGTCATGGTGATTGGCTCTGCCGGTCCTGGTTTACAGCCAATGGGGGGAAGCCTAGGGGCATGGCCCTGACGTGATGGAGAGGTGACAGCTGTAAGGATTGGTTCTGCTGGCTTTGGCCACAGCCAATGGGGAGACGAGTCAGGGGCGTGGTCCCGGGAGATGACGAGGGAGCCTCGAAGATTCCATGCAGGCTAACGAGGATTGGCGGAAACGTACCACGTGACCCGGGTATTAAATAGGGGTGGAGACGAACGACACGTGGTCAGAACGGGAACGAACAGAGGGGGGAGGCCACCCGGGAGCTGAGCTCCGAGTTGCCACGTGGCAGTGCGTTTCTCTCTATATATCTGTCCCTCTCATGCTGCCTATCAGCAGCGTGAAGTAAACTGTAAGATAAGTTGAATAAAAGACGAATTTCAGAAGTCGCCTCAACGAGCTTTATTACAGACTCACACCGTGACCCACAGACTCACACAGAGAGACCCATAGACTCATACAGAGACCCGCAGACTCACACAGAGACCCACAGACTCATCACACAGAGACCCACAGACTCATCACACAGAGACCCGCAGACTCACACAGAAACCCACAGACTCATCACACAGAGACCCACAGACTCATCACAGAGAGACCCATAGACTCACAAGATACCCACAGACTCATCACAGAGAGACCCATAGACTCACACAGAGACCCACAGACTCTCACAGAGACCCACAGGCGCTCACAGAGACCCACAGCCTCACACAGAGACCCACAGACTCTCACAGAGACCCACAGACTCATCACACAAAGACCCATAGACTTACATAGAGACCCACAGACCCACACAGAGAACCACAGACTCTCACAGAGATCCACAGACTCTCACAGAGACCCACAGACTCACACAGAGACCCACAGACTCACACAGAGACCCACAGACTCACAAAGAGACCCACAGACTCACAAAGAGACCCACAGACTCACACAGAGACCCGCAGACTCACACAGAGACCCACAAACTCACACAGAGACCCGCAGACTCACACAGAGACCCACAGACTCATCACACAGAGAGACCCATAGACTCACACAGAGACCCGCAGACTCACACAGAAACCCACAGACTCATCACACAGAGACCCACAGACTCATCACAGAGTGAGCCCATACACTCACACAGAGACCCACAGACTCCCACAGAGACCCACAGACTCTCACAGAGACCCACAGATTTACACAGAGACCCACAGACTCACACAGAGACCCATAGACTCAGTAGAGACCCATAGACTCACATAGAGACCCATAGACTCACATAGAGACCCATAGACTGACACAGAGACCCACAGACTCACACAGAGACACACAGACTCACATAGAGTCCCACAGACTCTCACAGAGACCCACAGACTCACACAGAGACCTATTGACTCACATAGAGACCCACAGACTCTCACAGAGTTCCATAGAATCACACAGAGACCCACAGACTCATACAGAGACCCATTGACTCACATAGAGACCCATAGACTCACAAAGAGACCCACAGACTCTCACAGAGTTCCATAGAATCGCACAGAGACCCACAGACTCACACAGAGACCCATTGACTCACATAGAGACCCATAGACTCACACAGAGACCCACAGACTCACAGAGACCCACAGACTCACACAGATACCTATGGACTCACATAGAGACCCATAGACTCACATAGAGACCAATAGACTGACACAGAGACCCACAGACTCACACAGAGACCTATGGACTCACACAGAGACCCACAGACTCACACAGAGACCCACAGACTCACACAGAGATCCATAGACTTGTAATATGAGGATATATCCGGTTCACTGACGTATCACAACTCGTCATGGTGATTGGCTCTGCCGGTCCTGGTTTACAGCCAATGGGGGGAAGCCTAGGGGCATGGCCCTGACGTGATGGAGAGGTGACAGCTGTAAGGATTGGTTCTGCTGGCTTTGGCCACAGCCAATGGGGAGACGAGTCAGGGGCGTGGTCCCGGGAGATGACGAGGGAGCCTCGAAGATTCCATGCAGGCTAACGAGGATTGGCGGAAACGTACCACGTGACCCGGGTATTAAATAGGGGTGGAGACGAACGACACGTGGTCAGAACGGGAACGAACAGAGGGGGGAGGCCACCCGGGAGCTGAGCTCCGAGTTGCCACGTGGCAGTGCGTTTCTCTCTCTATATCTGTCCCTCTCATGCTGCCTATCAGCAGCGTGAAGTAAACTGTAAGATAAGTTGAATAAAAGACGAATTTCAGAAGTCGCCTCAACGAGCTTTATTACAGACTCACACCGTGACCCACAGACTCACACAGAGAGACCCATAGACTCATACAGAGACCCGCAGACTCACACAGAAACCCACAGACTCATCACACAGAGACCCACAGACTCATCACAGAGAGACCCATAGACTCACACAGATACCCACAGACTCATCACAGAGAGACCCATAGACTCACACAGAGACCCACAGACTCTCACAGAGACCCACAGGCGCTCACAGAGACCCACAGCCTCACACAGAGACCCACAGACTCTCACAGAGACCCACAGACTCATCACACAAAGACCCATAGACTTACATAGAGACCCACAGACCCACACAGAGAACCACAGACTCTCACAGAGATCCACAGACTCTCACAGAGACCCACAGACTCACACAGAGACCCACAGACTCACACAGAGACCCACAGACTCACAAAGAGACCCACAGACTCACAAAGAGACCCACAGACTCACACAGAGACCCGCAGACTCACACAGAGACCCACAGACTCACACAGAGACCCGCAGACTCACACAGAGACCCACAGACTCATCACACAGAGAGACCCATAGACTCACACAGAGACCCGCAGACTCACACAGAAACCCACAGACTCATCACACAGAGACCCACAGACTCATCACAGAGTGAGCCCATACACTCACACAGAGACCCACAGACTCCCACAGAGACCCACAGACTAACATAGAGACCCACAGACTCACACAGAGACCCACAGACTCACACAGAGACCCACAGACTCACACAGAGACCCACAGACTCACATAGAGACCCACAGACTCACACAGAGACCCACAGACTCACACAGAGACCCACAGACCCACACAGAGACCCACAGAGACCCACAGACTCACACAGAGACCCACAGACTCTCACAGAGACCCACAGACTCACACAGAGACCCACAGATTCACACAGAGACCCTTAGACTCACACAGAGACCCACAGACTCACACAGAGACACACAGACTCACATAGAGTCCCACAGACTCTCACAGAGACCCACAGATTTACACAGAGACCCACAGACTCACACAGAGACCCATAGACTCAGTAGAGACCCATAGACTCACATAGAGACCCATAGACTCACATAGAGACCCATAGACTGACACAGAGACCCACAGACTCACACAGAGACACACAGACTCACATAGAGTCCCACAGACTCTCACAGAGACCCACAGACTCACACAGAGACTGGTTTGCAATTCAACCAGCTTCCTGGCAACCCGCTACTAATTTGAGGCTGAGTCGACCTAGGGGAGGAGGCCTCAGATGACGATCGCTCCACGTGGTTCGTGGTGGTGGCCGTGGTATATTTTTTACACGCTTTTGATTAACTCACTCTGTCTGTTGTTGTATCCTCAAATCTTGTAACTCAATTCTAACCCACTTCCCAATGTGGTATCGACTGCAAACTTGGTACACTTATGTCATATCGATGGCAATACTATATTCTATCATAAAAAATAAATATATTTTTTCAAATATTCTTTTTATATGTTATGTTTCGGCTTGGCTCTAATTGTCCACGCTCAACTCACGTTCACTGTAATTGCCCTTACGTTATGGCAAGCTTCGTGGCCACTTCCTGGAGTCGTGGAGTTCCACCATTACTCGTACATTTCATAAAAGCGTCTTTTAAAAAAGTGTTTTAAATGTCACTTATTTTCCGGGTTCCTGCTACGCAGACACAAAAGCGGCAGTGCGCTCACCGCTGCACCACCGCTCCTCGTGAGAGGGTGGGGGCGGAAGGGGTGTGAGCGGGGAGGGGGTCCACTATACAATGGGCGTGCAAAAATTTGCATAAAGATAATTTGCATAACGTGTCAGCCAATCACGGGCGCCGCTGCTATATTTAGACCCCCTATATAACCCACACCCCCCTCCTCTACCCTCCCTCACGCTCGCGCCTCGCGCAGCCGCATGCCACGTGACCTGTGCAGCGGCACGCGAGTTCGAATCCCGCTCGGAGGACATTAAACATATTTATTATTTAATATTTATTTGATGGTGATGTCTCTACCGCGTCTCTCAGTGTCACCACCACCAGCAGTGGATAGACCCTGGTGGTGGTGGTGACACGATGGTGATGTCTACCGCGTCTCTCAGTGTCACCACCACCAGCAGTGGATAGACCCTGGTGGTGGTGGTGGTGACACGATGGTGATGTCTCTACCGCGTCTCTCAGTGTCACCACCACCAGGGTCTGTCCACTGCTGGATGGGACATCAGTGTGACGGTGATGCACTCTGGCTCTACAAATAACACCACCACCACCGATTCAACACGAAGAAGGACCATTGCCTGAAACGTCGAATGCCCGAATGCTCTGAGCGGTATTTTTGTTTAAAGGTTATAGTGTAACTAGCAATTGTGCGTTTTATTGGCGTATTTTGGGGAATTTATAGACTTTGGGGAGTCGTAAATAGAAGCATAGGAACTTTGAACTTTGAACTTTGGAACCCAGGACATGGCTGACCGTCATAATCCAGCACCTCCGACGTCTGGCCACGGGATGTTTTACTTTCACGTGAATTGTCCATCGCAGGCACGAGATGATGAGGCCCCTGAGTGCAGTCCAGACCTTCCGAGGTGATGAATTAGCCACGAAAAACTGTCCCCGCACCGTGGCAACCCACACGGCGCAACCCCGTAGGGTTGAAGTTGTTTGACTTGCATCCCACTGGGATGTGTGCAACGCGGCGGTGAGATGCGGTGCTTTCTCTGGAAGACGTTGCTGTGTTTTCCTGGATTTTTCTGTGCGCGCATAGTCACTTTTTGTTCAAGAACTTCATAAATGAAGCTGAAACTGAACTGTATTCTTCTTGTTCAGGGAAGTTAGAGTTTTCAGGTCCGTACGGCGGTCAAGACCTTCCGATGCGGGAGGCATAAAATAAATTGTCGATTTGTTTGTGTTTCTCTACTTATTATGGGACTCTGTCGCGTGAACTTTGAGATTCGTGAGGGGCACGGAGTGACCAATGAGCTCTGAATTGGTCTGTAATAAAGTAGGGCACTGATAAGGGGTTGACAGCCATGTTGAAGTCTCTACCCATAGACCCAATGTCAAAGTCTCCCATAGACTCCAATGTTGAAGTCTCCCATAGACTTCAATGTTAAAGTCTCCCATAGACTCCAATGTTGAAGTCTCCCATTAACTGCAATGTCAAAGTCTCTACCCATAGACTCCAATGTTGAAGTCTCCCATAGACTCCAATGTTAAAGTCTCCCATAGACTCCAATGTTAAAGTCTCCCATAGACTCCAATGTTGAAGTCTCCCATTAACTGCAATGTTGAAGTCTCTACCCATAGACTCCAATGTTAAAGTCTCCCATAGACTCCAATGTTAAAGTCTCCCATAGACTTCAATGTTAAAGTCTCCCATAGACTCCAATGTTAAAGTCTCCCATAGACCCCAATGTTAAAGTCTCCCATAGACTCCAATGTTGAAGTCTCCCATAGACTCCAATGTTAAAGTCTCCCATAGACTCCAATGTTAAAGTCTCCCATAGACTCCAATGTTGAAGTCTCCCATAGACCTCAATGTCAAAGTCTCCCATAGACCCCAATGTTAAAGTCTCCCATAGACTTCAATGTTAAAGTCTCCCATAGACTCCAATGTTAAAGTCTCCCATAGACTTCAATGTTAAAGTCTCCCATAGACTCAAATGTTAAAGTCTCCCATAGACTCCAATGTTAAAGTCTCCCATAGACTCCAATGTTAAAGTCTCCCATAGACTCCAATGTTGAAGTCTCCCATAGACTTCAATGTCAAAGTCTCCCATTAACTCCAATGTTGAAGTCTCCCATAGACTCCAATGTAACAAAATGTAGTTCTTGTCTACGTGTTTGTGTTTCTCTCCTCGTGATGGGACTTGATTAATTTGTCACAAAACGAACAATTTACTCATCAATTTGTGATGTTTTTTCCACAATTCCACCCCCCACCCACCCACCCATTGCAATGCATTGGCGGCACTACTTTCATCGCGGAGGGCGGCGGAAGGTTTGAGGGCGCGCGCGCGCGCTCGCCAGCGGACGCATCACCGCCCGCTGCTCCGCCCAACTTCAGAAACTATTTTCTTTAAAGGTTCTAAACACCGCGGGGCCAGTCGCGGTCAAGTTTCGCCGGCGTCTTCCCGTCGATAATTGTCGGATTTTAAACAAAAAAAACACCACGAAAATATTCCGTTGCCGGCTTCGTTCCCGCATCGACAGTCGCCTCGCGTTAATTTGCTTTTTTTTAAATATTCGCGGATTTATTTTAATCACCACCCTCGTCTCTCCAGCTCCCTTACGGCCTAGTTAACCCGGCGGGGAAAGCCTGCGCCTAGCCCCACCGGAAAAATAGGCGAGGCCGCTATCTTCCTTCGGGGTGGGGGTCCCGTCATAAAAAAAAAAAACCATTAAGTTAACAACAAGAACGGGGATATGGCGCTGCTGGCGAAAGCACTGAACGTGCAGGTGAGTGCTGTGTGCGCGCCTTTAATCGCTGTCGTTTTAATCCGTTACAATTTAGTTTAATTTAATAGTCGTGGAGTTCGGGTCGTTGGATTTCGGACTTCCGGGTTTTCCCCGCCACCCCCCGAGATTCCGGCTCCGGGAGTCGGAGCTCGTTGGGGTTGGCGCCTCCCGCGACAAATCCCGGAACGGATTCCCGTGAAGTGGATTCTTGGACAACATTTAAATTCTATGTTTCGTATTATCCGCAGTAGTGTGCTTTGAGAACTTAACAGGCGCCAATGTGTCTCCTTGCGAGATTCCCGGCTCTTCTCACGAACAGACGTGTATTTTACACATCGCATCAGCCTTCCACCAGCATTGGTTCAACACAACACTTCTCATCAGCAGCAGTCGGGCTGAGATTGAACCAATGTGGTGGTGGTGGTTGTGGTGGTGGTTGAACACAGGGTGGTGGTGGTGGTTGTGGTGGTGGTTGAACACAGGGTGGTGGTGGTGGTGGTGGTTGAACACAGGGTGGTGGTGGTGGTTGTGGTGGTGGTTGAACACAGTGTGGTGGTGGTGGTTGTTGAACACAGTGTGGTGGTTGTTGTTGAACACAGTGTGGTGGTGGTGGTTGTTGAACACAGTGTGGTGGTGGTGGTTGTTGAACACAGTGTGGTGGTGGTTGTTGTTGAACACAGTGTGGTGGTGGTTGTTGTTGAACCCAGTGTGGTGGTGGTGGTGGTTGTTGAACAGTGTGGTGGTGGTGGTTGTTGTTGAACCCAGTGTGGTGGTGGTGGTTGTTGTTGAACACAGTGTGGTGGTGGTTGTTGTTGAACACAGTGTGGTGGTGGTGGTGGTTGTTGAACAGTGTGGTGGTGGTGGTTGTTGTTGAACCCAGTGTGGTGGTGGTGGTGGTTGTTGAACACAGTGTGGTGGTGGTTGTTGAACACAGTGTGGTGGTGGTGGTGGTGGTTGTTGAACACAGTGTGGTGGTTGTTGTTGAACACAGTGTGGTGGTGGTGGTGGTAGATGTTGAACACAGTGTGGTGGTGGTGGTGGTTGAACACAGTGTGGTGGTGGTGGTTGTTGTTGAACACAGTGTGGTGGTGGTGGTTGTTGTTGAACACAGTGTGGTGGTGGTGGTTGTTGTTGAACACAGTGTGGTGGTGGTGGTGGTTGTTGAACACAGTGTGGTGGTGGTGGTAGATGTTGAACACAGTGTGGTGGGGGTGGTTGTTGTTGAACACAGTGTGGTGGTGGTGGTGGTTGTTGAACACAGTGTGGTGGTGGTGGTAGATGTTGAACACAGTGTGGTGGTGGTGGTTGTTGAACACAGTGTGGTGGTGGTGGTTGTTGTTGAACACAGTGTGGTGGTGGTGGTGGTTGTTGAACACAGTGTGGTGGTGGTGGTAGATGTTGAACACAGTGTGGTGGGGGTGGTTGTTGAACACAGTGTGGTGGTGGTGGTAGATGTTGAACACAGTGTGGTGGTGGTTGTTGTTGAACACAGTGTGGTGGTGGTGGTTGTTGTTGAACACAGTGTGGTGGTGGTGGTGGTTGTTGAACACAGTGTGGTGGTGGTGGTAGATGTTGAACACAGTGTGGTGGTGGTGGTTGTTGAACACAGTGTGGTGGTGGTGGTAGATGTTGAACACAGTGTGGTGGTGGTGGTTGTTGTTGAACACAGTGTGGTGGTGGCGGTTGTTGTTGAACACAGTGTGGTGGTGGTGGTAGATGTTGAACACAGTGTGGTGGTGGTGGTTGTTGTTGAACACAGTGTGGTGGTGGTGGTTGTTGTTGAACACAGTGTGGTGGTGGCGGTTGTTGTTGAACACAGTGTGGTGGTGGCGGTTGTTGTTGAACACAGTGTGGTGGTGGCGGTTGTTGTTGAACACAGTGTGGTGGTGGTGGTTGTTGTTGAACACAGTGTGGTGGTGGCGGTTGTTGTTGAACACAGTGTGGTGGTGGCGGTTGTTGTTGAACACAGTGTGGTGGTGGCGGTTGTTGTTGAACACAGTGTGGTGGTGGCGGTTGTTGTTGAACACAGTGTGGTGGTGGCGGTTGTTGTTGAACACAGTGTGGTGGTGGTGGTTGTTGTTGAACACAGTGTGGTGGTGGTGGTTGTTGTTGAACACAGTGTGGTGGTGGTGGTTGTTGTTGAACACAGTGTGGTGGTGGCGGTTGTTGTTGAACACAGTGTGGTGGTGGTGGTAGATGTTGAACACAGTGTGGTGGTGGTGGTTGTTGTTGAACACAGTGTGGTGGTGGTGGTTGTTGAACACAGTGTGGTGGTGGCGGTTGTTGTTGAACACAGTGTGGTGGTGGTGGTTGTTGTTGAACACAGTGTGGTGGTGGCGGTTGTTGTTGAACACAGTGTGGTGGTGGTGGTTGTTGTTGAACACAGTGTGGTGGTGGTGGTGGTTGTCGAACACAGTGTGGTGGTGGTGGTTGTTGTTGAACACAGTGTGGTGGTGGTGGTTGTTGTTGAACACAGTGTGGTGGTGGCGGTTGTTGTCGAACACAGTGTGGTGGTGGCGGTTGTTGTTGAACACAGTGTGGTGGTGGTTGTTGAACACAGTGTGGTGGTGGTGGTTGTTGAACACAGTGTGGTGGTGGCGGTTGTTGTTGAACACAGTGTGGTGGTGGTTGTTGAACACAGTGTGGTGGTGGTGGTTGTTGAACACAGTGTGGTGGTGGTGTTGAACACAGTGTGTGGTGGTGGTTGTTGAACACAGTGTGGTGGTGGTGGTTGTTGTTGAACACAGTGTGGTGGTGGTGGTTGTTGAACACAGTGTGGTGGTGGTGGTTGTCGAACACAGTGTGGTGGTGGTGGTGGTTGTTGAACACAGTGTGGTGGTGGCGGTTGTTGTTGAACACAGTGTGGTGGTGGTTGTTGAACACAGTGTGGTGGTGGTGGTTGTTGAACACAGTGTGGTGGTGGTGGTGGTTGTTGAACACAGTGTGGTGGTGGTGGTGGTTGTTGTTGAACACAGTGTGGTGGTGGTGGTTGTTGAACACAGTGTGGTGGTGGTGGTTGTTGAACACAGTGTGGTGGTGGTGGTTGTTGAACACAGTGTGGTGGTGGTGGTGGTTGTTGAACACAGTGTGGTGGTGGTGGTGGTTGTTGTTGAACACAGTGTGGTGGTGGTGGTGGTTGTTGAACACAGTGTGGTGGTGGTGGTGGTTGTTGAACACAGTGTGGTGGTGTTGTTGTTGAACACAGTGTGGTGGTGGTTGTTGAACACAGTGTGATGGTGGTTGTTGTTGTTGAACACATTTTGGTGGTGGTGGTGGTTGTTGAACACAGTGTGGTGGTGGTGGTTGTTGAACACAGTGTGGTGGTGGTGGTTGTTGAACACAGTGTGGTGGTGGTGGTTGTTGAACACAGTGTGGTGGTGGTTGTTGTTGAACACAGTGTGGTGGTGGTTGTTGTTGAACACAGTGTGGTGGTGGTTGTTGTTGAACACAGTGTGGTGGTAGTGGTGGTTGTTGAACACAGTGTGGTGGTGGTGGTTGTTGAACACAGTGTGGTGGTGGTGGTTGTTGAACACAGTGTGGTGGTGGTTGTTGTTGAACACAGTGTGGTGGTGGTTGTTGTTGAACACAGTGTGGTGGTGGTGGTGGTTGTTGAACACAGTGTGGTGGTGGTGGTTGTTGAACACTGTGTGGTGGTGGTTGTTGTTGAACACAGTGTGGTGGTTGTTGTTGAACACAGTGTGGTGGTTGTTGTTGAACACAGTGTGGTGGTGGTTGTTGAACACAGTGTGGTGGTGGTGGTGGTTGTTGAACACAGTGTGGTGGTGGTGGTGGTTGTTGAACAGTGTGGTGGTGGTGGTTGTTGAACACAGTGTGGTGGTGGTGGTTGTTGAACACTGTGGTGGTGGTTGTTGAACACAGTGTGGTGGTGGTGGTGGTTGTTGAACACAGTGTGGTGGTGGTGGTTGTTGAACAGTGTGGTGGTGGTGGTTGTTGAACACAGTGTGGTGGTGGTGGTTGTTGAACACTGTGGTGGTGGTTGTTGAACACAGTGTGGTGGTGGTGGTGGTTGTTGAACACAGTGTGGTGGTGGTGGTGGTTGTTGAACAGTGTGGTGGTGGTGGTTGTTGTTGAACACAGTGTGGTGGTGGTGGTGGTTGTTGAACACAGTGTGGTGGTGGTGGTTGTTGAACACAGTGTGGTGGTGGTGGTGGTTGTTGAACACAGTGTGGTGGTGGTTGTTGTTGAACACAGTGTGGTGGTGGTTGTTGTTGAACACAGTGTGGTGGTGGTTGTTGTTGAACACAGTATGGTGGTGGTGGTGGTTGTTGAACACAGTGTGGTGGTGGTTGTTGTTGAACACAGTGTGGTGGTGGTGGTGGTGGTTGTTGAACACAGTGTGGTGGTGGTGGTTGAACACAGTGTGGTGGTGGTGGTGGTTGTTGTTGAACACAGTGTGGTGGTGGTGGTTGTTGTTGAACACAGTGTGGTGGTGGTGGTGGTGATTGAACACAGTGTGGTGGTGGTGGTGGTTGAACACAGTGTGGTGGTGGTGGTTGAAAACAGTGTGGTGGTTGTTGTATTGTTGTGGTGTCTTTGTTGGGTGTCATTGTTGTGTTGTTGTTGTTTATTCGCAGAGGACCAAGGCAGACCCAGAGGAGTTGTTCACCAAGCAGGAGAGGATTGGCAAGGGCTCGTTTGGGAAGGTGTTCAAGGGCATCAACAATCACACGAAGGAGGCAAGGCGTCGTCATCACCATCATTGTGCTTGTGGTCACGCACGACGCCATCGTCACGGACAGTGTCATTGTCATCATCACACACAGTGTCATTGTCATCATCACACGCAGTGTCATTGTCATCATCACACACAGTGTCATTGTCATCATCACACACAGTGTCATTGTCATCATCACACGCAGTGTCATTGTCATCATCACACACAGTGTCATTGTCATCATCACACACAGTGTCATTGTCATCATCACACACAGTGTCATTGTCATCATCACACGCAGTGTCATTGTCATCATCACACGCAGTGTCATTGTCATCATCACACGCAGTGTCATTGTCATCATCACACACAGTGTCATTGTCATCATCACACACAGTGTCATTGTCATCATCACACACAGTGTCATTGTCATCATCACACGCAGTGTCATTGTCATCATCACACACAGTGTCATTGTCATCATCACACGCAGTGTCATTGTCATCATCACACACAGTGTTATTGTCATCATCACACACAGTGTCATTGTCATCATCACACGCAGTGTCATTGTCATCATCACACACAGTGTCATTGTCATCATCACACGCAGTGTCATTGTCATCATCACACGCAGTGTCATTGTCATCATCACACACAGTGTCATTGTCATCATCACACGCAGTGTCATTGTCATCATCACACGCAGTGTCATTGTCATCATCACACACAGTGTCATTGTCATCATCACACGCAGTGTCATTGTCATCATCACACACAGTGTCATTGTCATCATCACACACAGTATCATTGTCATCATCACACGCAGTGTCATTGTCATCATCACACACAGTGTCATTGTCATCATCACACACAGTATCATTGTCATCATCACACACAGTGTCATTGTCATCATCACACGCAGTGTCATTGTCATCATCACACACAGTGTCATTGTCATCATCACACGCAGTGTCATTGTCATCATCACACACAGTGTCATTGTCATCATCACACATAGTGTCATTGTCATCATCACACAGTGTCATTGTCATCATCACACGCAGTGTCATTGTCATCATCACACACAGTGTCATTGTCATCATCACACACAGTGTCATTGTCATCATCACACACAGTGTCATTGTCATCATCACACGCAGTGTCATTGTCATCATCACACACAGTGTCATTGTCATCATCACACACAGTGTCATTGTCATCATCACACACAGTGTCATTGTCATCATCACACACAGTGTCATTGTCATCATCACACGCAGTGTCATTGTCATCATCACACACAGTGTCATTGTCATCATCACACACAGTGTCATTGTCATCATCACACACAGTGTCATTGTCATCATCACAGGCAGTGTCATTGTCATCATCACACACAGTGTCATTGTCATCATCACACACAGTGTCATTGTCATCATCACACGCAGTGTCATTGTCATCATCACACACAGTGTCATTGTCATCATCACACACAGTGTCATTGTCATCATCACACACAGTGTCATTGTCATCATCACACACAGTGTCATTGTCATCATCACACGCAGTGTCATTGTCATCATCACACACAGTGTCATTGTCATCATCACACACAGTGTCATTGTCATCATCACACACAGTGTCATTGTCATCATCACACACAGTGTCATTGTCATCATCACACACAGTGTCATTGTCATCATCACACACAGTGTCATTGTCATCATCACACACAGTGTTATTGTCATCATCACACGCAGTGTCATTGTCATCATCACACGCAGTGTCATTGTCATCATCACACACAGTGTCATTGTCATCATCACACACAGTGTCATTGTCATCATCACACACAGTGTCATTGTCATCATCACACACAGTGTCATTGTCATCATCACACACAGTGTTATTGTCATCATCACACGCAGTGTCATTGTCATCATCACACACAGTGTCATTGTCATCATCACACACAGTGTCATTGTCATCATCACACACAGTGTCATTGTCATCATCACACACAGTGTCATTGTCATCATCACACACAGTGTCATTGTCATCATCACACACAGTGTCATTGTCATCATCACACACAGTGTCATTGTCATCATCACACACAGTATCATTGTCATCATCACACACAGTGTCATTGTCATCATCACACACAGTGTCATTGTCATCATCACACACAGTGTCATTGTCATCATCACACACAGTGTCATTGTCATCATCACACGCAGTGTCATTGTCATCATCACACACAGTGTCATTGTCATCATCACACACAGTGTCATTGTCATCATCACACACAGTGTCATTGTCATCATCACACACAGTGTCATTGTCATCATCACACACAGTGTCATTGTCATCATCACACGCAGTGTCATTGTCATCATCACACACAGTGTCATTGTCATCATCACACACAGTGTCATTGTCATCATCACACACAGTGTCATTGTCATCATCACACACAGTGTCATTGTCATCATCACACACAGTGTCATTGTCATCATCACACGCAGTGTCATTGTCATCATCACACACAGTGTCATTGTCATCATCACACACAGTGTCATTGTCATCATCACACACAGTGTCATTGTCATCATCACACACAGTATCATTGTCATCATCACACACAGTGTCATTGTCATCATCACACGCAGTGTCATTGTCATCATCACACACAGTGTCATTGTCATCATCACACACAGTGTCATTGTCATCATCACACACAGTGTCATTGTCATCATCACACACAGTGTCATTGTCATCATCACACACAGTGTCATTGTCATCATCACACGCAGTGTCATTGTCACCATCACACGCAGTGTCATTGTCATCATCACACACAGTGTCATTGTCATCATCACACACAGTGTCATTGTCATCATCACACACAGTGTCATTGTCATCATCACACGCAGTGTCATTGTCATCATCACACACAGTGTCATTGTCATCATCACACGCAGTGTCATTGTCATCATCACACGCAGTGTCATTGTCATCATCACACACAGTGTCATTGTCATCATCACACGCAGTGTCATTGTCATCATCGCACGCAGTGTCATTGTCATCATCACACGCAGTGTCATTGTCATCATCACACACAGTGTCATTGTCATCATCACACGCAGTGTCATTGTCATCATCACACACAGTGTCATTGTCATCATCACACACAGTGTCATTGTCATCATCACACAGTGTCATTGTCATCATCACACACAGTGTCATTGTCATCATCACACGCAGTGTCATTGTCATCATCACACGCAGTGTCATTGTCATCATCACACACAGTGTCATTGTCATCATCACACGCAGTGTCATTGTCATCATCACACGCAGTGTCATTGTCATCATCACACACAGTGTCATTGTCATCATCACACGCAGTGTCATTGTCATCATCACACACAGTGTCATTGTCATCATCACACACAGTGTCATTGTCATCATCACACACAGTGTCATTGTCATCATCACACACAGTATCATTGTCACACACGGTGTCATCATCACACACAGTGTCATTGTCATCATCACACACAGTGTCATCATCACACACGGTGTCATCATCACACACGGTGTCATCGTCACACACAGTGTCATTGTCATCGTCACACACAGCGTCATAAGCTGGTACAGGCCGTGTGAGTGTGTGGTTCGTGTGTATACGAGCATGTTTGTGTGTCTGTGTGTGTATGCTGAGGCTGCCGTGCCTCAAATATTGGAAGAGATCGCCCCCTGTGAGTGGCTGGCTGAGGTGCCATCTGTTGAGGAAGTACTTAAGACGATCCGGAGTCTGAAACCAGGAAAGGCACCGGGCAGAGATGATCTCCCAAGCGAAATGCTGAGGGAGGGTGGCGTTTGTGCACAGATTGCCCTATATGACATCATAACAACAGTCTGGACCGCTGGACGGGTACCGCAGGATTGGAAAGATGCCCTGGTGGTCCCCCTCTTTAAGAAGGGGGACCGCACAGACTGTAACAACTACAGGGGCATCTCACTCCTCAGTGTGCCGGGAAAGGTCCTGGCAAAGATTATTCAACATCGCCTTGCTAGGCACGCTGAGGAGAGGCTTGCGGAACCCCAATGCGATTTCAGGAAAGGGCGGTCCTGCACAGATGCCATATTTTCTGTCCGTCTGCTACAGCAGAAGTGTAGGAAATTCCAACAAGACCTACATCTCTGCTTTATTGACCTGGTCAAGGCCTATGATGCCATCAGTAGGCCTGGGCTCTGGGTTGTTCTTCGTGCTTTCGGAGTCCCTGACCCTCTGCTCACGATCATTAAGGACCTTCATGATGGTGAGCGGGCCCGGGTAAAACTACGTGGCCGGGAGTCGGAGCCTTTCCCTGTACACCTTGGGGTGCGACAGGGATGTCCTCTGGCTCCCACATTATTTAACATCTACTTCGACTGCGTAGTTCGTGAAGCCTTCAATAGCTGTACCGGGGGAATTTCCATTTGGTACAGATATAATGGGAGGCTGATCGACGCCCGGGTGCGATCAAGAGATGGCTCCCTATTGGTCAACCACGTTATGTATGCCAATGATTTGGTAATAGCTCCTCATTCAGAAGAGGAGTTGGAGACGCTGCTGCTGAGACTGGAGCGTGCCACTAAGAGGTGGGGCCTTACCATCAGCCCCACCAAAACTAAGCACCTGCCTGGGTATTTTGTACCATCGGACACTCCACCCCCACAACTCCCAATCGGTGATGGGGAAGTTGTGGAGAGAGTGGAGAGTTTCCCATACCTGGGCAGTGTGCTTATGACCGGCTCCAGTTCAACAGCAGAGGTCTCACTCCGAATCAGTCGAGCGGCAATATATTTTCATCGGTTGCGTAACGCTGTGTGGAAGCTACCTGGTCTGTCGCTCCGTACGAAGCTTCAGGTCTTCTCGGCCACGGTCATTCCCTTCCTTCTCTACGCTTGCGAAACGTGGACCCCCCTAATGGAGCATCTTCGCCGGTTGGAAACATTTAGGCTGGCCTGCCTACGATCCATCCTGGGTTTAACCAGGCTGGATTGTGTGAGGAGCTCACAAATCCTTGAAAGATCTGGGCAAAGTCCCATCGGCGAGCTCCTCCGGCAGGCAAGGCTGCGTTGGCTGGGTCATGTAGCCCGCATGCCCAGCCACCACATGCCTAAACAGCTTTTGTTCGGGCGGATCGAGGGGGCTAAACGGGCTCGGCACGGGCTAGAGAGAGATGGAGTGATGTGGTACAGGAGGACGTGGAGCTGAGTGGACTTGCTGATGACTGGTACCAGCGGTGTCTTGATCGGCCTCTGGAGGAGGCTCGTGAAGGACGCTACTGGGTAGTTGGAGGCAGTCGCCCTCCAACAACAACGGAGGGCGGAGGAGCGACGCTCACAACAACGAGCGAAGCGCCTTGTGGCTAAAGCACAGCAAGTTGGCACATTAGGGGGCACAGGTGGTGCATCAGCCAGTCATCTCGGTCAGTCGACCCGTGGCACCTGGGTCTGCCCCGTGACCTCCTGCCAGGTGCACTTGGCCTGGCACAAGCGTCGTGGTGACGTTACCGCCACTTAGTGGCGAATGGCGGTTGTTGTTGTTGTTGTTGTTGTTGTGTGTATGTGTGGTACAGGGTGTGTGTGTGTGTGTGGTACTTGCTTTGAGTGTGAGGCTATAAGGGGGCGTCTGTCTTTGTGACCCCCCCCCCCCGCCCCGCCAGGTGGTGGCCATCAAGATGATCGACCTGGAGGCGGCTGAGGATGAGATCGAGGACATCCAGCAGGAGATCACGGTGCTGAGTCAGTGCGACTCTCCCTTCGTCACGCGCTACCACGGCTCCTACCTCAAGGTGCACACGCACGTACACACGCACGTACACACGCACGTACACACGCACGTACACACGCACGTACACACGCACGTACACACGCACATACACACGCGCACACACATGTACACACACATACGCGCACGCACATACACACGCACGTACACACGCAACCACCTGGCACTCCGCTCGTTGTTGTGAGCGTCGCTCCTCTGCCCTCCGATATTGTTGGAGGGCGACTGCCTCCAACTGCCCAGTAGCGTCCTTCACGAGCCTCCTCCACAGAGGCCGATCTTGACACCGCTTGTACCGGTCATCGGTAAGTCCGCTCAGCTCCACGTCCTCCTGTACCACATCACTCCATCTCTCTTCTCTAGCCCGCGCCGCGCCCGTGTAGCCCCCTCTATCCGGCCAAACAAAAGCTGTTTAGGCATGCGGTGGCTGAGCATGCGGGCTCCATGACCCAGCCAACGCAGCCTTGCCTGCCGGAGGAGCTCACCGATGGGACTTTGTTCAGATCTCACACAATCCAGCATGGTTAAACCCAGGATGGATCGTAGGCAGGCCAGCCTAAATGTATCTAACCGGCGAAGATGCTCCATTAGGGGGGGTCCACGTTTTACAAGCGTAGAGTGACTGTGGCCGAGAAGACCTGAAGCTTCGTGTGGAGTGACAGACCAGGTAGCTTCCACACAGCGTTACGCAACCGATGTAAAGATAATGCTGCTCGACTATCGGAGTGAGATCTCTGCTGTCAAACCGGAGCTGTTCATGAGCACACTGCCCAGGTATGAGGAACTCTCCACTCACCACAACTGCCCCATCACCGATTCAGAGTTGTGGGGGTGCAGTGTTTTATGGTACAAAACACATTCCTGCGGAGGGAGCTGGTAGGAACGTTGGGTTGCTTGGTCAATTGCCAGCCCCACCCTCCTCACCCTCCCCTCCCCACCCAGCCCCTCCCCACCCAGCCCCTCCCCACCCAGCCCCTCCCCACCCTCTTCTCCCCACCCAGCCCCTCCCTCCCTCCCCACCCAGCCCCTCCCTGCACGTCGGACACAATAATCCCCTGTGGGCTGGTGTAACCAGGAGGTTCCTACTAATAATACCCAGGCAGGTGCTTAGTTTTGGTGGGGCTGATGGTAAGGCCCCACCTCTTAGTGGCACGCTCCAGGTTCAGCAGAAGCGCCTCCAAATCCTCCTCTGAGTGAGCAGCAATTACCAGATCATCAGCATACATAACATGGTTGACCAATAAGGAGCCATCGCTTGACTGCACCCAGGTATCGATCAGCCTCCCGTTGTATCTGTACCAGATGGAAATTCCTCCAGTACAGCCATCGAAGGCTTCACGAACTACGTGGTCGAAATAGACACACACACAGACACAAACAGACACGCACACACAGATTCACAGATACACACACACAGACACACAGACACAAAGACAAAGATCCCCCGTGTAGCCTTAACAAACTGTACGGGCAAGTGCTGTTAGCGAGCACCTATGAAGGCCGGAAGGGCACACGAGGGGGTGGGTGGCCAGCACCACGCCTAGCCGCCTTTGTCTCCCCAATGGCGATGTTTACTACACACCACTACACCAGGTACTCATTTGAGGCCAAGTTGACCTACGGGAGGCCCAGGACCGGTTCAGATAATCGTCACCGGTGGTGTTGGCCGTGAGCGGGAATTGAACTTGGGTGGCCAGGTTCGTAGCGCAGCGTAGCGCTAATCACTACACTACCGCTCACCACACACATACTCACGTATACACACGCAAACACAGGCACCTACACGC
This sequence comes from Lethenteron reissneri, assembly GCF_015708825.2. NCBI lineage: Eukaryota > Metazoa > Chordata > Hyperoartia > Petromyzontiformes > Petromyzontidae > Lethenteron > Lethenteron reissneri. Next base: position 3,911,120 of record NC_083848.1, read on the forward strand.
ACGTATGCACACACACGCACGCACCTACACGCACGTACGCACGCGCACGCACATCCGGGCGGTCCCCGATTGTACGACGTTACGATGCCGTTCCCAGTCTCACACCGGGGAGGGAGATGCCCCGAAGTTGAGCTGCGAACCAGGAATTCTTCCCACCGGAGCCCCCTCCTGCAGTTCCAGACTGTGTCACACACTGGGCAGCCTTGCCAGAGCTCCTCCTGCAGTTCCAGACTGTGTCACACACAGGGCAGCCTTGCCAGAACTCCTTCTGCAGTTTCAGACTGTATCACACACAGGGCAGCCTTGCCGGAACTCCCTCCTGCAGTTCCAGACTGTGTCACACACAGGGCAGGCTTGCCGGAACTCCTGCGGTTCCAGACTGTGTCACACACTGGGCAGCCTTGCCGGAACTCCTGCGGTTCCAGACTGTGTCACACACAGGGCAGCCTTGCCGGAACTCCTGCGGTTCCAGACTGTGTCACACACAGGGCAGCCTTGCCGGAACTCCTGCGGTTCCAGACTGTGTCACACACTGGGCAGCCTTGCCGGAACTCCTGCGGTTCCAGACTGTGTCACACACAGGGCAGCCTTGGCGGAACTCCCTCCTGCAGTTCCAGACTGTGTCACACACAGGGCAGCCTTGGCGGAACTCCTCCTGCAGTTCCAGACTGTGTCACACACAGGGCAGCCTTGGCGGAACTCCCTCCTGCAGTTCCAGACTGTGTCACACACAGGGCAGCCTTGCCAGAGCTCCCTCCTGCAGTTCCAGACTGTGTCACACACAGGGCAGCCTTGCCAGAGCTCCCTCCTGCAGTTCCAGGCTGTGTCACACACAGGGCAGCCTTGCCGGAACCACTCCTGCAGTTCCAGACTGTGTCACACACAGGGCAGCCTTGGCGGAACTCCCTCCTGCAGTTCCAGACTGTGTCACACACAGGGCAGCCTTGGCGGAACTCCCTCCTGCAGTTCCAGACTGTGTCACACACAGGGCAGCCTTGCCAGAGCTCCCTCCTGCAGTTCCAGACTGTGTCACACACAGGGCAGCCTTGCCAGAGCTCCCTCCTGCAGTTCCAGGCTGTGTCACACACAGGGCAGCCTTGCCGGAACCACTCCTGCAGTTCCAGACTGTGTCACACACAGGGCAGCCTTGCCGGAACCCCTCCTGCAGTTCCAGACTGTGTCACACACAGGGCAGCCTTGCCGGAACTCCCTCCTGCAGTTCCAGACTGTGTCACACACAGGGCAGCCTTGCCGGAGCTCCCTCCTGCAGTTCCAGACTGTGTCACACACAGGGCAGCCTTGCCGGAGCTCCTCATGCAGTTCCAGACTGTGTCACACACAGGGCAGCCTTGCCGGAGCTCCCTCCTGCAGTTCCAGACTGTGTCACACACTGGGCAGCCTTGCCGGAGCTCCTCATGCAGTTCCAGACTGTGTCACACACAGGGCAGCCTTGCCGGAGCTCCCTCCTGCAGTTCCAGACTGTGTCACACACAGGGCAGCCTTGCCGGAGCTCCTCATGCAGTTCCAGACTGTGTCACACACAGGGCAGCCTTGCCGGAGCTCCTCATGCAGTTCCAGACTGTGTCACACACAGGGCAGCCTTGCCGGAGCTCCTCATGCAGTTCCAGACTGTGTCACACACAGGGCAGCCTTGCCGGAACTCCTCCTGCAGTTCCAGACTGTGTCACACACAGGGCAGCCTTGCCGGAACTCCCTCCTGCAGTTCCAGACTGTGTCACACACAGGGCAGCCTTGCCGGAGCTCCTCATGCAGTTCCAGACTGTGTCACACACAGGGCAGCCTTGCCAGAGCTCCCTCCTGCAGTTCCAGACTGTGTCACACACAGGGCAGCCTTGCCGGAACTCCTCATGCAGTTCCAGACTGTGTCACGCACTGGGCAGCCTTGCCAGAGCTCCCTCCTGCAGTTCCAGACTGTGTCACACACAGGGCAGCCTTGCCGGAGCTCCTCCTGCAGTTTCAGGCTGTGTCACACACTGGGCAGCCTTGCCGGAACTCCCTCCTGCAGTTCCAGACTGTGTCACACACAGGGCAGCCTTGCCGGAACTCCTCATGCAGTTCCAGACTGTGTCACACACTGGGCAGCCTTACCGGAACTCCTCCTGCAGTTCCAGGCTGTGTCACACACAGGGCAGCCTTGCCGGAACTCCTCATGCAGTTCCAGACTGTGTCACACACAGGGCAGCCTTGCCGGAACTCCTCCTGCAGTTTCAGGCTGTGTCACACACTGGGCAGCCTTGCCGGAACCCCTCCTGCAGTTCCAGACTGTGTCACACACAGGGCAGCCTTGCCGGAACCCCTCCTGCAGTTCCAGACTGTGTCACACACAGGGCAGCCTTGCCGGAACCCCTCCTGCAGTTCCAGACTGTGTCACACACAGGGCAGCCTTGCCGGAACCCCTCCTGCAGTTCCAGACTGTGTCACACACAGGGCAGCCTTGCCGGAGCTCCCTCCTGCAGTTCCAGACTGTGTCACACACTGGGCAGCCTTGCCGGAGCTCCTCATGCAGTTCCAGACTGTGTCACACACTGGGCAGCCTTGCCGGAGCTCCTCATGCAGTTCCAGACTGTGTCACACACTGGGCAGCCTTGCCGGAGCTCCCTCCTGCAGTTCCAGACTGTGTCACACACTGGGCAGCCTTGCCGGAACTCCCTCCTGCAGTTCCAGACTGTGTCACACACTGGGCAGCCTTGCCGGAACTCTCTCCTGCAGTTCCAGACTGTGTCACACACAGGGCAGCCTTGCCGGAACTCCCTCCTGCAGTTCCAGACTGTGTCACACACAGGGCAGCCTTGCCGGAATTCCTCCTGCAGTTCCAGACTGTGTCACACACAGGGCAGCCTTGCCGGAACTCCCTCCTGCAGTTCCAGACTGTGTCACACACAGGGCAGCCTTGCCGGAATTCCTCCTGCAGTTCCAGACTGTGTCACACACAGGGCAGCCTTGCCGGAGCTCCTCATGCAGTTCCAGACTGTGTCACACACAGGGCAGCCTTGCCGGAACTCCCTCCTGCAGTTCCAGACTGTGTCACACACAGGGCAGCCTTGCCGGAGCTCCTCATGCAGTTCCAGACTGTGTCACACACAGGGCAGCCTTGCCAGAGCTCCCTCCTGCAGTTCCAGACTGTGTCACACACAGGGCAGCCTTGCCGGAACTCCTCATGCAGTTCCAGACTGTGTCACGCACTGGGCAGCCTTGCCAGAGCTCCCTCCTGCAGTTCCAGACTGTGTCACACACAGGGCAGCCTTGCCGGAGCTCCTCATGCAGTTCCAGACTGTGTCACACACAGGGCAGCCTTGCCGGAACTCCTCCTGCAGTTCCAGACTGTGTCACACACAGGGCAGCCTTGCCGGAACTCCCTCCTGCAGTTCCAGACTGTGTCACACACAGGGCAGCCTTGCCGGAGCTCCTCATGCAGTTCCAGACTGTGTCACACACAGGGCAGCCTTGCCAGAGCTCCCTCCTGCAGTTCCAGACTGTGTCACACACAGGGCAGCCTTGCCGGAACTCCTCATGCAGTTCCAGACTGTGTCACGCACTGGGCAGCCTTGCCAGAGCTCCCTCCTGCAGTTCCAGACTGTGTCACACACAGGGCAGCCTTGCCGGAGCTCCTCCTGCAGTTTCAGGCTGTGTCACACACTGGGCAGCCTTGCCGGAACTCCCTCCTGCAGTTCCAGACTGTGTCACACACAGGGCAGCCTTGCCGGAACTCCTCATGCAGTTCCAGACTGTGTCACACACAGGGCAGCCTTGCCGGAACTCCTCCTGCAGTTTCAGGCTGTGTCACACACTGGGCAGCCTTGCCGGAACCCCTCCTGCAGTTCCAGACTGTGTCACACACAGGGCAGCCTTGCCGGAACCCCTCCTGCAGTTCCAGACTGTCACACACAGGGCAGCCTTGCCGGAACCCCTCCTGCAGTTCCAGACTGTGTCACACACAGGGCAGCCTTGCCGGAACCCCTCCTGCAGTTCCAGACTGTGTCACACACAGGGCAGCCTTGCCGGAGCTCCCTCCTGCAGTTCCAGACTGTGTCACACACTGGGCAGCCTTGCCGGAGCTCCTCATGCAGTTCCAGACTGTGTCACACACTGGGCAGCCTTGCCGGAGCTCCTCATGCAGTTCCAGACTGTGTCACACACTGGGCAGCCTTGCCGGAGCTCCTCATGCAGTTCCAGACTGTGTCACACACTGGGCAGCCTTGCCGGAGCTCCTCATGCAGTTCCAGACTGTGTCACACACAGGGCAGCCTTGCCGGAGCTCCTCATGCAGTTCCAGACTGTGTCACACACTGGGCAGCCTTGCCGGAGCTCCTCATGCAGTTCCAGACTGTGTCACACACTGGGCAGCCTTGCCGGAACTCCCTCCTGCAGTTCCAGACTGTGTCACACACTGGGCAGCCTTGCCGGAACTCCTCATGCAGTTCCAGACTGTGTCACACACAGGGCAGCCTTGCCGGAGCTCCTCATGCAGTTCCAGACTGTGTCACACACAGGGCAGCCTTGCCGGAACTCCCTCCTGCAGTTCCAGACTGTGTCACACACAGGGCAGCCTTGCCGGAACTCCTCCTGCAGTTCCAGACTGTGTCACACACTGGGCAGCCTTGCCGGAACTCCCTCCTGCAGTTCCAGACTGTGTCACACACAGGGCAGCCTTGCACACAATCGATGAACGCTCATCTCTGCCCGGCGCTTTCAACTGATCCCGGACTCCGAGTCGCCGCTTCGTGCGTCCTCAGCAGACTGCGTATCAGCCGGCCACTCCTCCAGTAGTTGAACTGTAAAACTAAAGATGATCAGCGCGCCCCTTGTTTTCCGGCTGCTTCCAACACTTATCCGGCTGCGTTCCTGGGTCTGATCCGGCAAAACCGCTCCAAAGATTGTAACCAGATCGGGCGATCGGCACCACAAAGTAGCTCCACTTGTATTCTTGGTTCTTTCGGTAAAGTCACGTAGAAGGGAAATAATAAAATAATAAAAATATATAAAACAATAAAATTCTCATGACGTTTCGACTTGTGAGAATTGTATTGTTTTATATTTGTATTATTTTATTATTTCCCTTCTACGTGATGACTTTACCGAAAGAACCAAGAATATGAATCCCTGCAGTCACGAAAGCTTTGAATCACAAAGTAGCTCCACTTGGTTTCAGTGTTGAATATTACGTAGAGCACAGTGGAGTCCCTCTGAACGAGCACCCCTCGCTTAACGACGGGCGTCCATATAGCCCAATGTGTAATGTATAGTGTAGTGTAAAGTAGCGTAGTGTCTAGTAGTGTAGTGTATAGTGTAGTGTGCAGTGTGTAGTGTAAAGTAGTGTAGTGTATAGTGTAGTGTGTAGTGTATAGTAGATTCCAAGAACACAGGATGAGATGTTACTATCCTTTGTGCAAGCACTTCCAAGAGTTCATGAACAGTGAGCCTGGTGACATTTGGGGAGCGCATCGTCAGTAGTGTACCTTTGGTTCCTAGGGTGTTTCGGCCTTTCACACGATACACCCTCCCCAAAGGCGGCCAGCGACAGGGTGATCAATCCTACGCTTGCGTCCCATTCCCAATTAGTCATAGGAGTTGCCTTGTTGTTGATAGCCAACATCCCATGGGACTATGCATGGCAGGGGCGTCCTCCTCCCTGAGTCAAGCATTGTTGACCGCATACCTCCTGGCCCTCTCACTTCGGGGCCCAGCTGGGGTCTTTCCTCTTCATCCAGAGCCACTGACTGCTGCCTTCTGCCGCCTCCGATATGGCTCTGATTGCCGAACGCTGGCTCTGGCCCTTAATTCCCAGGTCTCTAAGCAGTCTGGTTGTAGATGTTGCCACAAAACCTCTGCAGCCCACCTCCACTGGTCTCATCTACTGAGTCCTCCCAGGGTACTGTGAGCTCAATGAGTAGTGTAAAGTAGCGTAGTGTCTAGTAGTGTAGTGTATAGTAGCGTAGTGTATAGTGTAGTGTGCAGTGTGTAGTGTAAAGTAGTGTAGTGTATAGTGTATTGTAGTGCAGTTTATTGTAGTGCAGTGTATAGTAGTGCTGTGTATAGTGTATAGTAGTGTAGTGTATAGTAGTGCAGTGCATAGTACTGTAGTGTATAGTGTAGTGCATAGTACTATAGTGTATAGTAGCGTAGTGTATAGTAGTGTAGTGTATATATTGGTGTATAGTAGTGCAGTGCATAGTACTGTAGTGTATAGTGTAGTGTATAGTAATGTAGTGTATAGTAGTGCAGTATATATTTTAGTGCAGTGTATAGTAGTTTAGTGCAGTGTATAGTAGTTTAGTGTAGTGCAGCGGTCGGGAACCTATGGCTCGCGAGCCATATATGGCTCTTCCGGTGACTGCATATGGCTCCCAGACAATTTTGAGTTGAAAAAAATAACAATAAAAAAATAAAAATAAAATCAGTTTGGAACTGATTTTAAAATACTTGTGATATTGCTTAATAATACTGTGCCATTTTAAAGTAAACAGAAATTAGTTTTGAAGATAAAATTTCTCGGGTCACGGGTCCCGTGACCAGAAGTCGCATTAAAAGTAAGACAAATTTAATTTATTTTACGTTTAAAAATACTATATGGATCTCAATGAAATATATTTAGAAATATTTGGCTTTTATGGCTCTCCCAGTCAAAAAGGTTCCCGACCCCTGGTGTAGTGTATAGTAGTGCAGTGTATAGTAGTGTAGTGTATAGGGTAGTGTAGAGTGTAGTGTACAGTAGAACCCTTCTTAACGACCCACAGAGATTGACCCCACGACTTCCTGTACATCAGGCAAGGTGGTTAGCGCCTCTTGGCCACCGCAACGATGATGATGAGAGATCGCCCTACACCCCCAAGGCCTCAAATACAACGCTCAGCAAACCTGCAGGACAGTTCCCGGGGGGTCGGACATCGGATCACCGTTCTTTCTCTTAAATTTGGACCACGGCCAATGATGTTGATGATGACGATGTTGATGTTGATGACGATGACGATGATGACGATGGTGACGATGGTGACGATGGTGACGATGTCGATGGTGACGTTGATGACGATGTCGTTGATGATGACGATGTTGTTGATGACGTCGATGATGAAGACGATGTTGACGATGCTGACGATGTTGATGACGACAATGTTGATGATGTTGACGACGATGTTGACGATGATGTTGACGACGATGTTGACGATGATGTTGACGACGATGTTGACGATGATGTTGACGACGATGTTGACGATGATGTTGACGACGATGTTGACGATGATGTTGACGACGATGTTGACGATGATGTTGACGACGATGTTGACGATGATGTTGACGATGATGTTGACGATGATGATGATGTTGACGATGTTGACGATGCATGTGTGTTGGTGTGTGTCTGTGTGCAGGACAGCAAGCTGTGGATCATCATGGAGTACTTGGGCGGTGGCTCTGCCCTTGACCTGGTAAGTTCGCGTGTTCCTGTGCGTGTGTGTGTGTCTGCGTGCGTCTTTGTGCGTGCGTGTGTCTGTGTGCGTGCATGCGTCTTTGTGCGTGCGTGTGTCTGTGTGCGTGCATGTTCCTGTGTGTGCGTGCGTCTTTGTGTTTAGGCGTGCATTTTTGCTGTGTGTGTGTGTTTGCGTGGTTTGTGTGCTGTGTGTGTTTGCGTGTTGAGTGTGCGTGTGTGCGTCTGTGTGTGCGTGCGTGTGTCAGCGGTGAGCGCGCTGAGTAGCGGTAGTGCAGTGCTTGGTGCGCTGCGCTGTGAACCCGACGACCCGAGTTCGATTCCCGCTCGCGGCCAACACCGGTGACGATTGCCTGAACCGGTCCTGGGCCTCCCCTAGGCCGACTCGGCCTCAAATGAGTACCCGGTGCCGTGTGTAAACACATCGCCACTAGGGAGACAAATGCGGCCAGGCGTGGTCCTGGCAACCCCCACCCCCTCGTGTGCCGTGCCGGCCTTCATCGGTGCTACTCGCTAACCGCACTTGCCCCAGCAATCTGTAAAGGCTACACGGGGGATCTTTATCTTTGTGACGTGCGTAGCTGCAGGCCGGCTCGCTGGAGGAGTACCACATCGCCACGATCCTCCGCGAGATACTCAAAGGGCTCGAGTACCTTCACTCGGAGAGGAAGATTCACAGGGACATCAAAGGTACCCCGTGGCAGACAGGGGAACCACAGCTTCACTCAGAGAGCCATAGACTCACTCACACAGAGACCCACAGACTCGCTACACAGAGACCCACAGACTCACACAGAGACCCATAGACTCACTCGCACAGAGACCCATAGACTCACTCACACAGAGACCCATAGACTCACTCACACAGAGACCCATAGACTCACTCACACAGAGACCCATAGACTCACTCACACAGAGACCCATAGACTCACTCACACAGAGACCCATAGACTCACTCACACAGAGACCCACAGACTCACTCACACAGAGACCCACAGACTCACTCACACAGAGACCCACAGACTCACTCACACAGAGACCCATCGACTCACTTACACAGAGACCCATCGACTCACTCACACAGAGACCCATCGACTCACTCACACAGAGACCCACAGACTCACTCACACAGAGACCCATCGACTCACTTACACAGAGACCCATAGACTCATCACACAGAGACCCATAGACTCACTCACACAGAGACCCACAGACTCACTCACACAGAGACCCACAGACTCACTCACACAGAGACCCATAGACTCACTCACACAGAGACCCATAGACTCACTCACACAGAGACCAACAGACTCACTCACACAAAGACCCATAGACTCACTCACACAGAGACCAACAGACTCACTCACACAGAGACCTATAGACTCACTCACACAGAGACCCACAGACTCACTCACACAGAGACCCATAGACTCACTCACACAGAGACCCATAGACTCACTCACACAGAGACCAACAGACTCACTCACACAAAGACCCACAGACTCACTCACACAGAGACCAACAGACTCACTCACACAGAGACCCATAGAATCACTCACACAGAGACCCATAGACTCACTCACACAGAGACCCATAGACTCACCACACAGAGACCCATAGACTCACTCACACAGAGACCCATAGACTCACTCACACAGAGACCCATAGACTCACTTGCACAGACCCATAGACTCACTCACACAGAGATCCATAGACTCACTCACACAGAGACCCATAGAATCACTCACACAGAGACCCATAGACTCACTCAAACAGTGACCCATAGACTCACTCACACAGAGACCCATAGACTCACTCACACAGAGACCCACAGACTCGCTACACAGAGACCCATAGACTCACTCACACAGAGACCCATAGACTCACTCACACAGAGACCCATAGACTCGCTCACACAGAGACCCACAGACTCACACAGAGACCCATAGACTCTCACACAGAGACCCATCGACTCACTCACACAGAGACCCATAGACTCACTCACACAGAGACCCACAGACTCACTCACACAGAGACCCACAGACTCACTCACACAGAGACCCATAGACTCACTCACACAGAGACCCATAGACTCACTCACACAGAGACCAACAGACTCACTCACACAAAGACCCATAGACTCACTCACACAGAGACCAACAGACTCACTCACACAGAGACCTATAGACTCACTCACACAGAGACCCACAGACTCACTCACACAGAGACCCATAGACTCACTCACACAGAGACCCATAGACTCACTCACACAGAGACCAACAGACTCACTCACACAAAGACCCACAGACTCACTCACACAGAGACCCACAGACTCCCCCCGCGTCTCCCCCCGTGTCTCCGTGCCGCAGCTGCCAACGTGCTGCTGTCGGAGCAGGGCGACGTGAAGCTGGCCGACTTTGGGGTGGCCGGGCAGCTCACGGAGACGCAGGCCAAGCACACGTTCGTGGGCACGCCCTTCTGGATGGCCCCCGAGGTCATCAAGCAGGCGGCCTACGACGCCAAGGTGCTCCCCCCCCCCCCCCCACCGCCCACCCGCTCACGTGGCCACCGCCCCCTTCCGCTTGTCGCTCCTCGTGTCGCCCCTCGTGTGTGTGTGGCACCCCTGTTCATGTGTCACCCCGTGTGTGGCACCACGTGTCATTCCGCGTGTCATTCCGCATGTCACCCCACGTGTGTGTGACAAACCGTGTGTCTCCTTCCCGTGTCTCATCCGTGTCACTTGTGTGTCTCTCCGTGTCTCCCCCGTGTCTCCCTCGTGTCTCCCCCGTGTCTCCACATGTCACGCCTTGTCTCCCCTGTGTCTCCCCCCAACCCTCCCCCGTATGCCTCCCCACGTCCCACCCATCACCCCCCCCATACCACATCCTCATCCACGTCTCCCATCGTCTGACCCCCCCCTACCCCCCCCGTGCCCCCTCCCCCGTGTCCCCAGGCGGACATCTGGTCCCTGGGCATCACGGCGATCGAGCTGGCGCAGGGGGAGCCGCCGCACGCGGACCAGCACCCCATGAAGGTGCTCTTCGTGATCCCCACGTGCGAGCCGCCCACCCTGCAAGGCGGCTACAGCCGCGTGTTCAAGGACTTCACGCAGACCTGTCTCAACAAGGACCCGCAATACGTACGCGCACGCACACGCACGCTTACACACACACACGCAAAGACACAGGTCCCCCGCGTGGCCTGAACGGACTGTAGGGGCAAGTGCTGTTAGCGAGCGCCTGCGACGGGCGTAACGGCACACGAGGGGGAGGGTGGCCAGCACCAGTCAACGCAGCCTCGCCTGCCGGAGGAGCTCACCGATGGGACTTTGTCCAGATCTTTCAAGGATTTGTGAGCTCCTCACAGCCTGCAGGTTAAACCCAGGATGGATCGTAGGCAGGCCAGCCTAAATGTTTCTCACCGGCGAAGATGTTCCATTAGGGGCGGGGTCCACGTTTCCAAATCGTAGATAAGGGAGGGAATGACCGTGGCCGAGAAGACTTGAAGCTTCGTGCGGAGTGACAGATCAGGTAGCTTCCACACAGCGTCACGCAGCCGATGTAAAGATAATGCCGCTCGACTGATTCGGAGTGAGACCTCTGCTGTCAAACCGGAGCCAGTCATAAGCACACTGCCCAGGTATGGGAAACTCTCCACTCTCTCCACAACTGCCCCATCAGCAATGGGGAGGTGAGGGGGTGGAGTGTTTGATGGCGCAAAATCCCCATGCAGATACGTATAGATACAATGACAAAGATCCCCCGTATAGCCTTAATGTACTGTTGGAGCAAGTGCTGCATGTGTCCATCTCCGTGCGTCTGTCTCTCTGTTCTTCTCCCACCGTCTCTGTGCCTCCACCTGTCCGTGTCCCGTCTCAGCGGCCGTCTGCGAAGGAGCTCCTGCGTCACCGCTTCCTGGCACAGAAGGCCAAGCGCACGTCGTGCCTCACGGAGCTCATCGACCGCTACCGCCGCTGGAGACTCGAGAAACCCGACGACAGCTCCGATTCAGAGTGAGGGGTCACGCGGGGGTCACGTGGGGGTCACGCGGCGGGGGTCACGCGGGGGGAGAGACGCGGGGGAGAGACGCGGGGGGAGAGACGCGGGGGGAGAGACGCGGGGGGAGAGACGCGGGGGGAGAGACGCGGGGGGAGAGACGCGGGGGGGGGAGACGCGGGGGGGGGAGACGCGGGGGGGGGAGACGCGGGGGGGGGAGACGCGGGGGGGGGAGACGCGGGGGGGGGAGACGCGGGGGGGGGAGACGCGGGGGGGGGAGACGCGGGGGGGGGAGAGACGCGGGGGGGGAGACGCGGGGGGGGAGACGCGGGGGGGGAGACGCGGGGGGGGAGACGCGGGGGGGGAGACGCGGGGGGGGGAGACGCGGGGGGAGAGACGCGGGGGGGGGAGACGCGGGGGGGGAGACGCGGGGGGGGGAGACGCGGGGGGGGAGACGCGGGGGGGGAGACGCGGGGGGGGAGACGCGGGGGGGGAGACGCGGGGGGGGAGACGCGGGGGGGGAGACGCGGGGGGGGGAGACGCGGGGGGGGGAGACGCGGGGGTGAGAGACGCGGGGGGGGAGACGCGGGGGGGGAGACGCGGGGGGGGGAGACGCGGGGGGGGGAGACGCGGGGGGAGAGACGCGGGGGGAGACGCGGGGGGAGACGCGGGGGGAGAGACGCGGGGGGGGAGACGCGGGGGGGGAGACGCGGGGGGGGAGACGCGGGGGGGGAGACGCGGGGGGAGATGTGCCGGGACACGCGGGGACGTGGAGGGGGAGACGTGTGAAGACACGGAGACACGCGGGGACAATGGGGTGATAGTAGCAGGGATGATTATAATGATGGTGGTGGTGGTAGGGATGCTTGTAATGATGATGGTGGTGGTGGCAGAGATGATTTTAATGATGGTGGTGGTGGTGGTGGCAGAGATGATTGTATTGATGATGATGGTGGCAGAGATGATTGTAATGATGATGATGGTGGTGGTGGTGGTAGGGATGCTTGTAATGATGATGGTGGTGGTGGTGGTAGGATGATTGTAATGATGATGATGGTGGTGGTGGTGGCAGGATGATTGTATTGATGATGATGGTGGCAGAGATGATTGTAATGATGATGATGCTGGTGGTGGTGGTAGGGATGCTTGTAATGATGATGGTGGTGGTGGTGGTAGGATGATTGTAATGATGATGATGGTGGTGGTGGTGGCAGGATGATTGTAATGATGATGGTGGTGGTGGTGGTAGGGATGCTTGTAATGATGATGATGGTGGTGGTGGTGGTGGCAGGATGATTGTAATGATGATGGTGGTGGTGGTGGTGGTAGGGATACTTGTAATGATGATGGTGGTGGTGGTGGTAGGGATGCTTGTAATGATGATGGTGGTGGTGGTGATGGTGGTGGTGGTAGGATGATTGTAATGATGATGGTGGTGGTGGTGGTCGTGGTAGGGATGATGAGGATCAGCCCGACGGCTGTGAGGCCGACAAGGCGGAGCCTCCCCACTGGGACGACACGGACGGCAGCGGCACCGAGAAGATCCTTCCGGCGGAAGACGCGCAGGTCCGCTCAGCCTGAAACACGCACGTGTGTGTGAATTGGTGTGTGTGTGAATTGGTGTGTGTGTGAATTGGTGTGTGTGAGAGAGTGAGAGAGAGGGTGGTTGTGTGTGAGAGAGAGTGTGAGATCAGCTCAATAACAACGGTCGGAGGCTGCTAGACTCTTGTGCAGCCCATGGGCTTGTAATTACCAACACGCTGTTCCAGCATCGGCACATCCACACAACATCATGGATGCATGCCGGGTCCAAGCAAGAACATCTGCTGGACTACATAGTGACGGACCAGCGGATGCTGACCCATGTCCTTGACACCAGGACCTACCGCGGAGCTGACCTGCCCACTGACCATCGACTTGTCATCTATAAGATGCGCCTGCCATTCTTCCACTCTGGTGGTGGGTGGACACCCAGGACCCCATTCAAACCCACAGTGGCCTGGTCTCGGCTAGCTGATTAAAGTGGCAAGCGAGAATTTAATCATCGCTTGCAGCTGGGGTTGACATCGTCCCCCACTCCTGATGCCGAAGGGAAATGGGTGAGGTTTAGGACTGTGGCTCATGTAGCTGCAATGACTGCTTAGGGTACGTGGTCCAAACCTCCCCAGAGACCCTGGCTGACAGAGGAGGTGTTCAGGCTGGCTGAGAAAAAGCGACAGGCCCACCCATCGGCTACAGCATTCCATGTCAGAGAATGAGGAGGCTTACCGCAGCCTTCACTCGGAGGTTCGGAGAGCCGTGAGGCGCTGCAAGGATGGTTGGTGGTCGTGCGTTGCTGAAGAGATGAAATCTGTCTCAGTGGCCTGCGATCACAAATCGCTCTAATTCCATCAAAAAAGTAACTTGCAGCACCACACCTATTACCATTGTGCACAGACTGCCCTACATGACATCATAACAACAGTCTGGGCCACTGGACGGATTCTGCAAGATTTGAAGGATGCCCTGGTGGCCCCCGCTTTAAGAAGGGGACCGCACAGACTGTAACAATTACAGGGGCATCTCACTCCTCAGTGTGCCGGGAAAGGTCCTGGCAAGGATTATTCAACATCACCTGAGGAGAGGCTTGCGGAGCCCAATGCGGTTTCAGGAAAGGGCGGTCCTGCACAGATGCCATATTTTCCGTCCGTCTGCTACAGCAGAGGAATAGGGAATTCCGACAAGACCTACATCTCTATACTCTTACCTACATCTCTGCTTTATTGACCTGGTCAAGGCCTGTGATACCATCAGTAGGCCTGGGCTCTGGGTTGTTCTTCGTGCTTTCGGAGTCCCTGTCTCTCTGCTCATGATGGTGAGCGGGCCTGGGTAAAACTACGTGGCCGGGAGTCGGAGCCATTCCCTGTTCACCTTGGCGTGCGACAAGGATGTACTCTGGCTCCCACATGATTTAACATCTATTTCGACCACATAGTTCGTGAAGCCTTCGATGGCTGTACTGGAGGTATAACCATCTGGTACAGATATAATGGGAGGTTGATCGATGCCCAGGTGTGGTCAAGGGATGGCTCCCTATTGGTCAACCATGTTATGTATGCCGATGATCTGGTGATTGAGTTGGAGGTGCTGCTGCTGAACCTGGAGCATGCCACTAAGAGGTGGGGCCTTACCATCAGTTCCAGCAAAACTAAGCACCTGCCTGGGTATTTTGTACCATCAGACACTCCACCCCCACAACTCCCAATTGGCAATAGGGCAGTTGTGTAGAGAGTGGAGAGTTTCCCATACCTGGGCAGTGTGCTTATGACCGGTTCTGGTTTGACAGCAGAGGTCTCACTCCGAATCAGTCGAGCGGCATTATCTTTTCATCGGCTGCGTAACGCTGTGTGGAAGCTACCTGGTCTATCGCTCCGCACGAAGCTTCAGGTTTTTATTCTTTGGGTCTTTTGGTAAAGTCACGTAGATAGGTTCAAAGAAAATAACAAAAAACTACGACGTTTCGATCGCCGCAACACAAGCGGTCCTATCTACGTGACTTTGCCAAAAGACCCAAAGAATATGAATTCCTGCAGTTATAAAAGCTTAAAGTCAAGAAGCTTCAGGTCTTCTCGGCCACGGTCATTCCCTCCGTTCTCTACGCTTGCGAAACGTGGACCCCACTAATGGAGCATCTTCGCCGGTTAGAAACATTTAGGCTGGCCTGCCTATGATCCATCCGGGGTTTAACCTGCAGGCTGGATTGTGTGAGGAGCTCACAAATCCTTGAAAGATCTGGACAAAGTCCCATCGGTGAGCTCCGGCTGGCTGGGTCATGTCGCCCACCGCATGCCTAAACAGCTTCGGTGTGGCTGCATAGAGGGGGCTAAACGGGCATGGCAGGGACTAGAGAAGAGAGATGGAGTGATGTGGTACAGGAGGACGTGGGAGCTGAGTGGACTTGCCGATGACCGGTACCAGCGGTGTCAAGATCGGCCTCTGTGGAGGAGGCTCGTGAAGGACGCTACTGGGCAGTTGGAGGCAGTCGCTCTCCAACAACAACGGAGGGCGGAGGATCGACGCTCACAACAACGAGCGGAGCGTTGGGCGGCTTAAACGCAGCAAGTTGGCACAGTAGGGGGCACAGGTAGTGCATCAGCCAGTCATCTCGGTCATCTCGGTCAGTCGACCCATGGCACCTGCCTGGGGTCTGTCCTGTGACCTCCTGCCAGCGGGCATTCGACACTTCACGTGGCCTTATAGTGCACATAGCCTGGCACAGGTGACGTGGCGACATCACTGTGGCGAATGGCGGTTGTTGTTGTTGTTGTGTGTGACGTGCTCGCCCTAACAGTCTGTTAAAGCTCCACGGTTGACCTTTGTCTTCTCTGCGTGATAATTCAGCCTGAAGAGAAACCGGTGGTACGGCAACCAAAGTCTGAGAGTTTGTACAGCCTGCTCACCCCGCTATTCACACAGGTGAGACACGGCCACCGTGACCCCACAAACATGGCCACTGTGAACTCACCAACACGGCCACTGTGACCCCACCAACACGGCCACTGTGAACTCACCAACACGGCCACTGTGAACTCACCAACACGGCCACTGTGACCCCACCGACACGGCCACTGTGACCTCACCAACATGGCCACTGTGACCTCACCAACATGGCCACCGTGAACCCACCAACACGGCCACTGTGAACTCACCAACACGGCCACTGTGAACTCACCAACATGGCCACTGTGACCCCACCAACATGGCCACTGTGACCTCACCAACACGGCCACTGTGAACTCACCAACACGGCCACTGTGAAGCCACCAACATGGCCACTGTGACCCCACCAACACGGCCACTGAACTCACCAACACGGCCACTGTGACCCCACCAACATGGCCACTGTGACCTCACCAACACGGCCACTGTGAACTCACCAACACGGCCACTGTGAAGCCACCAACATGGCCACTGTGACCCCACCAACACGGCCACTGTGAAGCCACCAACATGGCCACTGTGACCCCACCAACATGGCCACTGTGACCTCACCAACACGGCCACTGTGAACTCACCAACACGGCCACTGTGAAGCCACCAACATGGCCACTGTGACCCCACCAACACGGCCACTGTGAACTCACCAACACGGCCACTGTGAACTCACCAACACGGCCACTGTGAACCCACCAACATGGCCACTGTGACCCCACCAACATGGCCACTGTGAACCCACCAACATGTGCACGTGTGTGTGTGTGTGCGCGCGCGCGTGTCAGTGTGTACGTGTAGGAGCGGTAGTGTAGTGGTTAGTGCTACGCTGTGCTACGAACGCAGCCACCCGAGTTCGATACCCGCTCATGACCAACATCAGCGAGGATTATCTGAACCGGTTCTGGGCCTCCCCTAGGTCGACTCAAATGAGTAGCTGGTGTAGCGATGTGCAATAAACATCGCCCCTGGGGAGACAAAGGCGGCCGGGCGTGATGCTGGCCACCTCCTCCCTCGTGTGCCGTGCCAGCCTTCATAGGTGCTCGCTAACAGCACTTGCCTCTACAGTCTGTTAATAAGGCTATATGGGGGATATTTGTCTTTGTAGGTGCGTGCGTGTGTGCGTGGTGTGTGTGTGTGTGTGCGTGGTGCGTGTTTGTGTGCGTGCGTGTGTAAGTGCGTAATGTGTGTGTGTGCGTGGTGCGTGTGTGTGTGCGTGCGTAAGTGCGTAATGTGTGTGTGGTGTATGTGTGTGTGGGGTGCATGTGTACGTATGTAACGTGTGTGTGTGGTGTGTGTAACGTGTGTGCGTGTGTTTAATGTGTGTGTGTGTGTGTGTAATGTGTGTAGTGTGTCTGGTGTGTGCGTGTTAGTGTGGTGTGTGTGTGTAATGTGTGGCGTGTGTACGTGTGTGTAATGTGTACGTATGTAACGTGCGTGTGTAACGTGTGTGGTGTGCGTGCGTAACGTGTGCGTGTGTGTGTGTAATGTGTGTGTGGTGCGTGTGTACGTGTTTATAACGTGTGTGTAATGTGTGGCGTGTGTGTGTGTAGCTGAGAGACCGGAGGGCGCGCACGGGCGAGGCTGTGGGGGCGCTGGAGGAGCTCCTCGTGGCGTTCTCCCTCGCCGAGGAGGCGTCCCCCGGGATCGCCGACCGCCTCGTGTCGGCCATCGTGTCCCGCGTGCACAGGTACACACACACACACACAGGTACACACACACACACACAGGTACACACACACACAGGTACACACACACACAGGTACACACACACAGGTACACACACGCGCACGGACACATGTACACACGCGTTCACATGTACACACACACATGTACACACACGTTCACATGTACACACACACAGGTACACACACACACACACGTACACACACACACACACACGTACACACACACACACACGTACACACACACAGACACACACACACACGTACACACACACACAGGTACACACACACGTACACAGGTACATACACACACAGGTACACACACACACACAGGTACACACGTACACACACACAGGTACACACACACACGTACACATACACACACAGGTACACACACACACACAGGTACACACACAGGTACACACACACGTACACACAGGTACACACACACACAGGTACACACAGGTACACACACACAGGTACACACACACACAGGTACACACACACGCAGGTAGGCACACACACACACAGGTACACACACACACGTACACATGTACACACACACGTTTACAGGTACACACACGTACACAGGTACACACGCGTTCACATGTACACACACACACGGACACACACGTTCACATGTACACACACGCAGACACACACACACAGACACACGTACACACGCACGGATATACACATATGCACGTACACACGTCCAAGTGTACACGTACACACGCACGCAGGGACACGTAAACACACAACAATATAAGTGCACACACACATATACGTACACACACATATACGTACACATATGCATGGACGCACGCATGTACACGTACACATGTACACGTGCACACGTACGCACGGACAAACGCACGTACACACGCACGCGTGTACACATGTATGTGTGTGTTGGCACAGTAGGGGGCACAGGTGGTGCATCAGTCAGCCATCTCAGTCAGTCGACCCGTGCCAACTGCTGGGTCTGCCCCGTGACCTCCTGCCAGCGGGCGTTCGACACTTCACGTGGCCTTAACGTGCACCTAGCCTGGCACAAGCGCCGTGGTGATGTTACCGCCCCTGAGAGAGGGATGGCGGTTGTTGTGTGAGTGGAGCGGTAGTGTAGTGGTTAGCACTACGCTGCGCTATGAACCTGGCGACCTCGGTTCGATTCCCGCTCACTGCCAACACCACTGACGATTATCTGAACCGGTCCTGGGCTTCCTCTAGGTCGACTCAGCCTCACATTAGTACCTGATGCGGTGTGTAGTAAACATCGCCACTGGGGAGACAAAGGTGACCAGGCGTGGTGCTGGCCACCCACCCCCTCGTGTACCGTGCCGGCCTTCATAGGTGCTACTCGCTAACAGCACTTGCCCCTACAGGCTATACGGGGGGTCTTTGTCTTTGTAGGTGTGTGTACGTGTGTGTGTGTAGGCACACTCACTCCTACACACACAAAAAGTTCTGTTAGCGAGCACTCTCTCACACACACACTCACTCATACACACACACTCACTCACACACACTCACTCATACACACAACAACCGCCATTCGCCACTAAGTGGCGGTGACGTCACCACGACGCTTGTGCCAGGCCATACACACACACACTCATACACAAAGATAAAAGAGAAAGATCCCCCGTGTAGCCTTAACAGACTGTAGGGGCAAGTGCTGTTAGCGAGCACCTATGAAGGCCGGCACAGCACACGAGGAGGTGGGTGGCCAACACCACGCCCGGCCGCCTTTGTCTCCCTAGCGGCGATGTTTACTACACACCGCATCAGGTACTAATGTGAGGCCGAGTCGACACACACTCACTCATACATACACACTCACTCTCATACACACACACAC
>NC_083848.1:3937686-4148471 GCF_015708825.2 Lethenteron reissneri
GTGGTGGTTGTTGTTGATCAGTGTGGTGGTGGTTGTTGATCAATGTGGTGGTGGTTGTTGTTGATCAGTGTGGTGGTGGTTGATGTTGATCAGTGTGGTGGTGGTTGTTGTACACAGTGTGGTGGTGGTTGTTGTACACAGTGTGGTGGTGGTTGATGTTGATCAGTGTGGTGGTGGTTGCTGATCAATGTGGTGGTGGTTGTTGTTGATCACAGTGTGGTGGTTGTTGTTGATCAGTGTGGTGGTGGTTGTTGTTGATCAGTGTGGTGGTGATTGTTGTTGATCACAGTGTGGTGGTGGTTGTTGTACACAGTGTGGTGTGCGTGTGTCTGTGTGTGCTCGCTAACAGCACTTGCCCCAACAGTTTTGTGTGTGCGGGGAGCGGTCGTGCAGCGGCGTGCTATGAATCCGGCGACCCAAGTTCGATTCCCACTCGCGGCCCACACCCAGTGACGAGTATCTGAACTTGTCGTGGGCCTCCCCTAGGTCGACTCAAACGAGTATCTGGTGGCGGTGTGTAGTAAACATCGCCACTGGGGAGACAAAGGCGGCGGGGGATGGTGCTGGCCACCCACCCCCCCGTGTGTCCAAGTGCCGGCCTTCATAGGTGCTGCTCGCTCATAGCACTTGCCCCAGCAACCTGTTATGGCTATACGGGGGATCTTTGTCTGTGTAGGTGTGTGTATATGTATGTAATGTGTGCGTGTGTGCATGTGCAACGTGTGTACTATGTAACATGTGTGTAGGTATGTAACGTGTGTGGTGTATGTGTGTGTGCATGGTGAGTGCGAGTTTGTGGGTAAGTGGATTAATGGGTAGGTTAGTGGGTAGCTGAGCGACTTGGTGTGTGTTTTGTGACTTGCAGTGTGGCGAGTAGGTGGGTGAGTTGGCGAGTCGGTGGGTAGGCGAATGGGTGGCTGAGTGAGTGGGTGGCTGGGTGAGTAGGTGGGTGGGTTGCCGAGTCAGTGGGTGGCTGAGTTGGTGAGTAGGAGGATGAGTGAGTGGCGAGTCGGTGGTGAGAGACTTGGTTAGTAGTTGATTGAGTAGGTGAGTGGGTGGCTGAGTGAGTGGGTGGCTGAGTAATTAGGTGAGTCGGTGGCTGAGTGAGTAGGTGAGTTGGTGAGTGGGTGAGTTGGTGAGTAGGTGAGTGGGTGGCTAAGTTGGTGAGTAGTTGCGGGTGATTGAGTGAGTGGGTGAGTGACTCAGTGGCTTCTCCCCCACAAAGCAGTAGTGATTTTTATCGATCCCCGGAGTAAGTGATGGGAGGATGATCGGCTGAGTCAACGCAACCCCTAAAACCTGGGGTTGAACTTGCGACCTTCTGCTTGCGAGCCGCTTGCTCTGCCCATGACCGAACCTGGTCGGATATACTTATACTGTACATATGTAGTGCTCGTCCCGACACGACAGCTTCTTGTCTTTGCTCGGTTCTTTTAATCAATCATATAGTGCCACATTTCTCCCGTCAACACCGCTCAATGTTCCTCCGTACACTCCAACTCACAACTCTCCGTCAACGTCACTCAATATTCTTAGGTTTTTTTCGGTAAAGTCACGTAGGTAAAAAAATTAAAATTAATAAAAGTAAAATAAAATTTTATTTTTATATTTTTATTTTACTTTTATTAATTAAAATAAAATTTTATTTTTATATTTTTATTTTACTAATTTTAAAATTTTACCTACGTGACTTTACCGAAAAACCCTAAGAATATGAATCCTTGCAGTCACGAAAGCTTCAAATCTAGAAACATCACTCAATGTCCCTCCGCTCTCTGCGCTGCGCTGGCCTCGCTCGCTCTCCTCTGCTCCCCCGGCGACTCGCCTCTCCGCTCTCTCGCCAGCTCGGCTGCTCTTTATCAACTCTGTCGTCCCACTCCGTCGTAACTCTCAGTCGTCTCGCTCTCCACTGATGCTTCCATTACTCCGCTGCTACCCTACACTGTACTCACTCTACCCGCTGCTACCCTACTGCTGTACTCTATCCACTGCTACCCTACACTGTACCCACTGCTACCCTACACTGTACTCACTCTATCCACTGCTACCCTTATGCTGTACTCACTCTATCCACTGCTCCATCTCTCCATCTGTTCGTCTCTCGTCCCAGGCACCAACTCCCGTTCCACTCCACCATCTCACCCTTTATCCCCGAACCAATTACCCCTAATTAATTAGGTCATCCCCCGCGACGCCACCCCCCCCCCCCCCCCCCGTGCCACGTGGCGTTGTTATTCCAGACACGCCGGCGCCAATCTCAGACAACAGCCCCTCTCGTCCAATCAACGCCCTGCGTCCTCAATTACCCCCGGCCACCTGCAGCCCCCTTAACTATCACGCCACCTTAATTTGTACAACAACAACGGTTAGCCAATCAGTGCCCTGTGTCCTCGTTTGCCCTCACTGTCCGCCACGTGCACGCATACCGACCCAGCGCGTGACGCGGTCTCAAGCACTACACATACATACACACTGTAATACATACACTGTCTAAATACACACATCTATCTCTGCTTACGTGTCTGTCTATGTGTCTCCTGTTCTGTGTCTTTGGAAGAACGTAATCAACCAGGTCGGGTGTTGACTGTAATGTTAGCCGACTATCTGTTGTTGTATTGTATTATATTTCTAAGTTTACTAGGTTTTGTTTTCTTTTTCATTTTTACCTGATGACGATTGCTTGTGTTGCAATAAAAACGTCGTATGCTAGTATTTAATTTATTATTTTCTCTTCCTAAGTGACTTTACCGAAAGAACCAAAGAGTCATTCCTGCAGTCACAAAAGCTCCAAATCAAGTTTATATATACACACACACAATGTGTATATACATGCATACACACACTATATATACATACACACACTGTGTATATATACAAACAAATATACACACAGTGTATATATCTATGATGCTTTCGTGACTGCAGGAATCCATACTCTTTGGTTCTTTCGGTAAAGTCATGGAGGTATAAAATAAAATAAATCACGACGTTTTGGGCACAACACAAGCGTCCGCAATCAGGTGGGAAAGCATGGTCTGCTGCTGAGGCAGACTGTTTTAAAAGGTTTGAAATGGGTGTAGCCCAAGGGTCATAAAGAAGTGGCCGGGGCTAGTGATGTTATTGTGAGAAATTAGCATTTAACTGTAAGATAAGAGGAGAGCGGCATTCTCAACGAGGGCACGGAAGTGGCTATGTTAGTGTGAGAGATTA
Organism: Lethenteron reissneri; assembly: GCF_015708825.2. Lineage (NCBI taxonomy): Eukaryota > Metazoa > Chordata > Hyperoartia > Petromyzontiformes > Petromyzontidae > Lethenteron > Lethenteron reissneri. The sequence goes on from NC_083848.1 coordinate 3,940,897, forward strand.
GCATGATGTTAATGTGAGAGATTAGCATGATGTTAATGTGAGAGATTAGCATGATGTTAATGTGAGAGATTAGCATGATGTTAATGTGAGAGATTAGCATGATGTTAATGTGAGAGATTAGTATGATGTTAATGTGAGAGATTAGCATGATGTTAATGTGAGAGATTAGCATGTTAATGTAAAATCGAAGAGTGGTGCAATCTAAAGGCATGAGTGCAACCCAACGGGTGCAATCCAAAGGGCATGTGAGCATGAGAGATCTAAGAGAGAGGCATAGAGAGAGAGACACAGAGAGTCGGAAATACCAGCTGACATAGGCAGGTAGGATGTAAACATCACAGTCAGTTAATACTTTACCTAGATCCTACTGTAGAGTCAGGATATACGACTGTAGTTAGTAGATACTACTATAGAGTCGGTAGATACTACTATAGAGTCGGTAGATACTACTCTTTGGTTCTTTTGGTAAAGTCACGTATAAAGATCAAATTATAAATTAAATACTAGCATGCGACGTTTCGATTGCAACACAAGCAATCATCATCAGGTATAAATGAAATAGAAACACAAATCTAGAATACTTAGAAATGTAACACACAATTAACGCATAGCCTGGTTGATTACGTTTTTCCAAAGATTGCTAAGTTATAAGTTAAGTGTAAAATTTTAAAGAGAGACAAACACGAATAACAGACAAAAGCAGAGAGGGAGAGGGACAACAGCCGAGACACAGAACATAAGAACGACACAACGAGTGGAGAGAGAGAAAGTACACTAAATCATATAAACCTAGCAAAATTTCGAAATGTAATGTAATGCAACACAGAGAGTCGGTGTTGACCAACCCTCTGTGTTGCATTGCATTACATTTCGAAATTTTTCTAGGTTATTTAATTCAGTGTGTCTCTCTCCCTGTCTCCTCTTTTTTCAAGCTTTTGCACCGTGCCACTCATTGACATGCTAATTTCTCTAACCCCTCCCTCTCTCTCCGCCCCTGCCCCCCTCTCTCTATTTAAGGCCTCGACACAGAGGCGTGGTTTCTCTGTGTGGCTATGTATGTGTATTTCTCTATGTATCTCTGTGATATCTGTCTCTGCTTATATGTCTGTTTATATGTCTCTGGTTCTGTGTTTTATCTCTCTCTCAAATTTAGCATTCTCAGGAAGAACGTAATCAACCAGGTAGGGTGTTGACTGTTATGTTATCCGACTCTCTGTTGTATTACATTTCTAAGTATACTAGATTTGTGTTTCTATTTCATTTACACCTGATGCTGATTGCTTGTGTTGCAATCGAAACGTTGTATGCTAGTATTTAATTTATTATTTTATCTTTATACGTGACTTTACCGAAATAACCAAAGAGTAATTCCTGCAGTCACGAAAGCTCCAAATTAAGTCAGTAGATACTGCTGTAGAGTCGGTAGATACTACTGTAGAGTCGGTAGATACTACTGTAGAGTCACTCGATATTAGAATAGAGTCAGTAGATACTACTATAGTCAGCAGATACTACTATAGTAATTAGATACTACTGTAGAGCCAGATACTACTACGGAGTCAGTAGATACTACTATAGAGTCAGTGAACACTACTACAGTCAGTACATACTACTGTAATAAAAGGACTCAGACACTTCTTGCTGACTCCGTGTCCTTTATTATAGGGGTTCGCGTTCTCCTTCCCACACGGCACTCCTCCTGAGACTCTCTCCCTGGCAGCCCCACATCTGCCTTCGCTCCCGTAGCCTTCCACGCTCCTGCAGCTCCGCTGCAGGCTCTTGGTACAGCCCTCTGGCTGCTCCCCTAGCAGCTCCATCTCTGCTCCCTGTTCCTCTGTGCGTGGCGATCTCGCCACCTCCCAATGTCAGCTCTTCGTGGCCTCTATGGCTATCTCGCCATTTCCTACCTCAGCCCTTCGTGGCCTCTGTGGCTATCTCGCCATTTCCTACCTCAGCCCTTCGTGGCCTCTGTGGCTATCTCGCCACTTCCTACCTCAATCCTCCACTCTCTCTTCCACCCCGCTGGCTGGCGCCGTCATGAGCCCCTCAGCCACCAGGCTGAGGCACGGCGACCACCCAACGTGTTCACCACCCTTCACTCCCCCGACTGACCCAGATAGCTTCCTGTCTCCCCGCTATAACTTCTCCCCCACGTCACCCTGACTCCTCCCTCTCAGATCGTCATATCCGCCCCGCCCATTTACGCCCTCATTACACTACCCTCCCCCGTAGAGAAAATCCCAGCCGTCCTCGGCTGAAACAGAACAAAATAATGCGGGCGAAGGCATCACAATCAGGAGTCCCCCAGACACAACGGAGATTATAACAACAACAACACAAGCAACGAAAGGGGAGGTATCAGGAACTGGAACAGAACACCGGCCTGTCCTCCGCGCAACATCAACAAGAATAAGAATGGCACAATGAACAAAAACGGCAACTGACACGCAAGAACGGCCAACCCGCACAACCCAGAAATGTGATGTTTTAGTGCGTGTCCATGTTGCAGTTCCATCCGCTCGGCTCAAGTCCAACGTCAAAGAGCAAGTGGTAGAGCAGAATGACGAACGGCGCTCAATTGCTCCTTCAAGTCCTCATCCAGCTAGCACACCAGGTAACACCCAGTGCGACGGGAGCTGAAGAATCTGTGACGAGAAGGAGAATCCAATCCCCTGAGGCACAGCACAACAACGCACATCCGCATGTCGTACACGACAGCCACCCGGCCTCAGGGTAGTGGAGATGATGTAAATCCAGCCCGCTTAAAAAAACTCCCCATAAATACCCAAAATAACGCAATGGATGCCCCAGTATTTACATTTTAACAACAATTTTATTTACACGTGACAACAACAACAACAAAATTTCCTGCTCTTGCCCACCAGCAGTCCTCCCTTGAGGACCAGCACAGACATCGCACGTACACAGCATGTACCCACGGTCACTCTCAGCAACCCAACAAAACACCTAATCGCACACCCTCGCGTGGAGAGAGCCACGCTCCCCAGCGGTAACGTTTAACTCGCCCTAACCCCCACCGTGGTCGTCAACCCACAGCAACATCCACTGACCATACTCTCAGCTAGTGCAATTTCGGGGATGAGCAGCAACTCGGCCACGCTCCTCCCTTACTATCCCATCAGAGATGGACACACACCAGCCTCGTATAGTCCGATGCTTTATAGCCCAGGGAAGGTTCATCCCCCAGCAATGCCAGACCCCCTGTACTCCCCCCACGGGGCAATGTTCTCTTATAGAGACAATAACACCCTAACCCAGATCCCGTGAGCCCCCGGCACACCAGGTTCAGTCTGCCACCGCACAACTGAACCATGACTCCCCGAGCCATATGAGCACATGGCCCATTAGTTTAAGACATACCACGGAGGTTTCGCCTCCGGGCTGTCAGGTCAGCCATCAGCCATAGGCCGATGTGACCACAACTCGTGCATCACCCAATCAACAATGGCAGGCATAACAGATGGAATACTTGCCCCACCGCGGTTTTTCCCGCGCGCTCAAAATGGCGTCCCCCTTCGCCCAGCGCGTTCGCGCAATATCTCGCGCGCACTCAAAATGGCGGCCCTTTCCGCAAAGCGCATCGTCGCCATACCCCGCGTGCGCGCAAAATGGCGGCCCAGCGTGCGAACACGTGGCCAGTTTTCTCCATTCGTGCACCCCAGCTTCCCTTAGCTGGGGGTCACAAGACGCATCCCCCGTCACGTTATAACAACCCCACCAACGATAGACGCACAGCCCCAGCTTGCTGCGCACAGCTGTCATATCGTGGAATTTTTAACCAATATTTTACCAACCACATTGGTTACACAACCCAACTCGCCAAGCAACTCGTGGCTGCATGCGATCAACCGAATACGCGACGCCACTTGGCGCCAATTTACGGTCCCATTAGCATTAACCTTTGAGACACCCACAACGGCGTCATCACGCACCCTCAAAGCGCGCTCTCTCTCTCAAAAAGCGCAATTACCCATAATATACACGAAATCTCGTGTGCACAACAACCATACAACCAAATATTTGGGTCCCCCTCGAATTTGTTACCAATTTCCAACAGGTACGCACAATATAATAACAATCCCAATTCCAATAATCAACCACTGCATCGCACCCCATAACCATACAGAACGATATAACAGCACATACAATCAGCATATTGCGATCACACACGTACATTTAAACACAATAGCAAGCAGATCTGCAGGCAACCAACACACCATTAATCCTGTCGTAACTTTGCAGCAACAACACAATTATTCTCTCTCTTGCAACAATCGCATCGCACACAGCACCTCGCAGCACAATACACCAAAATTTTTTTTTTTTTTTTTTCCCAATTAAGCCCATCGCACAAGGTAACCCACAAATAATACAGCGCAAGATACCCGACGCTCCCAAGTTAATAATTAACTTCACCATCAAGATAACAACTCCACGCAGCAGCGCACACACACAATTTGACACTCAGCAAATACAGCAGACTCTCCGTCCATTCTCAACACACGCACACACTTATATTGACACCAAGCAACAAGCAGATAGCGCGTTCATCGTTATTACACACACATACACACAGTCCGAACCACGCTCCGCACAATCGAGTCATAAGAGAAAACCAAAATAGCCCCCCCCGGCCCTCAAAAGATGAGTGAGGTGTGTGTTAAGGCCGGGTGCGTATCGTTATGACTCGCCCGGGGCTGCAGCAAGAAGAGGACGGCAGGGTGGCAACTTGAGACGCCTCGCAGAACTCGTTCGGCGACTTGACGGCTCCGTTGTCACGCACCCGAGCCAGGATGGGAAGCTCCCGCCCCAGCAGCTGCAGCATCGGCGTCTTCTCCTCGCAGCACCCCCTCGAAAACAGCAGCTGCAGCATCGGCGTCTTCTCCTCGCAGCACCCCCTCGAAAAACAGCAGCTCCCAGCAGGCTGCTCACCCCGCGGCACCTCCAGATGGCAGCACAAGGCTGCCTCTCCGCCGCGATGTTGAAGATGGCGGCGTCCTCCCGCCGCGGTGAAGACAAGATGGCGGCTTCCCGCCGTTTCTCCCCTGCCACGCTCAAGATGGCGTCTTCGTGCCACGTGGCAATGGCGCTGGCAGCGCAGGAAAGGCAGAGGCCTGCGGATCACCACCGGGCCTCCCCGACGTCGTCCTCGGCGTGGTGAACTCACACAGTTGCGCCAGCACGATTTTCAAGGTCCCCATCTGCATCGCCATCTGTCTCCATCGTAAGTTGGCGTCCTCCGGCACAGACAGGTCCACCGACGCGGCGACACCTTGCTCACCCGGACCCGTACTCGTTCCAGAACGGATCTCCTCTTCCATCGCAGGCAGGTCCACCGTCTGAGGAAGGTCGTCGTCGTCGGATGATGTAGCAGGAATATTCTTTTTTTTTTCTTCTTTCTCTCAGTTGTTTTGAGATGCCGTTTCACTTCTGACTCCAGTGTAATAAAAGGACTCAGACACTTCTTGCTGACTCCGTGTCCTTTATTTGGGGTTCGCGTTCTCCTTCCCACACGGCACTCCTCCTGAGACTCTCTCCCTGGCAGCCCCACATCTGGCTTCGCTCCCGTAGCCTTCCACGCTCCTGCAGCTCCGCTGCAGGCTCTTGGTACAGCCCTCTGGCTGCTCCCCCAGCAGCTCCATCTCTGCTCCCTGTTCCTCCGTGCGTGGCGATCTCGCCACCTCCCAATGTCAGCCCTTCGTGGCCTCTATGGCTATCTCGCCATTTCCTACCTCAGCCCTTCGTGGCCTCTGTGGCTATCTCGCCATTTCCTACCTCAGCCCTTCGTGGCCTCTGTGGCTATCTCGCCACTTCCTACCTCAATCCTCCACTCTCTCTTCCACCCCGCTGGCTGGCGCCGTCATGAGCCCCTCAGCCACCAGGCTGAGGCACGGCGACCACCCAACGTGTTCACCACCCTTCACTCCCCCGACTGACCCAGATAGCTTCCTGTCTCCCCGCTATAACTTCTCCCCCACGTCACCCTGACTCCTCCCTCTCGGATCGTCATATCCGCCCCGCCCATTTACGCCCGCATTACACTACTACTAGATTCAGTAGATACTACTGTAGTCAGTAGATACTACTATTAAGTCAGTAAATACTACTATAGAGTCATCTTCTTGGTTCTTTCGGTAAAGTCACGTAAAGACAGCGTCTGAAGACCTGTTCTTCACCTGAGGATGGCTGCTTGCTTTGTTGCCGAAACGTCGTAAGAATTATTTTATTATGTTATATTTTTATTATTTTATTATTTCCCTTCTACGTGACTTTACTGAAAGAACCAAGAAGATGAATCCCTGCAGTCCCGAAAGCTTTAAATCGAAACTATAGAGTCAGTCAATACTACTGTAGAGTCAGTAGATACTACTGTAGTCAGTAGATACTACTATAGAGTCAGTAGATAGTAGATAGTATTACAGTCTACTATAGTAAGTAGATAATACTGTAGAGCCAGATACTACTATATAGTCAGTAGATACTACTGTAGAGTCAGTAGATAATACTGTAGAGCCAGATACTACTGTAGAGTCAGTAGATACTACTGTAGTGTCAGTATATACTACTGTAGAGTCAGTAGATACTACTGTAGTGTCAGTAGATACTACTGTAGAGTCAGTAGATACTACTGTAGAGTCAGTAGATACTACTATAGAGTCAGTAGATACTACTGTAGAGTCAGTAGCTACTACTGTAGAGTCAGTAGATACTACTGTAGAGTCAGTAAATACTACTGTAGAGTCAGTAGATACTACTGTAGAGTCACTCGATATTATAATAGAGTCAGTAGGTACCACTATAGTCACTAAATACTACTGACTATTGCATGTACGGTGTTGTAGGTATAAATGGCTACACATTTTTTTCAAGAGAAGACAAGTATTTAAATATATTTTTCCCCCAGGCAATGCTGGGTACTTCCTGCTAGTATATATATACACACACAGGGTACACACACACACAGTGTGTATATATATATAAACATACACATACTGTGTGTATTTCTATAAACACACACACACATACTGTGTGTTTATATACTTACACATACACACTGTACAAACACACTATGTATACACATACACAGTGTGTATACACACAGTGTATATATGTCCTGTATTTATAAACACACACAGTTTCTATACTATGTGTGTGTGTATTTCCTGTGTTTACTGTATGTGTGTAATCTTGATTTGAAGCTTTCGTGACTGCAGAAAATCACGTAGGTGACTTTACCGAAGGAACCAAAGAGGATGTGTGTGTGTATATATACAGGACACATATACTGTGTGTATGTTTATCTATGCATGTCTATATGCACACACGTACGCACGGTCTACACATATATACACATATACTCAGTCTGCATGTATACTGGGTATGTTTAGCACAATGGATTGTGATCATTAGTTCTCCATGCGCCTTTTTGAATTGGTGCGCGACAGTCCAGTGAAGTCTGTAGGTGTGGGCGGGGGAGTTCACTCTGCTCAAGAGCCTTCACGGGCAGAGATTCGGGGTTTGAGACCGTTCCTGGCCACGACAAAGGCCGCCCCCTAGTGAGGCAGCTCAGGTGAACGCCTCGGGGCGCGGCAGGAGGAGCAGTTCCAGTTTAATTGATTAGGTACGAGCTTGACTACCCGGCTTCGTCTGGGACTTGGATTCTTGTCTTGGATTAACACACGGCTGACGCGGAGGGTGGGGGGGGATGCGTGACGTCAGCAGGCACACTGCGTGACGCTGCCGCATGCGGGTGACATCACAGATGTGACGTCACTGCTCACTTGCCATGCAAAATATATCCATTATTGCGCCCCCCACCCCAAAAAAACATACAAAAGTCTATTTTTATACTTTGTGCATGGTGTACAGTCTAGAAGCTACCCACATGCCAAATTTCAAGTTTGTTGCATGTCGGGAAGTATGCTAAACATTTTGAACAGACACACATATTCACAAATTTCCCTTTTATATATTTAAATAACCCTGTGAGCCATGCGGCTCTTGACTCGGGTGCAATCGCAACAAACAAAAACATGAACAAGAAACATCTAAAGGTGACTACACAGAAGCAGCGCGTGCAACAACAACAACAACCGCCATTCGCCACTAAGTGGCGGCGACGTTACCACGGCGCTTGTGCCAGACTAGGTGCACGTTGAGGCTATCACGTGGTAGTGTCGAACGCCCCGCCGGCAGGAGGAGGTCACGGGGCAGACCCAGGCGACTCACTGAGATGACTGCTGGCCGACGCACCACCACCTGTGCCCCCCTACCGTGCCAACTTGCTCTGTTTTAGGCACCCGGCGACGGGCACGATCAGCACAAGCAGCAGCAGCATTGACAGCGCCAGCAGCACCGGCAGTACCAGCAGCAGCAGCAGGAGTGGAATCGGCAGCGGTAGTGGGCCTGGCAGCACCGTCACCGTCAGCACCAGCACCAGGAGAAGCGTGGTGCCCGTGCGGGTCCAGAGCCTGCAGTTGTCTGCGCAAATAAGTCCCGGGGTTGAAGTCACCAACAACGAAGTGCTCTTCGCCTCTGTACCGCGCAAGAGTCCGAGTGAACAAGCAAAGAATGGATGAATGTGTCGCCACCGGTCTGAAACCGAAATCAACAGTCTGGAAGTGCAATGTACATGGAGTGACATTGGGGATGTCACTGTGTGGTGCCGGCCCTAGAGGGCCATGGCGTGCAGTGTACTTACATCGCGGACAGCATCGTGTGTGTTGCAGAGTGATGTCGGCTCTAGCAGAGCGCGGCGTGTGATGCACCGTCATCGTGTACACCCAGTAGGTGGGTGTAGTACCAGCCCTAGCGGGGCTTGGTGGGCACTGGGATAGCGATGGCACCACGCACAGCGCGTAGTGCGGGCTCCCACAAGGGGGAGCGGGAGAGTGTCCGCCCAGGGACAGGGTTTCCCCGGGCCATGGCACGCTGGTTGACCCCGTAGACACGTGATCCGGAGTGTCCATAGGGAGGCCCCCAGGTGGGGGGGGGGGGGGGGGGGGCTAGGGGGTGATCACGTGACCGGGGAGAGCTCTCGAGAGGGATCGAGAGAGAGCTGGAACGTTCGCGAAGGTGGGCGGGGCCAATCGCGGAGCCGGCCCCGACCCGTGGGGGGATATAAGGTGGGTCCCTGGGAGGGACAGGGGTTGCTACGTTCTGCAAACTGGAAGCTCCACGTCCTACATCTGGACCAACCCGTGGCACGGGACCCGAGTATGGGTCTGGTCCGTCATAGCCATAACTCCTGTGTGGTAGTGTAGTTAGCTGGGTGGTCACCACCCTAGGCTGTATCTGGTAAAGGGACAGCTACCTCTTTTGTATATACGTGTTGTGCAATAAATGTGTTGCCTCTGAAGAAGAACGTCTGCGACTCAGTTGGACTCACTACAAACAAACCAATGCACGTTAAGGCTACCTGAAGTGTAGCATGCCCGCTGACAAGAGGTCATGGGGCAGACCCAGGTGCCATGAGTTGACTGAGATGACTGGCCGATGTACCACCTGTGCCCTCTACTTTGCCAACTTGCTGTGTTTTAGCCACCCGAAACGCCACTCGTTGTTGTGAGTGTCGCTCCTCCGCCTTTCGTTGTGGCTGGATGGGCGACTGCCTCCAACTGCCCAGCAGCGTCCTTCACGAACCTCCTCTACAGAGGCCGATCTTGACACCGCTGGTACCAGTCATCGACAAGTCCACTCAGCTCCACGTCCTCCTGTATCATGTCACTCCATCTCTTCTCTAACCCATGCCACGCTGTTTAGGCACGCGGTGGCTGTACATGGGGGTCACGCAGCCTTGCCTGCCGGAGGAGCTCTCCGATGGGACTTTGTCCAGATCTTTCCAGGGTTTGTGAGCTCCTAACACAATCCAGCCTGGTTAAACCCAGGAGGGATCGTAGGCAGGCCAGCCTAAATGTTTTCTAATCACTGAAGATGTTCCATTAGGGGGGTTCCATGTTTAGCAAGCACAAATACGGGAGGGCATGACCGTGGCCAAGAAGACCTAAAGCTTTCTGTGGCATAATACAGCCGATGAAAAGATATCGCCCAACTGATTCGGAGTGAAACCTCTGCTGTCAAACCGGAGCAGGTAATGAGCACACTGCCCAGGTATGGAAAACTCTCACTCTCTCCACAACTGGCCACATCACGAATTGAGAGATGGCACAAATTACCCAGGCAGTTGCTTAGTTATGGTGGGGGTAGTGACAAGGCCCCACCTCTTAGTGGCAGGCTCCAGGTTCAGTAGCAGCGCCTCCAACTCCTCTGAGTGAGCACAATCAGGAGATCACCGCCATACATAACGTGGTTGACCAATAGGGAGCCATCCCTCGACAGCACCCAGGCATTTATCAGCCCGGCACTGTATCTGTACCAGTTGAAAATTCCTCCGATACAGCCATCGAAGGCTTCACAAACTACTTGCTTGAAATAGATGTTAAATAATGAAGGAGCCAAAGGACATCCCTGACGCACTCCAAGGTTAACAGGGAATGGCTCCAACTACCGACCACGTAGTTTTAACCTGGGCCTGCCCCCCATCATGGGTTTCTGTGTGATGAGTTTACGGGCACTCTATGGGTCTCTGTGTGAGTGAGTCTATGGGGCTCTGTATGAGTGAGTCTATGGGGCTCTGTGTAACTGATTCTATGGGTCTCTGTGTGAGTGAGTCTATGTGTCTCTGTGTGAGTGAGTCTATGGGTCTCTGTGTGAGTGAGTCTATGGGTCTCTGTGTGAGTGAGTCTATGGGTCTCTGTGTGAGTGAGTCGATGGGTCTGTGTGTGAGTGAGTCTATGGGTCTCTGTGTGCGTAAGTATGTAGGTCTCTGTGTGAGTGAGTCTATGGGTCTCTGTGTGAGTGAGTCTATGTGTCTCTGTGTGAGTGAGTCTATGGGTCTCTGTGTGAGTGAGTCTATGGGTCTCTGTATTAGTGAGTCTAGTGCAGTTCAGTGTCTCCGACATGGCCGTTTTGAACCAACCCACAGAGAGAAAGAGAAACACCCTGACCGAGGGCTCGAACCCAGGTCCCCAATGGTTATCAGCCCCTATGACCTCCGAGTGTGGAAACTCTGGGCAGGAAATAATTCCTTATCTCGCCAATGCAGACTTCGTCTGCCGACAGAAATGATAACGTATGACTCACAAAGAGACCCACTGCCTCACTCGGAGACCCACAGACTCGCACAGAAAACCAGAGACTCGCACATAGACCCATAGACTCACACATATACTCACACAGACCCATAGCCTTATATAGAGATCCATAGACTGAAACAGAGCCTCATAGACTCGTGTAACCAGAGACTCACACAAAGAACAAGAGACTCACACAGAGACCCATTGATTCACTCGGAGAATCACATAATCACTCGAAGACCCACAGATTCAGAGACTCATAACATAGAGACTCATATACTCATCACGTAGAGACACATAGACTCATCACACAGAGATCCATAGACTCACTCACACAGAGACCCATAGATTTATCACACAGAGACCCATACCTTCACCACACAGAAACCTATAGACTCATCAGACAGAGACCTATAGACATATTACACAGACACTCATAAACTCATCACACAGAGACCCATAAACTCTCCACACAGAGACACATATACTCACATCGACTCAGACTTATCACACAGAGACCCATAGACAAGCAGAGAGACTCATAGACTCATTACACAGACACTCATAGACTCAAACAAAGACTCAAAGACTCACTACATAGATACCCAAAGACTAACACAGAGACGCATAGACTCATTACACAGAGACTCATAGACTCACACAAAGACTCATAGACTCATCACACAGAGACCCATAGACTCACACAAAGACTCATAGACTCATTACACAGAGACTCATAGACTCACACAGATACCCATAAACTCACACAGAGACTCATGTACTCATGACACAGAGACCCAAAGACTCATCACACAGAGACCCATAAACTCACACAGAGACTCATTACACAGAGACTCATAGACTCACACAGATACCCATAAACTCACACAGATACTCATAAACTCATCACACAGAGACTCATAGACTCATCACACAGAGACTCATAGACTCACACAAGAGACCTGTAGACTCACACAGAGACTCATAGACTCACACAGAAACTCATAGACTCATCACACAGAGACTCATAGACTCACACAGAGACCCATAGACTCACACAGAGACCCATAGACTCACACAGAGACCCATAGACTCACACAGAGACCCATAGACTCATCACATACAGACTCATAGACTCACACAGAAACTTATAGACTCATCACACAGAGACTCATATACCCATCACACAGAGACTCATAGACTCACACGGAGACTCATATGCTCACCACATACAGACTCACACAGACCAATCCCAGTAAACTCGGCACCTGTAATTTCTCCAAATTCCACGTCTGCCAAATAATTAATACCTCGATATACGAAGTTGTTCAATGTGTCGAAACGTCGTAGGATGAATAACTCGTAACATTTGTACTTTGGGGATGCGTCCCCAGCCTTCGTAACTTCCCCTTTCACACTTTGCACATCCCCCAGGCTTCCCATTCAAATTGCGAAACGAATAATTCGGCAGCAAACCCCCGGCACACGACGTGAGACGCCTTCCTGGTTCTTTGCTCGTGCACTGAATCGTCGTATATGGAATCGTTCGTAATATTGGTATGATGGGGGATGCGTTGCCGGCATTCGTAACTCACTCTGTCATGTATGTCAACACTCCCTCACTTGCCGGTCATGTTTTGCCACAACATTATTTAGACTTCATGGTATTAAAGTAATCAAGTAATGAAATTAAGTCCAAGTAAAAAAAAGAAACATGGCGAAAAATGAATTACCGCAGATCGCAAAAACATTATTTATTTATTAAGCTCTCGTGCATTTATTAATTAGTTTTACTTCATGGCATTGTGCTGCAGCAAAAACCTCGTTGACATGACCTGCCAATATGGAGCCATCATCACTTCCTTGACAATGTGGAGGGGCCGTTTACAGCCCCATTTGTCGAGCACCCTATTCTCGCCCCCCCTCCCCACAGCCCCCCCCCCCACCATGACAGCTCCCACCCCCGCACAGCACCCACAGCCCCCCCCGTCCCCCCACGGCACCCACAACCCCCCCCCCTCTACCCCCCACGGCACCCTGCCCCCAAAGTTCCCTTCTCCCATAGACCCCCCATGCAGCCCTCCCACAGAGCCCCCGCCTTCCATAGCAATCCACCCCACAGCCCCCCCCCCACACCCCCCTTACAGCCCCCCACCTCAGCCCCCCTCAGCCCCCCTCACAGCTCGCACAGTCCCCCCTCCCCATAGACTACCCCGCCCCCCCTCACAGACCCCCCCCCCCCCACACAAGAGAACTTCCCCCAAAGTTCCTCGTCCCATAGCCTCTCCCCCCCCACAGCTACCCCCCCTTACAGCCCCCCCACAATCCCCCATACCCTTTAACCCCCCCCCTCCTCACCCCCCATAGAGTACGAGCCGCGAGTTTCCATCAGGAACCTGCAGATTGCGTTCTGCGGGGAGGGGGGTGGAGAGGCTTCCGCGTGTTTCTCAAACAAATTCGTTGATAAATTGAGTCCAATTAATTATTAATTCACTTCACCCTTCTGCTGTTGTTGCTGCTGTTGCTGCTGGCCACAAGCAACCACCACCCAACCCACCACCAACCACCACCATCTCAACCGGACGCATGTGTTAGAGCTGAGATTAGTAACTCGCCCGTTCATTTCACACTGAGAGGAAGACGTCGCCACGAATGGCAAAGGTCCCCTGTGTAGCCCTTAACAAACTCGAGGGACAAGTGCTGTTAGGAGCGAGTAGCAGCAGCGCCTATAAGGGGTGGCCAGCACCACGCCCAGCCGCCTTTGTCTCCCCGGTGAGAGACCCATAGACCCACACAGAAGCTCATGGAATCCCCACAAATTGACCATAGACTACTCACGCACAGACCCACCGACTCGCACAGAGACCCATTGTCTCACACAGAGACCCATTGTTTCACACAGAGACCCATAGACTCATCACAAAGAGACCTATAGACTCACTCACACAGAGACCCATAAACTCATCACACAGAGACCCATAAACTCATCACACAGAAACCCATAGACTCATCACACAGAGACCCATAGACTCACTCACACAGAGACCCATAGACTCACTCACACAGAGACTCATAGACTCACTCACACAGAGACCCATAGACCCACCACTCAGAGACCCATAGACTCACTCACACAGAGACTTATAGACTCACTCACACACAGACTACTAGACTCACAGAGACCCACCAACTCATACAGAGACCCATAGACTCACTCACACAGAGACCCATAAACTCATCACAAAGACACCCATAGGCTCCCTCACACAGAAACCCATAGACTCATCATACAGCGACCCATAGACTCACTCACACAGAGACCCATAGACTCACTCACACAGAGACCCATAGACTCACTCACACAGAGACCCATAGACTCACTCACACAGAGACCCATAGACTCACTCACACAGAGACCTATAAACTCATCACACAGAAACCCATAGACTCACTCACACAGAGACTCATAGACTCACTCACGCAGAGACCCATAGACTCACTCACACAGAGACCCATAGACTCACTCACACACAGACCCATAGACTCACTCACACAGAGACCCATAGACTCATCACGCAGAGACCCATAGACTCACTCACACAGAGACCCATAGACTCACTCACACAGAGACTCATAGACTCACTCACATAGAGACCCATAGACCCATTACACAGAGACCCATAGACTCACTCACACAGAGACCCATAGACTCACTCACGCAGAGACCCATAGACTCACTCACGCAGAGACCCATAGACTCACTCACACAGAGACTCATAGACTCACTCACACAGAGACTCATAGACTCACTCACACAGAGACTCATAGACTCACTCACACAGAGACTCATAGACTCACTCACACAGAGACCCATAGACTCACTCACACAGAGACCCATAAACTCACTCACACAGAGACTCATAGACTCACTCACACAGAGACCCATAGACCCATTACACAGAGACACAAAGAGAGACCCGTAGACTCATCTTGGAGCAGGTGGGCATACCCACACTTTACCTCAAGACCACTGAATGCGACGTGCCAATCATGTGCTGGACTGATGGTGGAGGTGGTGGTGACCTTTCAGTGAGCCGTCGACACTTCACGTGGCCTCGAAGTTGGCCTGTCATAGGCGCCGTAGTGACGTCTCCATCACTTACTGGCGAAGGGTGGGTGTTGGTGTTGTTGGTGGTGGAGGTGGTGGAAGTGGTGTAGGTGGTGTTGGTGGTGTAGGTGGTGTAGGTGGTGTTGGTGGTGTAGGTGGTGTTGGTGTTGTTGGTGGTGGAGGTGGTGTAGGTGGTGGTAGTGCCGGACGGCAAGGCTGCCGTGGCTGTGAGCAATGCCACGGGAGGAAGGCCGATTCCAATCGGCTGTTCCCTTCATAGCGCTTGTATCCACCACAGCGGCAAATGGGGGCTCTGGACAGGTACAATGGGCTGGTAACCCCACCACCTTCAATTCAATTTCCACTCAAACACACACGTGTGAAATATCTAAGCTTGTGCCGGAGGCCCCGAGGGGACAGGCGTCTGTGACGTCTCCTGGCCAAACCCCGTTTGGTGGAGTCAGAAGACTGAATCTTTACCCTCGGGGTTCCTCCAGAAACAACAAAAAGCCACAGTGGGTGGTCACGTGGAATGCTCGAATGCTCACTGCAAAGGAGAAGCTGCCACTCTTCTGTCAGGAGCTGGACCGGTACCGCCTGGATCTCTGTGGTATTCAGGAGGTCCGGTGGAGCGGCTCTGGCTCCTGCCACCACGAGGGTTGGACAGTCCTCTACTCAGGCCAGGAGACTGCCAAACAACAGGGTGTGGCTCTTCTTCTGAACAAAAAAATGAAGGGGGCGTGGGAGCGTGGTGGTGAGGTGTGGGAAGCTGGAAGCCCCAGGGTACTGTCGGCTCACCTCTCCAACAACAGGAGCTGAGGAATGGTGGTCGTTGATACTTATGCTCCCACCTAAGATGAACATCAGTGGAGGGATGGAGGCAAGGTCGATGAGTCAGATGCCTTCTATTACCTCCTGTCACAGGTGCTAACTAAAGTTGACCCTCGGGATAGAGTCATCTTGTTGGGTGACTTTAATACCCGAGTTGGTCATTATGCTGGCACCTGGTCTGGAATGAATGGAAGGCATGGGCCAGATCAGCTAAATAACAACGGTATGAGGCTGCTCGACTTTTGTGCAGCCCATGGGCTTGTAATTATCAACACGCTGTTCCGGCATCGGCGCATCCACAAAACATCATGGATGCAAGCAGGGTCCAAGTAAGAACATCTGCTGGACGATATAGTGATGAAACAGTGGATACGGGCCTATGTCCTTGACATCAGAGCCGACCATGGAGCTGATCTGCCAACTGACCATCGGCTTGTCATTTGTAAGAGGCGCTGCCATTCTTCCACTCCGGTGGTGGGTGTCTCTATTGGTCTCATTTAGCTGATACAATTTGCCAGCTAGAATTTCATCATCGATTGCAGCTGCGGTTGGCATCTTCCCCTGCTCCTCCTGATGTCGAGGGGAAATGGGCGAGGTTTAGGACTGTGACTCATGCAGCTGCAATGGCTGCTTTAGGTGCGCGGTCCAAACCTACCTATAGACCTTGGCTGACAGACGAGGTGTTCAGGCTGGCTGGGGAAAAGCAACAGGCCCACTCTCATCGTCTAGATGAGAGTGGGCCTGTTGCGCTGCAAGAATGGGTGGTGGATGTGGGTTGCTCAGGAGATGGAATCTGCCTCAGTAGCCCGTGATCACAAATCGCTATTTAATTCCATCAAAAAATAACTTGCAGCACCACACCTATCACCATCCTTACAGAAAAAAAGGTGATCCGATCTACGACCTGTTGTATGTGTTGGTATTATGAAATTTTGATGAAAATAATAAAAATTAATAATTTTCCGAAAAATGCGCAAATCGCATTAATTATGATAGTGTGTGTATTAATATGCATAAATTATGATAATGCATGTGATTATATGCATAAATTATGATAATCGTAGTAATTTATGCGGAGGCTTGCGATTATGTTAATGTGTGCAGTTACGATAATTTGCTTAGTTTCGTTTATCCAGGGTTATCAATCAGGATAACACGATTATCATAGATTCATTTACCGATTATCCTAGTGTGTGTTATAATATTTTAGGTCTCCATTTTCATATCTCATCACAGGATACAGTTGTCAAGAATAAGACAGTTTTGCATGGACTTGGAAGGAACACTCGATATGCTTCTGGATTACAATTTTATTCTAACAAGCACGTGACATTCTATCATGCAGGTCAAACATGCGTCAATAATTCATGGGCAAGATTATGCAATTAACTAATATGAACGACAAAAACTTATGCAGTTGTGACATTATGCAATTATGCAATATGAATAACGAAAACTCTTATGCATTTGACTAAAATGAATGAATAAACACTTATGCATTTAGCTAAATTGAATAACTAAAAATTCTTATGCATTTGCGATATTATGCATTAACTAATATGAATAACCAAAACTCTTATGCAATTACGAGATTATGCATTTGACTAAAATGAATGAATAAACACTTATGCATTTAACGAACTGAATGACTAAAAATTCTTATGCATTTGCGATATTATGCATTAACTAATATGAATAACCAAACTCTTATGCAATTACGAGATTATGCATTTGACTAAAATGAATGAATAAACACTTATGCATTTAACGAACTGAATGACTAAAAACACTTCTATCAATTGTAACCTCTACTTTTCTACCAGGCATCATTAGTTCGCCCATGTATTGATCACAATCGGCGACTGGTCGAGTTTGAAAACAAGCATGACACACTTCATATGGCGGTAATAAAAAGCACTTATTGTATCCCAGAGGCGAAAGTATATGTCAATAGATTCATCGGCAAGTCTAAAATCCTTTTTAACGGAATGTTTGATACAATGGTGGGTGAGGGCGTGTGGGCGCGAGAGCGAATCTGGCTCTGTTGTAATTAATTCTTCGGCGAGACTCTGGGACAAAGGAAACTGGTTTGACAAGATATTCTCTCTCTGTGTTCGGTCGATTCGTAATGAGGATTCCGAGAGTTTGAGTTTGCCTCGACGAGTCTATTGATCGCCTATGTGATGAGCGGAACAAGGGAAAGACACGGTAACAACTTTACTCTTATAACCGACGGACTCTTAATCACTCGATGGGCCGCGATTCCGCATGGCCAGCTGATGGTTCATGTAGTTGATAATCAGTCTTCTGATAATTGACTAGGGTTGATACGATGGTAAGGGTGAACTAGATGGGATAGTCTCACAGGTGAGTGGGGCGTCAATGCGTGCGTGTGTGGGTCTATTGGTGGGGGAAGTTGTGGGTACGAACGACTTTCGGAGAAGGACCCTCTGGCTTGCGCAGCTGCGGTGAGAGGGTGAGCGGCTCGCTTTCCGACTCCTTTCTTGGCTGACCCCGTACGATGACTGACGCGCGGCCACGCTCGTTTGCGTGGTCAGGCGATGCACCTCGGCGTGGCGACACGGCAGGG
The DNA here is from genome assembly GCF_015708825.2 of Lethenteron reissneri. Lineage (NCBI taxonomy): Eukaryota > Metazoa > Chordata > Hyperoartia > Petromyzontiformes > Petromyzontidae > Lethenteron > Lethenteron reissneri. The sequence continues at coordinate 3,959,582 of NC_083848.1, forward strand.
GAGCTGGACTCGTACACTCGTGTGCGGCAGGCGATGCACCTCGGCGTGGTGACACGGCAAGGGCGCCTGGCTCGTACACTCGTGCGCGGCAGGCGATGCCTCGGCACCGCGCGATCCTCGTCCTTCTGGATGACGAAAAGCTTCTTCGTTGGCGGCGACGAGGAGAGATGGTTGTCGCCCTGGAGAACTCTGGTGGGGCCTTAGCCCGGAGACGAGATGAGATGTAGGCCGGAGCTCGTGAAGATCTGTGGTGGAGCCGAAGATGGGCTCGTAGCCCGGATGATATGTGTGTTGGAGCCGAAGCCCGGACGATATGTGATGGGGGCCAGAGCCCCTGACGAACTGTGATGGAGGCCAAAGCCCCTGTCGATCTGAGTTGTATGGATTTTCCTTCGGTTTATATCGGAAATTCCACTCGGCTTCCCGAGTTGTTCAAAAGCTGTGTCATAAAACCTTCCTGTGGGGGTGGACCATCTGCGTCCGTGTGTGTGTCCGTCCGTGTGTTTCGCGTGCGTGTTTGTCCGTGTGTTTCGCGTGCGTGTTTGTCCGTGTTGTGGGGAGACAAAGGCGGTTGTTTCCACGGTGGGAGCACCCGGCGCATGCGCTTATTTATTCGAAGACGTGTTAATTTCCTTTGAGCCATTGCCCCCTTTATGGGTGTCATTTCCTAGCTTTGTGCCTGCGTGTGGAGATCCTCTCGGAAAGACAAAGGCGGCCGTGTTGCTCGCTTCCCATGGGTTGTTGTGTTTGGTTAATTTTGAGAGCCTTCTCCGCCCTTGATTCCTCTTCTACTTTAATTCCGTACTTATTATTTGACTTCTTGTGATCATTTAATCTGATATCCCGGCTAGGAATTTTGTTTTGGAGCGAAATCGATGCCATAATTATTATTTGATGCTTCGGCCCGGCCGTGTAGATATTCTTTAAAGGTAAATAATGTCAGTATTTATTAACAATGATGGGTCGCGATTCTGGTTCAGATTGTCGTCTGGTTTTCAATTGGAGTGAGGATGGATACTGTTTGCTTAATCTTTATGGTTAAGTTGGTAACTTGTGTATTTAACATGGTTCAAAGACCCATCTGTGCTTTTTGTCGTCGATGCTGTTTCTTTGTTAAGAATATAATTATCTCTTCCTCCGTGTCTCCTGGTTCTGCAACCCCCCGCCTGCAATTCCCCCCCTCCCTTGTTCCTCTTGTGTGAATTTAGGGGAGTTTTTTTTTTTATTACCTTATTGCCCCCCCTTTCATGTCCTCTCTCCTTTGAAATGAGGTATGCGCGCATCTGTGGAAGTGTGGGGGCCTCTGTGGAAGTGTGGGGGCGTGTTCGTTCCCACGTGGCCGCGTCTATTAAAAAAAACGATATTATCTATGTTGGCAGAATAATTCTTAAAAAAAAAATAATATTAAAAAAAAATAAAAAGGGGGTACATACACAACAGTCCGCCCTTTTGAAAATTATCAGGGGTCGATTTGGCCACTGGCGAATTTTCAAACAAAGTAATGCCCCCTTTTTATGTCATGCATCCCATCAGCCGCCCTTACTCTCGGCGGTTATTTCTTACGACGCGCGTGCACGTATTACGATCTTAACCTGGTTACATCTGAAATAAGCAAAGAAAATAACAACACGTTAACATCGATATTGCGTTACATCGGTTCTCATACATCATAACTCTGACGAACATTCATTTTTGTTTTTGTTAAATCCTGGTTACATTTGAATTAAGCAAAGAAAATAACACACGTTAACATCGATATTGCGTTACATCGGTTCTCATACATCATAACTCTGACGAACATTCATTTTTGTTTTTGTTAAATCCTGGGAAACGCTAGGTAGCGGTTTCGAACGCATTTATGCGTTACCTTCCTCATGTTGCCTGGTTTACCACTTATCACTTTGATAATTTGATCACGGTTTTCGGGTTCGTTTTTGTAGTTTCCTCTCTCACTCTCTCGCGTCGTGGGAGTGTGTGGTGAAAAATTGTGCTGCACGTAACCAGAATTCGCGCACACGACCCACTTTGACACTTGGTTCGTGGCATTCGCTCTCTCTGCGATTACATGCACATTTGCCGAGTCAGTGTGTCGATTTAATTCTGTCCTTCGTAATGTTGCCCTCTTTGTTTTTACGAGTGTGTTGGATTTCAACACCATTCCCGATACGTCATGGACATTCGTCTCCATTTTAGCACTCCGATCCACATAATTTTTGGTTTCCCTTGGATATTTTCCATTCAAAGGCTCACGCCTGCGCTCCTCAGGGCGTGTCTCTGTGTTCTCTCTTTGTCTCTGCTGTCTGCTATCCACCGTCCGATCACTCTTCCATTCAGCCCTGTCACTTGCAGCCTGCTCAGGGTTTAACACCTCAGCGGGTGGGGCGCGTGTTGGTCGCTCGCTCGCACTCACTGTGGATGGTTCATCACGTATTTGGACCGCATTCTGTGTTATTCCTCTATTCCCTCCTGGTATAGCCGGTGGAGGAATTGGTCGGAATTGGATCGATTGTGTTTGACCTCCCATCCTGCGATTCTCCTGAATGTTCGCATCCATACCTCCGCGGTCTGTGTAACACCTTCCCGCTAGGTGGTTATCTTCCCATCTCTGTGCGTAATTTGAACCTTGCGTGTGTCGTGGGATGGGGTGTTGATATGGTTCTGCTCTGAACCTCTCCCTCCTGCGATTCTCGTACATTTTTAGCCCAGTATTTCTCCCATTTGGGTGCCAAATTTTTCCTGGATTGTTACCTCGCCATCTTTGTGGGTAATTTTGATCTTGTGTGTGTCGTGGCATGGGGTGTTGGTATGGTTCTATTCTGAACCTCCCCCTCCTGCGATTCTCCTGAATGTTCGGCTTTGTGCCGCTCTCATTCTCGTGCCAACCTCTCTCTGGGTTATTTTGCCATGGGTGCGTGCGTTTCTGCTCTGTCCTGCATTGTGGGACTGCTCGGTGATTTTTATTCCTCTCTGAGAGGCTGGGTTCCTCATCCCTCTCCCTGTGTTCTGGATCCGAATTATGATTCTTAGCTCTGTACAACCATGCCATGTACGCCTTGCTCTCTATGCGGCGTAAGGATGCGGTTTCTGGATTCAAAACCATCCTCACCCTTTCTGTAATCTCTGGGCTCAAGGATTCAAAAAACATAATTTTGAACATTTTATCTCCTTCGTGGTATTGATTCACATCGCCTGCATAATACGCTCTTTTAAATTGGACGAGGTAGTCACGTGGATCTTGGTCCATGCCCTGGGTCATCGATTTTACAGCATAAAACCCCTCAGTGAGTGTCGAATATTCTCCAAACTTCCGAATCACTGCCAGGCTCAATTGTTTAAAATCATTTCTAACCTTGTGTGGTAGTGACTTTACCCATGGAATAGATTCTTTATGTAAGGTCCGTTTCAACAAACTCGCTTTTTCATCCCGTCTCCTCAGCCCTCTAATCATTGCCTCCTCTTCTACGGTTGCGATATGTGTGTGGATATCCATAGTCTTATTGTGGGGGTCAAAATCGGGAATTCTGACTAGAGCCTTGTCCATCAATTTAAGGGTTTTACTGGTGAATAGGTATTCCGAAAGTTGATTGCCGACAGCGTCATCATCAAACAAGTTATCATCAGGCAATCTGTCACTTTGGTCTGTGCTGTGTCGCTTGTGTTTAAGTGGTGTGCATTTTCTGTGTGCGCGCCCAGTGCCGTGTCGCTCGTGTTGCCATTTCCCTTCAGTTTTTGCCTCTGCCCTTAGTGTACCATGTCCTGGCGATTTTACTTTAACATTTTTCCTCCCTCTATCTGTGAAGTTGTCAGTCTCACATGTTTTTGTTTGCATATGTATCTCTCCATCCCTTCTCTCGAATTGTGAGGGTTTCCCTTTGTCAATGATTTTTTGTTCGATATCCATAATTTTTGTGCGATCAATCCCTGGACTCTGTCCACGTACCCAAGAGTGTGATTTAATGTCACTTCCATATTTATTCTGTGGATCCACGTCTGTGAGTTTCGCTGGTGTCGCGAGCACTGATTTCTCTCCCGTTTCCTTTCCAAATTTTCCCTCATTCCACAATCCCTGTCTGTATGCCTGTGTGAGAAGGAATGAGTCCTGTCCTGCCTTCTCTGCAGTTTTTGCATCGTGTTCGCCTTCGTTACCTTTTATCCAGTCAATTAGTTTCCCCCGAGGTGTGTTCGTGTTATCGATACAGCTCCCTTCCCATATGTCTCTCTGACTGTACTGCTTTGTAACAGATTGGTCGGTACGTTTAAATACGAGCTCCCCGCATCCCGTAACCCATTCAAAAATTATTCTCAATCCTAGCATCTTAGGTATGGCGGAAGTTACTTTGACATTTCTTTTCAGAGTGCATATAAAACAATTATCTCACAGAGTGTAGTCAATTTGACTCGAGCTATCTGTTATTTTCCGATTCAGAGTGCGTACCTCTAACACCATTTATCAGAGGATGCAATTGGTTTGATACGATATTATCTTAATTCCACTGTCTCTGTTTTAACCTGCTATTCTGGGGTTTAACCTTAGAGGGCGTTTTTTAGTTTTCCGCCCGTTCACAATCACCATGCAATGTTCGATCCTGATATTCTGGTTAACACGAAGTGATTCATTCCATCATCCATGCAAAACACTGTCTGCGAGAGATCCCGGACGAGCCCCCATTATGTTGTATGTGTTGGTATTATGAAATTTTGATGAAAATAATAAAAATTAATAATTTTCCGAAAAATGCGCAAATCGCATTAATTATGATAGTGTGTGTATTAATATGCATAAATTATGATAATGCATGTGATTATATGCATAAATTATGATAATCGTAGTAATTTATGCGGAGGCTTGCGATTATGTTAATGTGTGCAGTTACGATAATTTGCTTAGTTTCGTTTATCCAGGGTTATCAATCAGGATAACACGATTATCATAGATTCATTTACCGATTATCCTAGTGTGTGTTATAATATTTTAGGTCTCCATTTTCATATCTCATCACAGGATACAGTTGTCAAGAATAAGACAGTTTTGCATGGACTTGGAAGGAACACTCGATATGCTTCTGGATTACAATTTTATTCTAACAAGCACGTGACATTCTATCATGCAGGTCAAACATGCGTCAATAATTCATGGGCAAGATTATGCAATTAACTAATATGAACGACAAAAACTTATGCAGTTGTGACATTATGCAATTATGCAATATGAATAACGAAAACTCTTATGCATTTGACTAAAATGAATGAATAAACACTTATGCATTTAGCTAAATTGAATAACTAAAAATTCTTATGCATTTGCGATATTATGCATTAACTAATATGAATAACCAAAACTCTTATGCAATTACGAGATTATGCATTTGACTAAAATGAATGAATAAACACTTATGCATTTAACGAACTGAATGACTAAAAATTCTTATGCATTTGCGATATTATGCATTAACTAATATGAATAACCAAACTCTTATGCAATTACGAGATTATGCATTTGACTAAAATGAATGAATAAACACTTATGCATTTAACGAACTGAATGACTAAAAACACTTCTATCAATTGTAACCTCTACTTTTCTACCAGGCATCATTAGTTCGCCCATGTATTGATCACAATCGGCGACTGGTCGAGTTTGAAAACAAGCATGACACACTTCATATGGCGGTAATAAAAAGCACTTATTGTATCCCAGAGGCGAAAGTATATGTCAATAGATTCATCGGCAAGTCTAAAATCCTTTTTAACGGAATGTTTGATACAATGGTGGGTGAGGGCGTGTGGGCGCGAGAGCGAATCTGGCTCTGTTGTAATTAATTCTTCGGCGAGACTCTGGGACAAAGGAAACTGGTTTGACAAGATATTCTCTCTCTGTGTTCGGTCGATTCGTAATGAGGATTCCGAGAGTTTGAGTTTGCCTCGACGAGTCTATTGATCGCCTATGTGATGAGCGGAACAAGGGAAAGACACGGTAACAACTTTACTCTTATAACCGACGGACTCTTAATCACTCGATGGGCCGCGATTCCGCATGGCCAGCTGATGGTTCATGTAGTTGATAATCAGTCTTCTGATAATTGACTAGGGTTGATACGATGGTAAGGGTGAACTAGATGGGATAGTCTCACAGGTGAGTGGGGCGTCAATGCGTGCGTGTGTGGGTCTATTGGTGGGGGAAGTTGTGGGTACGAACGACTTTCGGAGAAGGACCCTCTGGCTTGCGCAGCTGCGGTGAGAGGGTGAGCGGCTCGCTTTCCGACTCCTTTCTTGGCTGACCCCGTACGATGACTGACGCGCGGCCACGCTCGTTTGCGTGGTCAGGCGATGCACCTCGGCGTGGCGACACGGCAGGGGAGCTGGACTCGTACACTCGTGTGCGGCAGGCGATGCACCTCGGCGTGGTGACACGGCAAGGGCGCCTGGCTCGTACACTCGTGCGCGGCAGGCGATGCCTCGGCACCGCGCGATCCTCGTCCTTCTGGATGACGAAAAGCTTCTTCGTTGGCGGCGACGAGGAGAGATGGTTGTCGCCCTGGAGAACTCTGGTGGGGCCTTAGCCCGGAGACGAGATGAGATGTAGGCCGGAGCTCGTGAAGATCTGTGGTGGAGCCGAAGATGGGCTCGTAGCCCGGATGATATGTGTGTTGGAGCCGAAGCCCGGACGATATGTGATGGGGGCCAGAGCCCCTGACGAACTGTGATGGAGGCCAAAGCCCCTGTCGATCTGAGTTGTATGGATTTTCCTTCGGTTTATATCGGAAATTCCACTCGGCTTCCCGAGTTGTTCAAAAGCTGTGTCATAAAACCTTCCTGTGGGGGTGGACCATCTGCGTCCGTGTGTGTGTCCGTCCGTGTGTTTCGCGTGCGTGTTTGTCCGTGTGTTTCGCGTGCGTGTTTGTCCGTGTTGTGGGGAGACAAAGGCGGTTGTTTCCACGGTGGGAGCACCCGGCGCATGCGCTTATTTATTCGAAGACGTGTTAATTTCCTTTGAGCCATTGCCCCCTTTATGGGTGTCATTTCCTAGCTTTGTGCCTGCGTGTGGAGATCCTCTCGGAAAGACAAAGGCGGCCGTGTTGCTCGCTTCCCATGGGTTGTTGTGTTTGGTTAATTTTGAGAGCCTTCTCCGCCCTTGATTCCTCTTCTACTTTAATTCCGTACTTATTATTTGACTTCTTGTGATCATTTAATCTGATATCCCGGCTAGGAATTTTGTTTTGGAGCGAAATCGATGCCATAATTATTATTTGATGCTTCGGCCCGGCCGTGTAGATATTCTTTAAAGGTAAATAATGTCAGTATTTATTAACAATGATGGGTCGCGATTCTGGTTCAGATTGTCGTCTGGTTTTCAATTGGAGTGAGGATGGATACTGTTTGCTTAATCTTTATGGTTAAGTTGGTAACTTGTGTATTTAACATGGTTCAAAGACCCATCTGTGCTTTTTGTCGTCGATGCTGTTTCTTTGTTAAGAATATAATTATCTCTTCCTCCGTGTCTCCTGGTTCTGCAACCCCCCGCCTGCAATTCCCCCCCTCCCTTGTTCCTCTTGTGTGAATTTAGGGGAGTTTTTTTTTTATTACCTTATTGCCCCCCCTTTCATGTCCTCTCTCCTTTGAAATGAGGTATGCGCGCATCTGTGGAAGTGTGGGGGCCTCTGTGGAAGTGTGGGGGCGTGTTCGTTCCCACGTGGCCGCGTCTATTAAAAAAAACGATATTATCTATGTTGGCAGAATAATTCTTAAAAAAAAAATAATATTAAAAAAAAATAAAAAGGGGGTACATACACAACAGACCCCCAGGAACAGGTTTTGCAGGTTTCCAGAGTATTTATGTGAGTTATTGGGGGAGAGGAAATCCCCCAGGCCAGAAAACATCATGGGGCAAGTGGGGGATGACCCTGCTGGGGCTGCGGTGCCTCATATATTGTAGTAAGTTGTAACCCCCTGTGAGTGGCTGGCTGAGGTGCCATCTGTTGAGGAAGTAATGAAGCCGATCCAGAGTCTGAGACCAGGAAAAGTTCCGGGCAGAGATGATCTCCCAAGTGAACTGCTGAGGGAAGGTGGTGTTTGTTTGCAGACTGACCTATATGACATCACAATAACAGTCTGGACCACTGGACGGGTTCTGCACGAATGCCCTGGTGGTCCCCCTCTTCAAGCAGATGTGTAGGAAATTCCAACAAAACCTACATCACTGCTTTGTTGACCTGGTCAAGGCCTATAATACCATCAATAGGTCTGGGCTCTGGGTTGTTCTTAATGCTTTCGGCGTCCCTGACTCTCTACTCACAATCATTAAGGACCTTCATGATGGTGGGCAGATCCAGATAAAGCTACGAGCCCAGAAGTTGGAGCCATTCCCTGTTCATCTTGGGGTGCGACAGGGATGTCCTCTGGCTCCCACATTATTTAACATCTTTTTCGATCACGTGGTTTGAGAAGCATTCAATGGCTGTACTGGAGGAATTTCCATCTGGTACAAATACAATGGGAGGCTGATCGATGCGAGGGATGGCTCCCTTTGGGTCAACCACGTTATGTATGCCGATGGTCTGGTGATTGCTGCTCATTCAGAGGAGGAGTCGGAGCCGCTGCTGCTGAACCTGCCACTAAGAGGTGGGGCCTTACCATCAGCCCCACCAAAACTAAGCACCTGCCTGGGTATTTTATGTCATTAACCACACCACACACACCATACACGGCACCACACAGGGAATCATTCAATCACGACTGTATGCATTTATTTTCATTGGCATTCATGAGTAATAGGGCAAAGATTGTGATGATGATTCTGTGATGATTATAATGATGATTCTGTGATCATGATGATTCCGTGACGATGGTAAGAGTCTTGGTGGAGGTGGTGGAGGCGGTGATGGTAGTGGTGATGGTGATGGTAGTAGTAGTGGTGGTGAAGGTGATGGTAGTGGTGGTGGTGATAGTAGTGGTGGTGAAGGTGATGGTAGTGGTGGTGGTGATGGTAGTGGTGGTGATGGTAGTGGTGGTGGTGATGGTAGTGGTGGTGCAGCTAGTGGAGGTGGTGGTGGTGATGGTAGTGGTGGTGGTGATAGTAGTGGTGGTGAAGGTGATGGTAGTGGTGGTGGTGATGGTAGTGGTGGTGATGGTAGTGGTGGTGGTGATGGTAGTGGTGGTGCAGCTAGTGGAGGTGGTGGTGGTGGCGGGCGGCTTGGCTCGACATAGGCATCATCAGCAGTATCAGTAGCCGTTATCTCGGAGGTACCGCGCCACCTTGAACGCCTCCGTGTTGATCTCTCCGCCGTGCACCCCATCCTTGCCCACCGCCACCACCAGCGCTACGGGGGGGGGCAGGGGGAGAGAAGAGGGCACGACCAGTCGCGTCATCAGCAGTAGCAACATCATTCTGGTCTCATCCCAATCTCCACCACCACCACCACCTCTAATCTGACCAACTCGACCGCCACCACCTTCACCAACACTACCTCCATCACCACCTACACCAACCCAACCATCATGATGATCGTCACCACCACCTCCACCACCTCCACCACCATCACCACCTCCAACACCTCCACCACTAGCACCACCATCGAGAAAGACCCCCGTCCCCACCTATAGCCTTAACAGACTGTTAGCGAGCAGCACCTATGAAGGCTGGCAAGGTCCACCAGTGGGTGGGTCGCCAGCACCACGCCCGACCGCCTTTGTTTCCCGAGTAGCGATGTTTACTACACACCGCTACACCAGATACTCATTTGAGGCTGAGTCGACCTAGGGGAGGCCCAACACCGGTTCACATATTCGTCACTGGTGTCGGCCGTGGGCGGAAATTGAACTCGGGTCGCTGGACTCCTAGCGCAGTGCTAACCACTACACGACCGCTCACCACCACCACTACCGCCACTACCACTACCTCCACCACTACCTCCACCACCACTACCACCACTACCACCACCACCACCATTACTACCACTACCACTACCTCCACCACCACCATTACTACCACTACCACTACCTCCACCACCACCACCACCACCACAATTTCCACCACAACCACCAGCACCACCATCTCCACTTCCACCACCACCACCACCACGACCAGCCAGCCAGCCTGACCTTTGGAGGCGGACGCGATGCTGATGTTGAGCGTGGGCTCCCCCGCGACGCTCTTGGTCTTGAGGTCCATAGTCCAGTCGTCGGCCAGGTTCAGCTGGTCCCTGAGCACCGAGCACTTGGCCCCGCCCAGGGTCAGCCCGTTGATGAAGAACTTCTGCCGGTCCTTGCCCAGGATCACGTCCAGCTCGGCCGCCTTCAAGAGACAAAGTCACGGGCGAAAAAGGTCACCACCACCGCCCCGGCTTGTCCACACAGATAAAGGTCCCCCAGGTAGCCCACACAGATAAAGGTCCCCCAGGGGCCACACAGATAAAGGTCCCCCAGGTGGTCACACAGATAAAGGTACCACGCACAGACAAAGGTATCCCGTGTAGCCGTTACAGACTGAAGGGGCAAGTGCTGTTAGAGAGTAGCAGTGCCTATGGTTGGCACTGTGACTCATGAGGAGGTGGGTTGCCAGCACCACCCCCGGCCGCCTTTGTCTCCCGGGTGGCAAATGTTCGTACAACATCTCACCAGGTACTCATTTGAGGCTAAATCGACCTAGGGTAGGCCCAGGATCAGTTTGGATAATCGTCACGGGTGGTGTTGGTGACCGAGAGCGGGAATCAAACTCGGGTCGCCAGGTTCATAGCGCAGTGCTAACCTCTACACCACCGCTCCCCACAGATATACATACACGAAGATAGATATACATTCAGATATACATACACACAGATATACACACAGATATACATACACACAGATAGATATACACACAGATATACACCCAGATATACATTCAGATATACATACACACAGATATACACACAGATATACATACACACAGATAGATATACACACAGATATACACCCAGATATACATTCAGATATACATACACACAGATACAGATATACTTACACACAGATATACACACAGATATACATACACACAGATAGATATACACACAGATATACACACAGATATACATTCAGATATACATACACATAGATACAGATATACATACACACAGATATACATTCAGATATACATACACACAGATAGATATACACACATATATACATACACACAGATATACATTCAGATATACATACACACAGATACAGATATACATACACACAGATATACATACACACAGATAGATATACACACAGATATACATATACATAGGTACAGATTCAGATATACATACACACAGATAAACATACCCACAGATATACATACACACAGATATACATTCACATGTACATACACACGTAAATATACACACAGATATACATACATATACACAAGTAGATATACACACACAACGGCACAGATCTCCCGTTTAGATAGACTGTTGGGGAAAATGTTGTTAGCGAGCAGCACCTATGAAGGCCGGCACAGGACACGAGGGGGTGGGTGACCAGCACCACGCCCGGCCGCCTTTATCTCACGATGAGCAGTCGGTCCTTAGGGCTGCAGTGAGACCACGGGGTTCGGACAGAGGCGCTCTCTCTCTCTGTGTGTGGCCTTTTAGCGCCGGATTTTTTGTCTTCCAGGAACCTTTTGGTCCGCAGTAGCGACGCGACTAAGGTGGGTGGATAGTGGGTGGGTGGGTGAGTAGGTGGGTGGGTGAGTTGGTGGGTGAATGGGTGCGGGGGTGAGTAGTTGGGTGAGTGAGCGGGTGAGTGGGTGGGTGAGTCGGTGGATAAGTGAGTGGGTTGGTGAATGTATGAGTGGGTAGGTGAGTGAGTGGATGCGTGGGTGGCTGGTTGGATGAGTGGGTGAGTGAGTGAGTTGTTGGATGGATGAGTGGGTGAGCGGGTGGGTGAGTGGGTTGGTGGATGGATGAGTAGTTGGATGATTGGTTGGTTCCCTACCTCCCATAGCTAAACCCCCAAACACAGTGGAACTACAGCTATCGGCCCACAAAGGACAGCTGCTCAAAGAAAATGGCGGCTTATCGTCGTCATCGTGTGTGAATGTGTAGCGGCAGCCACAGAACTCGCGTGATTCTACAGACTCACAGAACCGCATAAAGACCCACACAGATCCTGAGACGTATATGGAACCATAGGGACCCACAGAGACCAAGATAAACCATAGAGACCCATATTCATAGAGACCCATACTTAAACTGAGCTATTCATTTTACTTTACTAGGTAAGAACCCACAGAGCTACGTAGCTGTTTCTCAGAAGCGACCTGGCCACCACCAATGATGGCTCGACGAAGTGGCGGCTTAGCACGTGAACGTTCATAGCAGCAGCCAAACACTCGAAGCGCGTGGCGATGTTGATTCCAAATGTGGAGGGAAAAAACGGGAGGACCCTGGAGAAAAATCCACCCAACCACAGGGAGAGAGAGAGAGACGCAAACTCCAAATATGCAGCAGCAGCAGCAGGCATCGCCAGGGTCCGGGATCGAACACACGACCTCCTGCAGACCAGGCGAGGTAGTCAACATCTCTTAGCCCACCATGTCAGGATGCTCCTGAGCACGAGCCACGGAAGATGGCGAGGCGATGGTGCCGATGGTTACACGAGCAGGATCACGTTTGACAATCATCTAATAATACTCTTATATAAGCGCACAACTTCATCTGTCTGTGATGACCGCTGCACTTTCCGTCGTTTTCATGCAGGGGGCGCTGCAAACCTACGCGCCCCCTGCATGAACGACGGAGGCGCAGGGACAGACGATCGATTACGTTGGAATCGATCAGCAGACGGCGGTCTTCTCGCACGGCCAGCAGCTCTATGTCGCCTTATCTCGAACAGGTGAAAGTCCGCATCGAACCGAACCCCCAGCAAGGCCATCTACTTAACGACGAGAGGAAATTCACACGAAATGTCCTTTTCAATGAAGTCTTCCAGATGTAAAATGATATAAGCTTTAATGAAGAAATGTAATTATCTAATTCAAAACATAATACAATTGGAAGATGTTTCATTTTAAAACTTCAAAACGGACTTTCCTGGCCGAAGTCCGTAAATAGTTAACATTTTAAGAATATTTGTCTTAAACACGCTAACGAGGTTTGCAACATCCGATTAGTACGGTTGGACACGTACGGTGCGAAAGAAGTTCAACACACATCCATCATACTTACAGCACACGTACATACAACATGCATACAGAATGGCATGCAACAAACACACAACATGCAAACAACACCGTCTCTGTGTGTGTGGCCTTAAAGCGCCACTGGGGAGACAAAGGCGGCCGGGCGTGGTGCTGGCCACCCACCCCCTCGTGTACCACAGTGCCGGCCTTCATAGGTGCTCGCTAACAGCACTTGCCCCAACAGTCTGTTAAGGCTACACGGGGGATATTTGTCTTGGGGGCCTTACATTGGAAAATATATCAGAGATGACGTTTCGGGCAATGGGCCTTCTTCTTCATCCCAAATAATCCTTTCACATACCACTTACATGGAACTGTGTGAGCCGTTCAAGGGCCATTGCCTGAAACGTCGCCTATTGTATACGTCTCCTCTCACAAAGACAAAGATTCCCCGTATAGCATTTAAAGACTGTTGGAGAAAGTGCTGTTAGCGAGTACCTATCATAGCACACGATGGGGAGGGTGGCCAGCACCACGCTCGACCGCCTTTGTCTCCCTAGTGGCGATGTTTACTACACACCGCCACCAGGTACTCATTTGAGGCTGAGTCGACCTAAAGGAGGTCCAGGACCGGTTCAGATAATCGTCACTGCTGGTGTTGGCCGTGAGCGGGAATCGAACTCGGGTGGGCAGGTTCGTAGCGCAGCGTAGCGCTAACCACTACACTACCGCTCCCTATACAGACAGGGACACGTAGAGATGGACACACAAAGACACAAACACATACGGACACACACATAGACACACACAGACACACACAGATACACACAGACACACACAGACACACACACAGACACACATGAACAGACACGCACACACAGACGGACACGCACAAACATACACAGACACATACACACAGATACACACAGACACATACACAGGCACACGCACAGACACAAACACAGACACACACAGAGACAAACACAGACACACGGAGGGTGGGGGTGTGAGAGTCTGGAGGCGTTTGCCGTGTGACGCCCACAAAGACACACACACAGACACACACACACATAAGTGGCGGTGACGTCACCACGGCGCTTGTGCCAGGCTAGGTGCACATTGAGGCCACGTGAAGTGTCGAACGCCCGCTAGCAGGAGGTCACGGGGCAGACCCAGGTGCCACGGATCGACTGACTGAGATGACCGAGATGACTGGCTGATGCACCACCTGTACCCCCATCTGTGCCAACTGCTGTGCTTTAACCACCCGGCCCTCCGCTCGTTGTTGTGAGCGTCGCTCCTCCGCCCTCTGTTGTTGTTGGATGGCGACTGCCTCCAACTGCCCAGCAGCGTCTTTCACGAGCCTCCTCCACAGAGGCCGATCTTGACACCGCTGGTACCAGTCATCGGCAAGTCCACTCAGCTCCACATCCTCCTGTACCACATCACTCCATCTCTTCTCTAGCCCGTGCCGCGCCCGTTTAGCCCCCTCTATCCGGCCAAACTAAATCTGTTGAGGCATGCGGTGGCTGAGAATGCGGGCGACATGACCCAGCCAACGCAGCCTTGCCTGCTGGAAGAGCTCACCGATGGGACTTTGTTCAGATCTCACACAATCCAGCCTGGTTAAACCCAGGATGGATCGTTGGCAGGCCAGCCTAAATGTTTCTAACCGGCGAAGATGTTCCATTAGGGGGGTCCAGGTTTCGCAAGCGGAGAGAAGGGAGGGAATGACTGTGGCCGAGAAGACCCGAAGCTTCGTGTGGAGCGACAGACCAGGTAGCTTCCACACGGCGTTACGCAACCGATGAAAATATATTGCCGCTCGACTATCGGAGTGAGATCTCTGCTGTCAAACCGGACATGTCATGAGCACACTGCCCAGGTATGGGGAACTCTCCACTTAACACAACTGCCCCATCACCAATTGGGAGTTGTGGGGGTGGAATGTTTGATGGTACAAAATACCCAGGCAGGTGCTTAGTTTTGGTGGCACGCTCCAGGTTCAGCAGCAGCGCCTCCAAATCCTCCTCTGAGTGAGCAGCAATTACCAGATCATCAGCATACATAACATGGTTGACCAATAAGGAGCCATCCCTTGACTGCACCCGGGCATCGATCAGCCTCCCGTTGTATCTGAACCAGATGGAAATTCCTCCAGTACAGCCATCGAAGGCTTCACGAACTACGTGGTCGAAATAGACACACACACAGACACAAACAGACACGCACACACAGATTCACACATATAATTACACACAGATACAAAGACAAAGATCGCCTATATAGCCTTAACAGACTGTAGGGGCAAGTGCTGTTAGCGAGCACTTATGAAGGCCCGAACGGTACACGAGGGGGTGGGTGGCCAACACCACGCCCGGCCGCCTTTGTCTCCCCAGTGGCGATGTTTACACATCGCACTAGGTACTTATTTGAGGCTGAGTCGACCTAGGGGAGGCCCAGGACCGGTTCAGATAATAATCGTCACTGCTGGTGTTGGCCGTGAGCGGGAATCGAACCCGGGTCGCCGGGTTCATAGCGCAACGTAGCGCTAACCGCTACACTACCACTCCCCAGACACACACACAGACACACACACACACATACACGCACACACAGACACACATACACAGACACACACAGACAGACACACACAAAGACACACACACAGACACACACACACACACAGACAGACACACAGACACAGACACACACACAGACACACACACAGACACACACAGACACACACACAGACACACACAGACACACACACAGACAGACACACACAGACACACACAAAGACACACACAGACACACACACAGACACACACATAGACACACACACATAGACACACACACACAGACACACACACAGACAGACACACACACAGACACACACACAGACAGACACACAGACAGACACACACAGACACACACACACACAGACACACACACACAGACACACACACACAGACAGACACACACATAGACACACACACACAGACACACACACATACACACACACACAGACAGACACACACAGACACACACAGACACACACACAGACACACACACACACACACAGACACACACAACACACAGCCACACAGACAGACACACACAGACACACGTGTGTGTGTGTGAGAGTCACCGTGATATTTGCGAGGAGTTTGCCGTGTGACGCCCACACGCTTTTGGTGGCGATGCCCACGACGGCGGCGTCCGTGAACTTGCCCATCGCCATGAGGTTCTCCACGTAGCTGTTCCACGACATCGTCCGCTCGACAAGTTCGCTCGCCCGAAGATCGAGGTTCTATCGATGTATCGAGTGAATTTTTTTCGAAGTAAACGATGCGCCCGTTTGTCGTGTGCCGAAAATCGATTTCAGGGGCAGATTTGCTTTTTTTTTTTACGAAAAAATGTGAAGTCTGTTTAAAAATAGTTTTGCTGGGTTGAGTCGACGACGATGATGGTGGTGATGGTGGTGGGTTGGTGATGGTGGTGGGTTGGTGATGGTGGTGGTGGGTTTGGTGATCGAATGGGCTCAGCTCACACGCGAAGCTCAATTAGCCCGTCCGAGCGAGTGGCGACACGGGGAAGGAAGTACCCCGACTACTTATACGGCTGCGTGTGCGCGCGTGTGTGTGTGTCTGTGTGTGCGTGTGTGTCTGTGTGTGCGACTGTGCGCGTGTGTGTGCGTGTGTCTGTGCGTGTGTGTCTGTGTCTGTGCGTGCGTGTGTGCGTGCGTGTGTGCGTGTGTGTGTGCGTGTGTGCGTGTGTGTGCCTGTGTGTGTCTGTGTGTGTGTGTGCCTGTGTGTGTCTGTGTGTGTGCCTGTGTGTGTGTCTGTGCGTGTGTGTCTGTGTGTGCGTGTGCGCGTGTGTGTGTGCGTGTCTGTGCGTGTGTTTGTGTGTGTGTCTGTGTGTGTGTCTGTGCGTGTGTGTGCGTGTCTGTGTGTGTGTCTGTGCGTATGTGTGCGTGTGTGCCTGTGTGCGTGTGTGTGTGCGTGTCTGTGCGCATACTACGCACACGCAAGCACACAAACATACATCTACTAAGATATACACACAGAGACACACACACAGAGACACACAAAACATCTACAAAGATATACACACAAATATACATCTCCAAAGACATACACGTACACACAGAGACACAGTCACACACACACAGAGACACACACAGCCACACACAGACACACAGAGACACACACATACAGACACACACAGACACACACAGACAAACACACAGACACACAGAGACACTGACACAGAAACACACAGACACAAAGAGACACAGAGACACACACAGACACAGAGAGAGACACACAAATACATCTACAAAGACAGACACACAGACACACAGATACACACACACAGAGACACACAAATACATCTACAAAGAAACACACACAGACACAAAGATACACACACACAGAGACACACAAATACATCTACAAAGACACACACACAGACACACACAGATAAAGACAAATATGCCCTGTATAGCCTTAACATACTGTTGGGGCAAGTGTTGTTAGCGAGTAACACCTATGAAGGCCGGCACTGTGGCACACGAGGGGGTGGGTGGCCAGCACCACGCCCGGCCGCCTTTGTCTCCCCAGTGGCGATGCCTTTACACACAGGCACCAGGTGATCATTATGGGGGACGGTGGTGGTCGGGTCATCGGTGGTGGCCGGCTCATTGGCCGGGGGTTTGCAGTGGATAGACCATGGGCTGCAGTTGTGAGTTCGCGTGCGCTACAAGAGAGATACACAAAGGTAGCGACAAAGCTGTCCCGGGTAGCCTACACAGGGGCAAGTGGGGCGGGGGGAGGGGGGTGACCCTGCCATACTTGGACATCTGTGGGTCTCTGTGTGAGTGAGTCTATGGGTCTCTGTGTGAGTGAATCTATGGATGTCTGTGTGAGTGAATCTACGGGTCTCTATGCGAGTGAGTCTATGGGTCTCTGCGTGAGTGAGTCTATGGGTCTCTGTGTGAGTGAGTCTATGTGTCTCTGTGTGAGTGAGTCTATGGGTCTCTGTGTGAGTGAGTCTATGGGTGTCTGTGTGAGTGAGTTTATGGGTCTCTGTGTGAGTGAGTCTATGGGTGTCTGTGTGAGTGAGTCTATGGGTCTCTGTGTGAGTGAGTTTATGGGTCTCTGTGTGAGTGAGTCTATGGGTCTCTGTGTGAGTGAGTCTATGGGTCTCTGTGTGAGTGAGTCTATGAGTCTCTGTGTGGGTGAATCTATGGGTCTCTGTGTGGGTGAATCTATGGGTCTCTGTGGAGTCTCTGGGTCTGTGTGAGTGAGTCGATAGTTCTCTGTGTGAGTGAGTCTATGGGTCTCTATGTGAGTCAGTCTATGTGTCTCTGTGTGAGTGAGTCTATGTGTCTCTGTGTGAGTGAGTCTATGTGTCTCTGTGTGAGTGAGTTTATGGGTCTCTGTGTGTGAGTCTATGGGTGTCTGTGTGAGTGAGTCTATGGGTCTCTGTGTGAGTGAGTCTATGGGTTTCTGTGTGAGTTGGTCTATGAGTCTCTGTGTGAGTGAGTCTATGAGTCTCTGTGTGAGTGAGTCTATGTGTCTCTGTGTGAGTGAGTCTATGGGTCTCTGTGTGAGTGAGTCTATGGGTCTCTGTGTGAGTGAGTCTATGAGTCTCTGTGTGGGTGAATCTATGGGTCTCTGTGGAGTCTCTGGGTCTGTGTGAGTGAGTCGATAGTTCTCTGTGTGAGTGAGTCTATGGGTCTCTGTGTGAGTGAGTCTATGAGTCTCTGTGTGAGTGAGTCTATGTGTCTCTGTGCGAGTGAGTCTATGGGTCTCTGTGTGAGTGAGTCTATGGGTCTCTATGTGAGTCAGTCTATGGATCTCTGTGTGAGTGAGTTTATTAATCTCTGTGGAATGAGTCTATGGGTCTCTGTGTAATGAGTCTATGAGTCTCTGTGTGAGTGAGTCTATGTGTCTCTGTGTGAGTGAGTCTATGGGTCTCTGTGTGAGTGAGTCTATGGGTCTCTGTGTGAGTGAGTCTATGAGTCTCTGTGTGGGTGAATCTATGGGTCTCTGTGGAGTCTCTGGGTCTGTGTGAGTGAGTCGATAGTTCTCTGTGTGAGTGAGTCTATGGGTCTCTGTGTGAGTGAGTCTATGAGTCTCTGTGTGAGTGAGTCTATGTGTCTCTGTGTGAGTGAGTCTATGGGTCTCTGTGTGAGTGAGTCTATGGGTCTCTATGTGAGTCAGTCTATGGATCTCTGTGTGAGTGAGTTTATTAATCTCTGTGGAATGAGTCTATGGGTCTCCATGTAAGTGAGTCTGTGGGTCTCGGTGTGAGTGAGTCTATGGGGGTGTGTGAGTGAGTGTATGGGTCTGTGTGAGTGAGTCTATGGGTTTCTGTGTGAGTGACTCGATGGGTCTGTGTGAGTGAGTCTATGGGCCTCTGTGGAGTGAGTCTGTGGGTCTCTATGTGAGTGAGTCTATGGGTCTGTGTGAGTGAGTCTCTGGGTCTGTGTGGTTGAGTCTATTGGTATCGGTATAAGTAAGTCTATGGGTCTCTGTGTCAGTGAGTCTATGATTCTCTGTGTGAGTGGGTCTCTGGTTCTGTGTGAGTGAGTCTATGGGTCTCTGTGTGAGTCTGTGGGTCTCTGTGTGAGTGAGTCTATGGGTCTCTGTGTGAGTGAGTCTATGGGTCTCTGTGTGAGTGAGTCTATGGGTCTCTGTGTGAGTGAGTCTATGTGTCTCTGTGTGAGTGAGTCTATGGGTCTCTGTGTGAGTGAGTCTATTGGTCTCTGTGTGAGTGAGTCTGTGGATCTCTGTGGAGTGAGTCTATGGGTCTCTGTGTGAGTAACTATGTGGGAATCTGTGTGAGTGAGTCTACGGGTCTGTATGAGTGAGTCTATGGGTATGTGTGTGAGTGAGTCTGTGGGTCTCTGTGTGAGGGAGTCTATGGGGGTGTGTGAGTGAGTCTATGGGTCTGTGTGAGTGAGTCTATGGGTTTCTGTGTGAGTGAGTCTATGGGGGTGTGTGAGTGAGTCTATGGGTCTCGGTGTGAGTGAGTCTATGGGTCTCTGTGTGAGTGAGTATATGGGTCTCGGTGTGAGTGAGTGTATGGGTATCTGTGTGAGTGAGTATATGGGTCTCTGTGTGAGTGAGTCTATGGCTCTCTGTGTGAGTCTATGGGTCTCTGTGTGAGTGAGTCTATGGGTTTCTGTGTGAGTGAGTATATGGGTCTCTGTGTGAGTGAGTCTATGGCTCTCTGTGTGAGTGAGTCTATGGTTCTCTGTGTGAGTGAGTCTATGGGTCTCTGTGTGAGTGAGTCTATGGGTCTCGGTGTGAGTGAGTATATGGGTCTCAGTGTGAGTGAGTATATGGGTCTCGGTGTGAGTGAGTATATGGGTCTCTGTGTGAGTGAGTATATGGGTCTCTGTGTGAGTGAGTCTATGGGTCTCTTTGTGAGTGAGTCGATGGGTCTCTGTGTGAGTGAGTCTGTGGGTCTCTTTGTGAGTGAGTCGATGGGTCTCTGTGTGAGTGAGTCGATGGGTCTCTGTGTGAGTGAGTATATGGGTCTCTGTGTGGTGAGTCTATGGGTCTCTGTGTGAGTGAGTCTATGGCTCTCTGCGTGAGTCTATGGGTCTCTGTGTGAGTGAGTCTATGGGTCTCTGTGTGAGTGAGTCTATGGGTCTCTGTGTGAGTGAGTCTATGGCTCTCTGTGTGAGTGAGTCTATGGTTCTCTGTGTGAGTGAGTCTATGGGTCTCTGTGTGAGTGAGTCTATGGGTCTCGGTGTGAGTGAGTATATGGGTCTCTGTGTTTGAGTATATGGGTCTCGGTGTGAGTAAGTATATGGGTCTTCTGTGTGAGTGAGTATATGGGTCTCTGTGTGAGTGAGTCTATGGGTCTCTTTGTGAGTGAGTTGATGGGTCTCTGTGTGAGTGAGTCTGTGGGTCTCTTTTTAAGTGAGTATATGGGTCTCTGTGTGGTGAGTCTATGGGTCTCTGTGTGAGTGAGTCGATGGGTCTCTGTGTGAGTGAGTCGATGGGTCTCGGTGTGAGTGAGTCTATGGGTCTCTGTGTGGTGAGTATATGGGTCTCTGTGTGAGTGAGTCTATGGGTCTCTTTGTGAGTGAGTATATGGGTCTCGGTGTGAGTGAGTGTATGGGTATCTGTGTGAGTGAGTATATGGGTCTCTGTGTGAGTGAGTCTATGGCTCTCTGCGTGAGTCTATGGGTCTCTGTGTGAGTGAGTCTATGGGTTTCTGTGTGAGTGAGTATATGGGTCTCTGTGTGAGTGAGTCTATGGCTCTCTGTGTGAGTGAGTCTATGGTTCTCTGTGTGAGTGAGTCTATGGGTCTCGGTGTGAGTGAGTATATGGGTCTCGGTGTGAGTGGGTATATGGGTCTCTGTGTGAGTGAGTATATGGGTCTCTGTGTGAGTGAGTCTATGGGTCTCTTTGTGAGTGAGTCGATGGGTCTCTGTGTGAGTGAGTCGATGGGTCTCTGTGTGAGTGAGTATATGGGTGTCTGTGTGGTGAGTCTATGGGTCTCTGTGTGAGTGAGTCTATGGCTCTCTGCGTGAGTCTATGGGTCTCTGTGTGAGTGAGTCTATGGGTCTCTGTGTGAGTGAGTATATGGGTCTCTGTGTGAGTGAGTCTATGGCTCTCTGTGTGAGTGAGTTTATGGTTCTCTGTGTGAGTGAGTCTATGGGTCTCTGTGTGAGTGAGTCTATGGGTCTCGGTGTGAGTGAGTCTATGGGTCTCTTTGTGAGTGAGTTGAAGGGTTTCTGTGTGAGTGAGTCTGTGGGTCTCTTTGTGAGTGAGTCGATGGGTCTCTGTGTGAGTGAGTCTGTGGGTCTCTTTGTAAGTGAGTATATGGGTCTCTGTGTGGTGAGTCTATGGGTCTCTGTGTGAGTGAGTCTATGGGTCTCTTTGTGAGTGAGTCGATGGGTCTCGGTGTGAGTGACTCTATGGGTCTCTGTGTGAGTGAGTCTATGGGTCTCTGTGTGAGTGAGTATATGGGTCTCTGTGTGAGTGAGTATATGGGTCTCTGTGTGATTGAGTATATGGGTCTCGGTGTGAGTAAGTATATGGGTCTCTGTGTGAGTGAGTATATGGGTCTCGGTGTGAGTGAGTCTATGGGTCTCTTTGTGAGTGAGTCGATGGGTCTCTGTGTGAGTGAGTCTATGGGTCTCTGTGTGAGTGAGTCTATGGCTCTCTGTGTGAATGAGTCTATGGGTCTCTGTGTGGTGAGTCTATGGGTCTCTGTGTGATGAGTCTATGGGTCTCTGTGTGATGAGTCTATGGGTCTCTGTGTGAGTGAGTCTATGGGGCGCGTCAGTTGAAACAAGAGACGTATGTGTGTGTACACGGGACGTGTGTGTGTGTACACGGGACGTGTGTGTGTGTGTGTGCCTGTCCGTGTGGGAGTGAGTACCGGATGTGCGAGTGTGGTGCTCGTAGGAAGCTGTGGGCGCCGCTGATAGGGCCCGCTGGAGTCGACACCGAGCTGCAACCCCAACCGCACTCACGTACACGTGTACACACACACGCGCGTGTGTGTGTGTACATGTGTGTGTGTACACGTGTGTGTGTGTGTACACGTGTACACACACACGCGCGTGTGTGTGTGTGTGTACATGTGTGTGTGTGTGTACACGCGCGCGTGTGTGTGTGTACATGTGTGTGTGTGTGTACACGCGCGTGTGTGTGTACACGTGTGTGTGTGTGTACACGCGAGTGTGTGTGTGTACATGTGTGTGTGTACACGTGTGTGTGTGTGTGTACATGTGTGTGTGTACACGTGTGTGTGTGTGTGTGTACATGTGTGTGTGTGTGTACACGCGCGTGTGTGTGTACACGTGTGTGTGTGTGTACACGCGAGTGTGTGTGTGTACATGTGTGTGTGTACACGTGTGTGTGTGTACATGTGTGTGTGTACACGCGCGTGTGTGTGTGTGTACATGTGTGTGTGTGTGTACACGCGCGTGTGTGTACACGTGTGTGTGTTTGTGTGTACACGCGCGCGTGTGTGCGTACACACGCGGGTTATACTTCGTGCTTTCGGAGTCCCTGACCCTCTGCTCACGATCATTAAGGACCTTCATGATGGTGAGCGGGCCCGGGTAAAACTACGTGGCCGGGAGTCGGAGCCATCCCCTGTTCACATTGGGGTGCGACAGGGATGCCCTCTGGCTCCCACATTATTTAACAAATTTTCGACCACGTAGTCCGTGAAGCCTTTGATGGCTGTACCAGAGGAATTTCCATCTGGTACAGATACAACGGGAGGCTGATCGATGCCCAGATGCGGTCAAGGGATGGCTCCCTATCGGTCAACTACGTTATGTATGCCGATGATCTGGTGATTGCTGCTCACACAGAGGAGGAGTTGGAGGCGCTGCTGCTGAAACTGGATCGTGCCACTAAGAGGTGGGGCCTTACCATCAGCCTCACCAAAACTAAGCACCTGCCTGGGTATTTTGTACCATCGGGCACCCCCACAACTCCCAATCGGTGATGGGGCAGTTGTGGAGAGAGTGGAGAGTTTCCCATACCTGGGCAGTGTGCTCATGACCGGCTCCGGTTTGACAGCAGCACTCAGAATCAGTCGAGCGGCATTATATTTTCATCGGTTGCGTAACGCTGTGTGGAAGCTACCTGGTCTGTCGCTCCGCACGAAGCTTCAAGTCTTCTCGGCCACGGTCATTCCCTCCCTTCTCTACGCTTGCGAAACGTGGACCCCCCTAATGGAGCATCTTCGCCGATTGGAAACATTTAGGCTGGCCTGCCTACGATCAATCCTGGGTTTAACCAGGCTGGATTGTGTGAGGAGCTCACAAATCCTTGAAAGATCTGGGCAAAGTCCCATCGGTGAGCCCTCCGACAGGCAAAGCTGCGTTGTCTGGGCTATGTAGTCCGCATGCCCAAACCACCTTTGTTCGGCCGGATCGAGGGGGCTAAGCGGGCGCGGCACGGGCTAGAGAAGAGATGGAGTGATGTGGTACAGGAGGAGTGGAGCTGAGTGGACTTGCCGATGACTGGTACCAGCGGTGTCAAGATCGGCCTCTGTGGAGGAGGCTCGTGAAGGACGCTACTGGGCAGTTGGAGGCAGTCGCCCTCCAGCAACAACGGAGGGTGGAAGAGCGACGCTCACAACAACGAGCGGAGCGCCGGGTGGCCCCGTGGCACCTGCTGGGTCTGTCCCGTGACCTCCTGCCAGCGGGCGTTCGACACTTCACGTGATCGCCTCAAGGTGCACATAGCCTGGCACAGGCGCCGTGGTGACATCACCGCCACTTAGTGGCGAATGGCGGTTGTTGTGTGTGTGCGCGTGTGTGTAGCAGGTGCTCGATTCCAGCACTTGTCCCAACAGTCTCTGAAGGCTATTTTAAACGGGACCTTTGTGTGCAACAGAGTAGGGGCACTGTGTGTGCAAGAGAGAACCTCATACAATTGAGGAACACACGCAACACACAAATACAAAGATCCCCCGTGTAGCCTTAATCAACTGTTGGGGCAAGTGCTGTTAGTAGCGAGTATCAGCACCTATGAAGGCTACCGGCACTGTGGCACACGAGGGAGTGGGTGGCCAGCACCACGCCCGGCCGCCTTTGTCTCCCTAGTGACGATGTTTACTACACACCGCTACTCCAGGTACTAATTTGAGGCTGAGTCGACCTAGGCGAGGCGCATGTCCGGTTCAGATAATCGTCACCGGTGTTGGCCTTGAGCAGGAATCGAACCCGGTCGTCAGGTTCGTAGCGCAGCCCGCTAACCGCTGCGCCACCGCTCCCCACTCACACGCACACACAAAGACAAAGATCCCCTGTATAGCCTCAACAGATTGTTGGAGCAAGTGCTGTTAGCGAGCACCTGTTACACCCACACACGCGTGTACACACACGTGTACAAACACGCACAGACACACACACGCGTGTACGCACACACGCGTGTACGCACACACACACGCGTTTACAAACACGCACAGACACACACACACACGCGTACACACATGCATTTATGCTCACACACGTGTGCGCACACACACACGTGTGCACGCACATGCGCGAACACGTGCACACGAATTACACAACGTGAATGTTGCCGACACAGCACAAATGCGTGACCAATTTCCTTGTCGAAAGGGGATGTATGTGTGTCTCTGTGTGTACGTAGTGTGTGAGTGTGTCTGCCTCGAAGTAGTCCGTGTGTGTCTTTGTCTTTTGTGTCTGGGTATGTGCACGTGGGTCTGTGCGTGTACGTGTGTGTGTCTGTCTTTAAGTGTCTGTGTGTGTCTTTGTCCTTCGTGAATGGGTCTGTGTACGCGCGTGTGTGTGTACGTGTGTCTGGTGGTGAGTGTGGGTGTCTGTGCGTGTGTCTGTAGTTATGGGAGTGGTAGTGTCGCGATTAGCGCTACGCTGCGCTACGAACCTGGCTACCCGGGCTCGATTCTCGCTCACGGCCATTACCAGTGACGATTATCTGAACCGGTCCTAGACCTTCCTTAGGTCGGCTCAGCCTCAAATGAGTACCTAGTGCGGTGTGTAAACATCGCCACTGGGGAGACAAAGGTGGCCGGGCGTGATGCTGGCCACCTACCCCCTCGTGTGCCGTGCCGGCCTTCATAGGTGCTCGCTAACAGCACTTGCCCCTACAGTCTGTTAAGATATACAGGGGATCTTTGTCTGTCTGTGTGTAGGTGTACGTGTTTGTGTTTGTGCAAATACAGGGTGATTACATTTTTTAAAACACTTATATAGGACTATCGCTTTAAATGGGAAAAGAACGGATAATACACTCTAACATGATAACAAATGTAGGTTAATAGCTTCAAAAAGTCAAAGAGTCTCCACTTGTTTGCCATCGTTGTCAACACACGCCTGGAATCTTTTCCAGGTGGTCTCCAGAGCCCGGAGGCACATTTCTTGTGGGATTGGTGCAAATTCTCAGAAGTGTTAACATTGTTTTGCAGCACCCTGTAACAGTACCCTGTGAGCGGGTGTAGTACCAGCCCTAGCGGGGCTTGGTGAGCGCTGGGATAGCGCGGGCACCACGCACAGCGTGTAGTGCGAGGCTTCCACACGGGGGAGTAGGAGAGTGTCAGCCCAGTGGCAGGGTTGCCCAGGGCCATGGCACTCTGGTTGACCACGTAGACACGTGATCCGGAGTGTCCACAGAGAGGCCCCCAGGCGGGGGGACTAGGGGGTGATCACGTGTCCGGGGAGAGCTCCTCGAGAGGGACCGAGGGCTAGAAGGCTCCAGAAGGTGGGCGGGGCCGAGGGCGGAGCAGCCCCGACCCGTGGGGGGATATAAGGTGGGTCCCTGAGAGGGACCGGGGTCGCTGCACTCTCCAAGCTGAAGCTCCACGTCTACAAGCTGGAAGCTCTACAGGCATCAACACGTGGCCGGGACCCGAGTGAGGGTCTGACCCTTCGTAGCTGTAACTCCTACGTATAGAGTAGTTAGCTGGGTGGTCACCGCCCTAGGCTGTGTCTGGTGAAGGGGCAGTTGCCCCTTTGTGTTAACGGGTTGATGTTACAATAAACGTGTTGCCTCTAAAGAACAACGTCTGTGACTCAGTTGGACTCACTACACATATGTAGGGGTGTTAGAGAGAGAGCCGTTATGCATGGCAGCCTATGGCAAACAAACACAGTGGGCGGGGCTACGTAAGTGCACGGGGAGGTGTCCTCTACTACGTCCGAGCCAGGCACCCTGGGGGGGGCTGGTTCGAACGTTATGATCCCCCGGGGCCCCACCCCTCAGCGAGGGGTTGGGTATAAAAGGGGATGTATCAAAGGGCTCGGCAGTTATGTTAAAAGCTACCAGAGAAGACTGAAGACGTCTTAGATAGAGCCCTGGACTCCCCTGGTTCGCTGTCCTTATCAGGGCCGAACAGGACAGAGCCAGCTGCGTGGTCCCGAAAGCCAGAGCCGGTGCTCTTGTAAGAGCTGGTCTGGGACTCCGGGTACCGGGCCCGACTTACCAGTGTCGGGCCAGATAGCCTCCCCTAGCCCATTAGTGGAGGACTAAGAGGCAGGCTAGGAGTAGCTAGGACGTGTATCCTCAGCTAGTCAGGTGAGGGGGCCGATACCCCCTCCAGTGCTGTATGCCACGAACGTGCTGTGTCAAATAAACCCGTGTGCCTCCAACTCCGGTGTCCAAGAGTCGTGAGCGCTACTACACATGTATGGATCTCTATACAAGTGTAGTGATGCCAACACACGTTGTAATTATCATGGGAGCCTTTCTTTCAGACACAGCACTGTCTATGCCCAGACTTGTTCTTGTGGCTTGGACTCCGTCTCCTCTAGAACGTCCCATCCCCTTGTGCTCTACCCCTTTATACCCTCGCGAGCTGCCCTCTGGAAGCGTCACTCGCCCCACTGCTCTCAGGCAATCCTCTCTCTCGCCCCTCAACGGTTGTCAACCGTCGCCTCAACCCCTCAACCTGCTCCCCGCCTTTTCTGGTTCCAAAATCTCTCCTCAAATCTCTTTGAACCTTTCCTCCCGACCAATCACTAGGGAGGCCTCTCTCCACCAATAGGAGGCCTTGTCCTACTTCCTAGTAGTCTGCTTGACTGTACGTTTGTTTCGGGTGAGTGGTCTATAATTACGGTCATTACATCACTCCTGCCTCCCTTTAAAAATACGAGCCGTCCCGGCTAATACCAGGGAGGAATGACCGACCTAACAAACCACAGGGAGCCAATAATAATTAATGTATAACACGCGCAAATTTGCGGACTGTAACGGCCGCAACTCAGAGGCGGAGCCAAGCTCAGAGTCACTCGAAAGCGCGTGGTTGTAGAGGTGAGTTTTAAGTGTCTCTTGAAGAAGACAAATGAGGTGATGCTGCGAATGTGCAGTGGGATTGCGTTCCAGACTGTTGGGGTGGCCACCGAGAAGTGGCGCATACACGTGACCGTCCTGGATCTTGGTATCAAGAGAAGGTCGTGAGTCGCACTTCGAAGGCATCTGCCGTGTGCTGTGCTGCAAGTCATCAATAATGAAGAGAGCTATGGGGGGCAGGCAGATGATGTGAAGGCATGGTGGCAGAGGCAGGCGATCTTGTATGTGACCCTGCTGGCAATGGGTAGCCAGTGAAGGGCACGGAGAGAGGCAAGTGAGTCGGAACGGGGATGAGTGCGGCCAATGACGACGCGTGCCAGGTCGTTTTGTAGTCTTTGAAGTTTTTTAGGTTGCCAGAGGAGTCGCAATAGTTGAGGCGAGACCCAACTATGCAACGTGCCAATGTGTTGGCAGTTTCAGTGGTGATGAGAGGACTGATGATATGATTGGTTTGACGGTCGAAAGGATAAAGTTGAATCTAGGATGACACCAAGGTAGCTGAAGTGATCGGTGAACCTGATGCTGTGGCCAAAGATGTGTCTGTGTGTTGGGAGCGCGGAAGAGTTGAGACGTTGCCTGGTACCTACCATGATGGACACTGACTTTGACAGATTAAGGGCTAGGTTGTGTGTGGAGAACCACTGTTGCAGTGCGGTGGTGCATTCCGATAGCATCTCAAATCCAGATGCATTGGTAGAATTGATGGCGGTGAACAGAATAGTGTCGTCCGCATATGAGTGGTGCTTGACACTGAAGCTTGCGATGAGACGGTCGATCGGGGAAGTCTCGGCTGTGAATAGCAAGGGGACCGAGGACGGAGCCCTGGGGGACGCCACATAACGCTTAACGAGATGTGTACGAGCCCACCCTGACTGAGGATTGCTGATCAGAAAGGTACGACAGTATCCATTTGAGTGCTGAGCCACATATACCGAAGTCGGATTTCAGGAGGGAAGTAAGGAGCAAGTGGTTGACGATGTCAAAGGCCGATGAAATGTCCAGACTTACAAGAGCAATGATGGAGCTGGAGTCAATAATCATTAAAAATCATCGAGCACTCTGGCGAGTGCTGTTTCTGTGGAGTAGTTTTGACTGTGAGCTGACTGGAAGGAGCAGTAGTTTGGGGAGGAGGTGATGTGGGATTTTAGCTGGGCGAGGACGAGTCTTTCGAGGAGTTTAGAGAGGCTTGAGAGATTAGTGATGAGCCAAGGGGAATTTCACACACCAGGACGCGGTGACACCATTTCCAAAAAAATTCCCGTGTCTAACCATGTGGAAATAAACAATATATGTGTAGGGGTGTCAGGGGAAGGATTCCCACCAATAGGTGGGTTAGTGGGAGGGGTGATCGAGGAGATATAAGGAGAGAACGGGCGGGAAGAGGGGGCCTTTGGCGGGAACGAGTTTGGGACGGCTGGGGACAGGTGAGGATGGGAGAAAAGGATTAAAAGGCGAAACCCCTGCCACCTTGTGTCGGCTCTCCTTTACATCTGGTGGCAGCGGTGGGATTTACAATGGCTACAAAGAAGAATCCCCGCGGAAAAGAGCCAAGAGAAGAGGAAGCAGGGGCCGGGGATCCTTCCCATCCCGGGCAACAAGGGGGCCTGCTACCAGAAGCAGCAGCAGGGGGCCTGGATCGCCTGGAGGACCCCATGGAGGACCGCATGGCCCGCGTGGAGAGGGCACTCCAGGAGCTACTGCAGAGGCTCCCTATGGGGGGCCCGCCAGCACCGGGACCCCCACCCCCACGCGTACTATGGGAGGAGAGGCCACGGGACCCGGAGGCCGACCAGCCGGCCGGGCAGGAGCCGCAACCAACCTCGTCACGCCAGCCGCTGCCGCTCCCGCCAAAACCCCCAGGGCTAAACACCCAACATGGAGAGCAGGTGGCAGGACGGCCGCGTCGGCTGGGGCCCGTAATCAAGTTCGTGGCCGAGGAAGAAGATTGGGAGGGGTTTGTCCGCCGATTCGAGGCTGCCTTCCACGCTCTCGAGTGGACAGACGAAGAGGCACTACGAGCGCTGCCATCCGTTCTGGGCGAAGAGGCACTCTCCTCTTACACCTCCCTTCCCTCGCACAGCAAGACCACGCTACAGGCGGCCTACGAGACTTTGGGGGAGATCTATTGCCCGGCGGAAGGAGCCTTTAAATGGTTCCAGGATCGCCAGCGAGGGGCTAGAGAATCGCCTTTAGCCTACAGGGGTGCGCTGCTCGTGTTGGCGAGGAGGGCTTTCCCTCGCCTGGCTGAAGAAGCGCTCGAGGACCTCGTCGCCGAGCACCTCATCGCCTACGCTTGCCGCGCTGGCGTTGTAATGCCCGTGGTGACGCCGGGGGAGCGCACCTCGCTGTGGGCTGCCCGGACCATCCAAGCCCACGAGCAGGTCATGGGCCGGGAGCCACCCGTGGGCCGGGGGGGAACAGCCGAGCCATTGCCGTGGCGCTACTGGGTCCAGCGACACCAACCGCCGAACCTGCACCGTCGCCACAGGCTGCCTGTGGGGCAGCTGGGAACGGACCCCCGACGTCTGAGACGGAGCCATCGCTGCGGGAGGTGTACGCGGCGATCCGGGGACTGGCGGAGCAGAGGGACCAGGGGCGCGACCAGCCGCCGCGTCGCTGGCAGCCGCCTCTACAACATCGCGCCGAGCCCCCCCAACGGAACACCCCGTGGGTCTGCCACCGTTGTGGTCGAGAGGGGCATGTGGCGAGGGGGTGCCGCACGGAGCCGGAGGCCGCCAACGTCACCTGGAACCCGCCGGAGCCGAACGCCGACAGGATCCAGGCGAGTGACGCCGTCCCGCCCGGCCTCTCGGTCGGGCCGAGCAATTACAATTTCGACGCCGCGAACTTACTGGGAGTCTCCTCGGGGTGGGCGCCGTCGGTGTCGTTCCCTGGTCCCCACTGTCCGGGTCGGGGGAAGGGGATCGCGCCGGGGATAGCGCCGGGGCCGGTGATCGCGTCGCGACCAGAAGTGGCGTCGCGACCAGAGGTGGCGTCGCGAACGGACGTGACGTTGCGTCCGGAGGTGACGTCGCGGCCGAGGGTGGTGTCGCGGATCGCGCCGGGAATTGCGCCGGGGCCAGGGACCGCGTCGGGGATTGCGTCGAGGCCGGGGACCGCGTCGGGGATCGCGCCGAGGCTGGGGACCGCGCTCTATCCTGGGCACTAAAAAGGTCCGAACATCTCCGTATCATCCCCAGACCGATGGGATGGTAGAGCGGCTTAACCGCACCATAGCGGCCATGCTGTCCCAAGTGGTGGACGAAAACCATTCCGACTGGGACCTCCACATTCCATCGGTCTTAGCGGCGTACAGGGTGGCCCCGCACGCGGCGACGGGGTTCTCGCCGTTTTTCCTGATGTACGGACGGGATCCCGTTCCGCCTATTGAGGTGCAGCTGATGGACATTCCCGCAAGAGCTGACGCATGGCCGAAGGCACTAAAGACCTCCCTCATTTATTTGAGAGAGGCCCGCCAAGCAGCCGAGGCCGCATCGGCCACGAGCCAAGAGAGTAATGTACAGATACAGGAGAGGACAGTGACAGCCAAGCCCTTTAAAGTCGGGGACCAGGCATGGCTACACTGTCCTCAGGTGCCAGTTGGCCTCTCACCAAAGCTGCACCGACCCTGGAAAGGGCCGGTCAAGGTCATTAAAGCACTCCGACCGCAGTGCGTCCAGGTCCAACTGGGTAAGCGACGATGGTTTGTACACCCCACCCGCCTTAAGCCATACATCTCTCCACTGTCATCTTCACCAACATCACCACCAACATCACTGCCAACATCATCATCATCCCTACCCAGGCCAAGGTCGCCGACCACCACACGCCGACCGGCAGGGGGTTCGGTGCCCTGTGTTCCCTTGTCACCTACAGCACCCCATGTGAGGCCTGACGGAGCGGCGGCACGAGCGGGGGCCGGAGAGACAGCGGCGCCAGGCAAGGCGACACCGGCATCACCGAACCAGGGACCGCGACGAGAGGGCCTTCGAAGGAGGGGGCCGCCACGGTCATCTGCTGCCTGTGGATGTCCGGGCTGTTACGGGACGCTGGCTGGAGACCTGGGCAGGCCGTGCAATTGATATTGTTGTGTTATATTGCATTGTATGGTTGTGGGGGGGTTAAGGGCTGTCGTCATTGTATTTTTTCTCCGGGGGGGGGGGGGGGGGGGTGATGTAGGGGTGTCAGGGGAAGGATTCCCACCAATAGGTGGGTTAGTGGGAGGGGTAATCGAGGAGATATAAGGAGAGAACGGGCGGGAAGACGGGGCCTTTGGTGGGAACGAGATTGGGACGGCTGGGGACAGGTGTGGATGGGAGAAAAGGATTAAAAGGCGAAACCCCTGCAACCTTGTGTCGGCTCTCCTTTACATATGAAACGAACGATGTGTGGTGTGAATGATTTTGCGGCGCAGATTTTGCACCTCCCACAATTAGCAACAACAACAGGAGGATTGTGGAAACAGTGAGGTGCAATAGTCTACTGCTTCGTCCAGGACAGTATCAGCACCATCATGCACATCATGCGTGGGTCCTCATTGCCGGACGGCATTCTCTGCAGGGTCCTGCGATGAGGCGTCCTGAATCACATTCGGTTCTGTGGGTGGCACAGGGTCATGTACGGGTGATCTGGGTGCAGCTGGTGGCTGCAGCTGCTTGTCGGACACCCCAGACTCCGGTAGAACAGGACATGGAGTTGAGTTCCATGGGTAATTCTAGATTTGAAGCTTTCGTGACTGCAAGGACTCATACTCTTAGGTTTTTTCGGTAAAGTCACGTAGGTAAAAAATAAAAATAAATAAAAATAATAGTAGAAATAAAATAATAAATCACGACGTTTCGGAGGCAACACAAGTCTCCGTCATCAGGTGGGACCGTCACAGCCAAATTTACTGTATCAAGTGAGGAAAAATCCAAGAGACAAGCTCTTAAATATAAGTTAAGGGGGAGGGGGGGGGGGCTTATTTGAATGTGGTAGCCAGGGAATGGGACGGTGGGGGGGGGGGGGCTAAAAGGGAACAATTGGTTCACCTCAACTCGGGGTTGCGGCTGGTGTTAGCTGACAAATCCAAATACAAAATAGCAGTACTGTTAAACGCTGGGGATGTCAACACTCGGTAAAGTAGACTAGTACCTGTCAAATAAGATGGTACAAATATGTGTAGTTATTTTTTACATGGTTAATAACATCTTTCCAATGATTACTCCGTTTTTACCCATCATCACGTTTGAAGTTATGTCTGTGTTTGTATATCTGCATGGCTTCGTGTACAAACCTTTGATGGTAGCCAGAAGGTTTGCAGAGCACCTTGGTCTCGGAAAAGACAATATCATGAGAGCCCACAGCGTTGTAGAAATGATCAGCAACGGCGGAAGACTCAATTTTTCCGTGTTTCAGATCTGACTTGTGCTCGCGGACACGATCGGAGACATGATGGGAAACGAAACGTGTGCAGTCTAATATACCCGTTTCTATGTTAAGGGTCTAGGAGCTTGTGTAGCCGAACCCCAAATATAAATTCTGTACTGTACTCAACACTGCCCATCGATTCAACATTGCCCAATGTTAAAAGCTCCAATAGACTTCAATGTTAAAGGCTCTCATAGACTTCAATGTAAAGGCTCCCATAGACGTTTATGTTAAAAGCTCCCATATAATTCAATTTTAAAGGCTCCAATAAATGTAATGACCCACCCCCAGTGGACATATGTCAAAAAGAGCTGGACCGCGAGGTGGCAACACTGAGGCACAGCAGCGGTATCGCGTCGTGACCACATGGTGGCGTTGCAGCTGTGGTAATTTAGCTGGCGTCCATGTTGGTGAGGTTATTTAGCTGGCGTCCATGTTGGTGAGGTTATTTAGCGAGTGTCCATGTTGGTGAGGTTATTTAGCTGGCGTCCATGTTGGTGAGGTTATTTAGTGAGTTTCCATGTTGGTGACATTAATTAGTGAGTGTCCATGTTGTTGAGGTTATTTAGTGGGCGTTCATGTTGGTGAGGTTATTTAGTGAGTGTCCATGTTGGTGAAGTTATTTAGTCAGTATCCATGTTGGTGAGGTCATTTAGTGAGTGTCCATGTTGGTGAAGTTATTTAGTCAGTACCCATGTTGGTGAGGTCATTTAGTGGGCGTTCATGTTGGTGAGGTTATTTAGTGAGTATCCATGTTGGTGAGGTCATTTAGTGGGCGTTCATGTTGGTGAAGTTATTTAGTCAGTGTTCATGTTGGTGAGGTCATTAGTGAGTGTCCATGTTGGTGAGGTCATTAGTGAGTGTCCATGTTGGTGAGGTCATTAGTGTCCATGTTGGTAAGGTTATTTAGTGAGTGTCCATGTTGGTGAGGTCATTAGTGAGTGTCCATGTTGGTGAGGTCATTAGTGAGTGTCCATGTTGGTGAGGTCATTTAGTGAGTGTTCATGTTGGTGAGGTTATTTAGCTGGCATCCATGTTGGTGAGGTTATTTAGCGAGTGTCCATGTTGGTGAGGTTAGTGAGTGTCCATATTGGTAAGGTTATTTAGTGAGTGTCTATGTTGGTGAGGTCATTAGTGAGTGTCCATGTTGGTGAGGTCATTAGTGAGTGTCCATGTTGGTGAGGTTATTTAGTCAGTGTCCATGTTGGTCAGGTTATTTAGTGAGCGTTCATGTTGGTGAGGTTATTTAGTGAGTGTCCATGTTGGTGACGTTATTTAGTGAGTGGTCATGTTGGTCAGGTTATTTAGTGAGTGTTCATCTTGATGAGGTTATTTAGTGAGTGTCCATGTTGGTGAGGTTATTTAGCTGGCGTTCATGTTGGTTAGGTTATTTAGCTGGCGTCCATGTTGGTGAGGTTATTTAGTGAGTGTCTATGTTGGTCACATTATTTAGTCAGTGTCCATGTTGGTCAGGTTATTTAGCGGGCGTCCATGTTGGTGAGGTTATTTAGTGAGTGTCTATGTTGGTCACATTATTTAGTCAGTGTCCATGTTGGTCAGGTTATTTAGCGGGCGTCCATGTTGGTGAGGTTATTTATCGGGAGTCGCGAGATCGCGACTCAAGTTTACTGCTGAGAGGGGTGGAATGTGACGCAAGGCGCCTCTCCACCCTCTCAGTCTGTGCTGTCGGTAGTCTCAGAGCTTGACGCAGGTCTGCGGGAGGTCGAGAGAAGTGCGCACAGGAGAAGTGGCCGGACGCTACGTGGAAGCCAGACCTCGTCTGGAAAAAAGCCATCTGCTGCTGCGCTGCAGGGGACATATTCCAGGTCTGCACGATTCTGCTGAGCCCGGAGTCGCCGATAAGTGATTGTCGGGAGTGTAGTAATTAGTAGTCTTACATAGGAGGGAATCACGTGGTCAGATATTGTGCAGACAGAGAAAGAAACAAAGACACAGGAGCTGTTGTTTACATATTGTGATAAATATGAAAAAATATAATATATTGAAACAATGTGAAAATGTATGTCACAATAGTAGCGCAAGTAGGCGGTATTAGATGACCTAGACGCTCGGACGCTCTCATCAATAACAATATTCACTCATCGTGACACTACAGGTGCAGTCCTTGTCGCCACAAGCGACTCAACGCCAACGACAAGGAAACAAAAAAACCCAAGAGAAACCTTCCAACAACACTTGAGTCTGCCTTTAGCAGAAGCTCAACACGATTGCCAGTCACGTGGGCAAGTCCCGGAGCCTGCCAGCGCAGAACTGGTTTGTGCGGTTCTGCGTGCTGTTTATATATTAATAATGTTTAGCTTATCCAATTACTCCCCACGACCCTTGAGAGCCAAGATTTTCTCTCACGTTTAGCCCCATTATTTTCCTCCTGTCATTCTTAGTTGACCTTAGGTCTGGCTCCCACGGGCCTCCTGGTGCCAGGTCCCACGACTTGGGTGGACACAGATGTCTTGGTTGCCCTTGGTGTGGCCTTTTGACTCATAAGAGCTGACCCCCCGGGTGTGGTGTGTGTGTGAGTCCGTGGCCCCGTGTTTATTGTGAACACGTTCCTTCGGAGTGGGCAGGTAGGAACTTGGTTGGACAGCGCATTCGTGCACGACAGACAGACAAATAATCCCTGGTGGGCAGTGTGGAACCTGTTGTTCCTACCTGTATGTATAAAATATAACTTGACTTTAGGTAGCCAGGCAGACAGCCCCCTTAACTATCGCCCCCCCCCCTCCCTTAGGCCCCTCCCCTGACGCCCTTTCCCTTAGGCCCCTCCCCTGACCACCCCCATATCCTCAGGCCCCTCCCCTGACCCCCCTTCCCTTAGGCCCCTCCCCTGAGCACCCCCCCCCCCCATATCCTTAGGACCCTCCCCTGACCCCCCCTCCCTCAGGCCCCTCCGCTGATCCCCCCCCCTCAGGCCCCTCCCCTGAACCCCCCCCCCCCTCAGGCCCCTCTCCTGACTCCCCCCTTCCTTAGGCCCCTCCCCTTACCCTCTTCCCTTAGGCACCTCCCCTCTCCGTACCCGGCAGTAGGTCTCCACCAATCAAAGAGCTGTTTGTATTATATATTTATTTATGCACGACAGACAGACAGACAGTCAGACAGACAGACAGCTAAATAATCCCTGGTGGGCAGTGTGGAACATTGTTCCTCCCTGTAAATAGCTTTCCCTTGTGCTGGCTTTCACAAGGGAGTTTTCGCTGGGAACACGGGATGTTTAACATTTAACTTGTAGGTCATGGCCAAAAAGGACCATTGCGTATCGCAGTATAATCAACTAATCTATCCTGTTAAGGGGGAATATTTCAACACAAGGCAATACACAACCCAAAAGGTACTCTGACATCCACAGCAATCCGTCAATGTCTGTGTGTGTGATTGAATGACACGTCCGTCCCGGCGACGCTGCTCTGCGTTTTCTTGGATGACTCTGTCGGCCTCCCCCATCTTGTTGATCTTCATTGTGGTCGTTCCTGAGCAGAGGGGAAGAGAGTGCGGGAGCAGTATTTTCCAGAGGAGGATGCCTTTGTCCCTGGCTTTCGTCACGACACCCCTGGACCCGGCCTTTCTGCACCTGAATGACCCCTTGTGTCGGTGGTTCCTTATATGGT
Organism: Lethenteron reissneri; assembly: GCF_015708825.2. NCBI lineage: Eukaryota > Metazoa > Chordata > Hyperoartia > Petromyzontiformes > Petromyzontidae > Lethenteron > Lethenteron reissneri. The sequence goes on from NC_083848.1 coordinate 3,996,589, forward strand.
TTTAAACGGACCACCCATCACCGGCATCCCATCTGAATACGTACACTTTGCGGGCAGAGAACTTGGACAATGTCTATAAGACCCTGCCAGGGACGGTGCAGCTTAGCTGACGTGCCCATCCGGACCTGGGGACAGTGTAACCAGGCTCGATCTCCCTGCTCGAACGCACAAGTGTTTCTGTCTTTTCTTGCATGCGTTTGTTCGCTGATTGTGATCTGCCAGACTCAGCTATTGTGGCTTCGCGAGCTTCTCGCAGCCTTTATAGTGGCAGCCTGAGGGAGGCCGGCCATGAAACCGATTTAGCTGGGAGAGCCAGCAATTGTTCTTCAATAGGCGGCTCTGGGTCTCTTCCGTACATCAAAAAGGGCCAGAGCGCGTGTGATACATGTGGTGCTCTACGGTGTGCCACTAGGACTCCTAGTCTGTCTGATCATCCGTGACAACATGGCACAACATTGTGGACAGCATGCAGTTAAGCTTTTCCACTTGTCTGTCACACTGAGGGTGGTACGACGAAGTTCGAATTTTCTTAGTGCCCATGATGTCACAGATATCGCACAACAGTTTAGCAGAAAAACATTGACGCTGGTCTGTGAGCAGTTTCTCAAGGGGGCCTTTGTCCAATACATACCCGTGGAGAACGGCCTCTGCTATAGTCACAGCCGTCTGGTCTGGTAGTGGCCATGCGACCGGCAACAAGTGCAATACTCCGTCCCAACCAGCAAATATTTATTTCCCCTTCATGTTTTTGGGAATGGACCCAGAATATCCAATGCCACCAGCTCGTTCACCCTTGATACTGCGATCGACTGCAGTGGATGCTGTATGGGTTGGGAAGGAGTTTTCCTTTTAGCACAATCTTGACAATGATTTACCCACTCTCGCACATCCTGTGACATATAATATCGAGATTGTAGCATGACCAATGTTTTACGGTGGCCCAAGTGCATAAGTTGTTCTGCGTGCACTTCAAATCATAACTTTTGTCCTAGGGGGGTCTGTCCCACAAGGCAACGACGCTGCATCCTAGCATCCCACCTCATCAAAATCCCTTGCTATTTTACAAGTGGCGCCCATGCTTGTCCATTTTGTTGTTGTTGCAGATTCAGCTGCTTGTGCAGCAAATAATTCCAATGAGTCATCATTTTTTTGTAGTCAGATCCATTCGGTCCTCATCAGACTGAGATCATGATCTATGGGTGGTACATAATTTAATATTTTGCCGCATATATTGACGTCGCCTGTCCTGGTTTCTACCGAGCCGCTCCCGTTGTATATCCGTATGAGTCTTTGCAAGGTAACCTTGATAACGCGTCGGTATTACAATGATGGTTACTTTTTTTGTGTGTGACATCATAAGAGTATTCCTGGAGTTTTTCAATCCACCTCGCCATCTGTCCCGAAGGTTGAGTTATTCTTAGCGATAATTGCAATGCAGCATGATCGGTCCGCATGGTAAACCGGCGGCCACATTGATAGGGCTGCAAAACAACGTGACAAAATGTACCACTGCCAGGAGTTCTCTACGAGTTACACAGTAGCGTTGTTCTGCGGTGGAAAGCACTTGACTCCCGTACGCAATAACCACTTTCATCTTCTTGGTTCTTTCGGTAAAGTCACGTAGAAAGGAAATAATAAAATAATAAAAAGAAAACATAATAAAATATTATTATGTCTTTACCGAAATGTTATTATGTCTTTACCGAAAGAACCAAGAAGATGAATCCCTGCAGTCACGAAAGCTTTAAATCGAAATTTAACCACTTTCATGTTTCCTTGTATTTGTCACAACACAACACTTATGCCGACATAACTGGCATCGGTATCTAGAATGAACGGTCGTGAAAAATCCCGATATGCAAGTGGGGGAGCATCAGTCAACCTCGAGCGAAGCGCTTGATATGCCGATTCTTATTCTTCCTTCTCTTTCCCCCCACCGGAATCGCACCCCGTTTGGTGTGAGGGCGTGCAAGAGGTTTCGCAACAGTAGCTAATCGGGGTACAAATCTGTGATAGTACGAAACAAATCCTAGGAATCGTCGCACTTCCTGTACTTAAGTGGGTGTCGGCCAATTATTTACAGTAGACGTTTTCTCAGGGTCTGTTGCTACACCCTTCCCGCTAACCACATGTCCCAAATATTTAACAGAATTCTGTACAAAATTACATTTTGATGGTTTAAGTTTTAGTTTAGAGGCACACACCTTTAAGAAAACTTGTCATAACCTTGCCAGGTGTTCCTCAAACGACCTACTAAATACAAGGACGTCGTCTAAATAGATATTTCCCATTGTAGGCCTGATATTACAAACTCCATGAGGCGTTGGAAGGTTGCCGGCGCAGTGAGCAATCTCATTGGTAGGCGATTCAATTGAAACAATCCCTGAGTTGTCCTAAAAGCAGCCTTTAATTTAGATTCATCATCCATGGGGAGCTGCCAAAATATTGATGACAGATCCAACGTAAAATGTATATTTCACTCCCGCTAATGCGTCCAGTGAGTCATCAATACACGGCAGGGGATACGCATCAACTATCGTAACTTTATTTAGTTGCCAAAAAACCACGGAAAACCTCATGGAGCCATCTGGCTTTTGAACTAGTACTACTGGTGCTGCCCAGGGGCTAGTTGATGGATAAATTATCTATGCTCTTAACATCTTGTCTGTAGCTCGACGGATCTGCTCCTTTTCTGCTGGTCCTACTCTATGTGAGTTTTGTATCACGGGTTGAGCACTACCATTTTCAATGTGATGCTGCATCAAGTCAGTGCACCCTAGATTATACGGGTCCTGACTGAAAATATTGTAAATTTTTGGAAGGAGACTTTTAAGTTTTTTTTTACTTTTGGTCAACTCAGGGTTCTGCTGAACGATTTTCTCCACCCAGGGGCCCCATACCCCATCATTCACTTCTTGTATCCCCACAACTACTCCATCCTCCTGTATTTGACCTGCTGAGGATATCTGGGCTATTACGATCCCTTCTTGCAGTGCAATCGCCCACTCATAAGGGGCACACAACGGTTGGTTCTGTCTTAAAATGGTGTCCGCTACCGCAAATCAATGCCCTCTAATCGTTGGTCCCAGTGGTGACACTATAATTGGCGCATCTGCCCGTGAGGTTATTAATGGTGAAATTGTCATCGATTCACCAACCAGGGCGTGTACTCTAGTGGCCTTCCCTGTTTCTTTGTCAGGCCATAAAAATACATGCTTTTTCCCCGATGGCGTTTCTATACAGTCCTGGTCTATTCGTATTTTAAAGGGCACCCAACTTAAATAATTTGTTCCCAATAAGCATGGTACTGCTCGAGACGAAGACACCAATACAGGGCCCGATATACACATTTCTCCTATGCGGATTTCTGTCTTTACTTTACCGACAATTACCAAACAACTGGCGTTTGCCACAACAAATTTATGATAAACCGGTACTAGGCCACGTTCGGCCAAAGGTAGCATATCGAACACGAGTGAAGAAATGATGGTGACTGATGCTCCCGTGTCCACCAACACCCTAACGGGATTTCCCCCTATCGCTCCTGTTAGAACTGATGTCCCCGTGGCCGCTGCTGCAACCCGTCTCACAATTTTTGTTCCATTTTAAATTCAGATGTTGGACAAATATGCCCTGCAGTGTTGCCGTGATTGAGTGGTGTGCAGGTGATAATGGTGATGATGGGTTTGATAATGTGTGTGTATGGTCTGGCCGGGTGTTCGCGGTGTCACGACTAGCCCGGTTCTTTCTTGTGATGTCCTGCGATGTTCCCTGGAGCTGACTCGATTGTCTCAGGTCGACTTCACCCTGGCATGCTCTTGCGATGTGGCCCAGCCTCCCGCAGCGGAAGCAGTTGATCTCTGCTTGATCCCGGGTCCCTCCACTGGTCTGCCATGGTCTCTGCTGTTGTTGATCACGCCTTGGGTTGTTGAATTGCTGGATGGCTGCTGCCATCTCCTTCAAGGTCACCTGAAGATCAATACCAATGCTGCGCCTGGTGGCACCCGTGTCGCCGCCTGAAATGTCACTATCTCGGCCTCGCTGTGCGCTGCGTTGCACCGCTAGTCGAGTAGACAACCATGTGTTCAATAAACCCTCGAAGCCAGGATGACCGTCCAACTCCGATCGTCATTTATTGATTTAACAGGTAAAACTGGTGAGAAAACACAGATACAGCATCTGTTATAATTCGGAAACACCCACACAATGAACACCACAGCATCAGAACATTGTCTCAGATAACAATAGATCCTGGAAGGACCAGGCCCCCACATTACCCCTTAACAACTAGACAAAGGCACAAGCTGATGCGTTGCATACAGACACAGTGTATTCATCCCACTGCACCCCAAATGTACAGCATTACACTTAACACTAAACTGTGGATGAGATACTTCGTCATCACTCTCAGGATCGCAACATAGGCACAAGTCTGACTCGACCTACTAAATCACAAGTAACATCCACAATAAGGAAAGTCACAGGCTTCGTTACTAACTAGGCCTCGTATTTACTACAAAAACTTAACGGCACCATAAAGGCATTTACATTGCTATAACGGCCATTCCAACATTACAACAGCATTTCCAATATTAGAGGAATATAAACAACTTACAGATAATGCTTCTTAAGCTCCCACAATGGATAAGTGCGGCTGTGGTCTCACTGAGATGCGATGCGTGCCGCCATCTTGACTTATCTGAGTAATGGCTGAAGCCCGCGTGGTACAGTGGAAATCTAACATCGTCACTTCCTGGTCACGTGACCAACATTAGCATCAAAAAACAGGAACTTCCGGTTAACGTACGCTCCCCATCTGCCGTGAGGCAAGACAGTCACTCTTGCTTCTTCGTGTGCTGGGAGGGACTTCACGAATGACATCGAAGTCTGGTCGCTCTCCGGCACAATTGGTAGCACAAGGCCGCTCCCTTGGATGAGGCCTCACATCCGCTCCGCCCCCAGTGTGTCCCGGGCCGCCTCGCCCATCCGCAAGAACTCCACAATTGCGAGTGCCATCAGAGCCGACTGGCACACCAGCTGCTGTCCCATTCTGCTGTGCTGCAATAGGAGACGTCGGCTGCATTCCCGGAGCTTTAGCTCGCCACGTGGTGGGTAGAGGTGGCGGCTCCGTCTCCTGGCTGACACTGTTGACTCGATGCCCCACTGCAAGTTGCTGCTGCTCTGGCTCATCGACATCGGCTCCTTGGACTGCAGGGATCAGCAGCTGCTCAGGTCGCGTAGCATCGGCTCTTTCCCCGTCTCTTTCCTCGACGAATACATCAGCAACAAATCAATTGTGGAAGTAAAGCAGTCCAGTTTCTCAGCTATATGTTTCCAGCTCTCCTGTCTCTGGTTCCCCAGTCCATGGCGGGGCCTCCACCTCTTTCAGGAATGTAGCTTCCAGCGGGGTCCAGCTCCCGCTGGATTCCGGGTCTCAGGGACCCGGGGCGCTTTGGGACGCCTCTTCCTCCAAGGAAATTCCTCTCCAGGTCTTCTTTCGGTACGCCTCCAGCCCCACCATCGGTGATGCCGTGAATCTCTGCTGCAGCCTCGTCCCCAGGTTCAATAGCTTTGATTGCCGGTCATCTTCCTCTCCCTCCAAGTCTCCGATGTGTGCAACCACCCACGGTGGCCGTCTGACCTCATCTTGTGCCCGGAGACATTTCGTCAGCCACAAGGAGGTACGACTCTACTCCTCGACCACTGCAGAACGATCCCCAGTTCCCACACCAGTGTCAGCAGGCGCTCTGTCACCAGTGAATCCAGTGACAGGCGATCTAGCTGTGGGAAGGCCGCCTGGGCTAGTGTGAGTAGCTTGCTGCGGTAGGCTAATGGAGACTCACCCTCCCGTCGTTGCCGGCTCTAAAGCTTGTGGTTGGCGCTGAAAGGAGGATCATAGATCTTCGCCATCTCCCGGTATGCAGCTGGTGGTCTTCTTCTCCTCCTCAAGTATGCATCATTGACCTGTAACGTGTCGTCATTGATTATGGTGGGAAGCACTTTGAGGGCTTCCTCCTCGGACCAATTCAACATCTTTTACGACGCCTCGAATCTTCGTACGAAAGCCCCCCAGTCCCCGCCGGCTGCTGTGAACCCATGGACTGAATCCATTTGCTTCATTATTCGGCTGGCTCCCCCGTGGTCCCCTGGTTCTCTTGAGCCTGGAGACCGACTCTGTCTGGTACTGCCTTGCTCGCTTCTCCGCCTATCCCCGCTTGGGCTCGGCATGCTGCTGGGGGTCCACCTCTGCCGGTCCAGAGCCCGTGGCGGAGAAATAGTCCACCACTGGCAGTCTCGAAGCAGGTGGCCCCTCCCCTTCCCCCAGTCCCACGCCGTCCCGGGTCTCTCCTGCCGCTGCGGTGGGTTGAAGGGACAGCGATCCATCTGCTCCCCATTGGATCTAGGTTGTAACTTGTTGCAGTAGCATGGAGACTGCGTTGGTCAGTGGGTCCACGCAGTCCTCCAATGGTTCCCATCTCCCGGCCATCTGTGGATCTGGAGGATTGAGGTTTCTTTTTCCCCGCCAACGGTTGGCAATGCAATTCCGGCTCAGCACCCTCGTGGCTTGGGCCAACTGGCCCCAGCCTCCACTTGTCGGGCCATCTCCAGTCTGTGCAGTCCCAGGGCAATTGAAATGGATGTGGACTCCTCCTCGATCTCATCCATAGTTCCAGTGAGTATTTTCTTGCGAACCAGGCGAGACATCGCTTAGCCAATCCCACCGCTGCTACCACTGGAATAAGACTGGCCCTTTTCTTTATCTACAAGGTAAGGTCTTTATTTCACGGCACGGGTCCACACTTTTGTTCTCGCTCTCTTCCACACGGCCCTGAACTCGGCCTCCCGCTCGCTCTTTTAACCTCTCCCTGGCTCTGCCCCTCAATGCACTCCGTCTCCACCAATCATCACCTTTCATCCTCAACTGGCTGAACCATCCCACCTGATGCTCACCCAACCCTCCAGCTCTTTCCCTCTTAAACGTTCTGGCTAATCCTTTTGCTCCCCGTGCCCTAAACAATCAGCGTATGGAGTGTTTGCTCCAGCTTTCTTGATTATCTGTCTTAGGGATCATGTGGGTCAATCACTGCAAATGTATTCGCCGTCTGTGAATGACTTTCCACGTTTACCTCGTGGGCTACTACAAAGCCAGCGGTAGTTGTTGTGCTCGGGAACTTCACCCATATAGCGAAACTGTTCTCACCCTGTTTAACATGGAGACTGTCATGACCAATATTATCCATAATAGAGGTTTTTATCGGTTATATCACATTCACCCCCTCTATTTAAGACCGAAACAGCAGGATTTCTCCACAATTCTGGCTGTCGCCTAATGAGGCTAGTTGTGATTACCGGCCAAACGTCGTACTCTATTTGTAAATGTTGTGAGTTTACTCTCCAACACACAGGCGTGCTGAACTAGTCACTAATTAGCACATTCATTCAGACGCTGTCTTTCCGACAGACCTGTTCTTCACCTGAGGATGGCTGCTTGCGTTGTGGCCGAAACCTCGTGAGAATTGTATTTTATTGTTTTATTTTTATTATTTTATTATTTCCCTTCTACGTGACTTTACCGAAAGAACCAAGACGATAGCACGTTTTGTTTACATGACAAACCTTACTAATTGGCTGTGTCGAGTGGTGGCGGGTTTAACGACACATTTATATTTACGCGATCTAACCAAAAAAACCGCTATGGATGCCTGTCTAGGTTTGATTTCTTATTGTTGGTAAATGTCTTTCTGCAAGTGAGACACACTGGCTGTCCGGCCACATTTGAAACAAATGCATACAACTCCATCCATTTACTTAAGAATGAACGATTTTCATCTCTAATCTTTCTCTCTCTTTGGACGCCATTTCAATCCATTTAATACTTTTCAAAATATATTTTCAACATATTCAACGAACGTTAAGCTAATGTATAATGGCGGTGCTGTTGTTTGTTTTTGACTAGCTTACAGTTACAGCAGTTTCCTGCTGTGTACAAATCTGAAAAACGGGACTGGCGGAGCAGCCTGGGGAGGAGGGAAAAAATTAACCCGTAAAAACAAAGTTTTTCACTATAAATCCTTTATATGCGTGGCGGCTAGAGTCCTCTCGTCCTCTGGCTTGAGATGGCTGCCACCTATGGGTCAGATGATTGCCTGCCACCATTAAGCAATTGGTAATTGAATATAATTTTTTTTCCTAAAAAGTGTAAAGTTATGGAATTTTTTTTTCACGAAAATAATTGTCACGCACAACGAGTCTGTGTGCAAAATGTCAGCTCGATTGGATCACGGGAAGTGGGTTACAAAACGACCGAAAGATTTGCACGGTCGTAAGCGCGCAAGCAAGCACGCAAGTGAACTTAATATAAAGGATTTTAAAAAGGTAGATCGTGCTGAATTGTAATTGGAGACCGTTAACTACAATTTAATGTTTTCATGCTTTTTTTGAATTGCACAATATCTAACAAAAAAACTGAGAATTAAATGTATGCTTGCAATAAAATGAGATCGCTGTTGGAAGCCGCATGTTAGGATGTTAGGTGTTGAAGAGCCGCATGCAGCTTCGGAGCCGCATGTTGCCGACCCTTGGTCTATGGGCGGCGTTTATTCTGAGCAGTATTAGTCTATGAGAAGTGTTGAGTTTATGGACAGTGTTGAGTCTATTGGCAGTGTTGAGTCTATGGGCAGTGTTGAGTCTATGGGCAGTGTTGAATATATGGACAGTATTTTTTCCCTTCTACGTGACTTTACCGAAAGAACCAGGAATATATGGGCAGTGTTAAGTATACGGGCAGTGTGAGTTAATTCCATTTTGTATGCTATATATGTTCCCTGTGCACAGTTGCACTTTATTTTGCTTCGTCGGTATTAGCCGCTGTGGCCATGACAGGTATTTTTTTCCCATTCTTGTTGTAACTCCTGTGCTGAACCTGTTCTGTTATAATGTGCACTAATGCCTACTTTATTGAGGGCGATATTACAGATAAAATAAAGATTGATTTGTTGAGAGTCCCTCGGCGTACAGTTGGAGGATCCTTGTCCCAGAGCCTATCTAGCGTGTCGTTTGGCCTTGAAGAGGGTCGTAGGCGTTCATTGTGTTGTTGTTCTGGACACAGGGAGTTCGATGGTCACGTTCATTAGCCGGGTTGATGGGATTCGTTGTGATTTCTCACTTAACAGAGTGGGCCGCGTGAAGGCTGCCACCTCCCACCGAGCAGTGAGGACACCGAATGGTTCCTGAGCTCGACCTCCAGGTGACCCGGCCACCACCTATGAGATGCAGGTGAACGAGGCACTCGGGTTCTGCCATCGCAATCGCGTTACACGAGCACACGCAGCGCGATGCGTTACACACGCAGTGTGCATGGGGCACGTGACACGGGTGGGCGACGTTAGAACGGGAAATTAAAAAAAGAAGTGGTAAAGAGTTGCAAGCTGCATCCCGCACCCTGCGTCTCCACTGGGCCCACAAAGAGACGCGATCTCTCTGGGACACAGTCAGGCGGGGTCCTGGAGACTCTTGTCCAGGAACCAGGCAAATTAATTGAATGCCTGTGTCTTGTTGTATATATTGTCCTGCAAAAATAATACAAATAAAAACAATTACATTAAAATTGAAAAATGTGGAAGTTTCATGGAAAAAATTGCTAATTTATATAATTACGCAACTTTATGCACTTATCCTGATTAAGCTCGGCTTCGTTGTCTAGGGTAGTATTCACAATCGTGATAATACAATGATTCTCGCTTTAACTTTTACTGGTTATGTTTTAGTGTATTTATGTCTGGTCCCAAAATTCAGATCTCACCGCAGGATACAGTTCTTATAATGAAAATTATTTTGCATGAACTTAGGAAGAACCACTCTTCTGTGTTAAACAACTTTAATCTCTAAAAACACTCTAATATGCGAACACTTGTGCTCGGAATTATCAATACAGTACTCCGGGAGATGTCCTACTCATTGATCCGTACAGATAACCCTCAATGGTTACGTTTGTTAAAACTGAGCAACAGAACAATCGGCTATTTACTCAGAGTGGCGCGTCCATAGACGGCGATAGGAAAAATCCTTAAAAAAATAATGACAATATTCATACGAACAGTGATAAAGAAACATGTACCCAAGGCAAAAATAAACATCAATGAATTCGCGGGCAAAATTCCGTGATCAAAAGAAAAATCTCAACACAATAGTATAATTGTGAGTGTGTAGATTCGTAACATAGATGTTTATAAATGTTTAGTGTGTCATCAATGAATTCATTGGTAAGGCTATGCAATTAACGAAAACGAATGACTAAAATACTTCTAAACTACCGCATTCATGCAACTCAATGGACGGAATTTTTTTTCTTCACGATAAGCTAGTAGATAACGCACCATCTTGGGATGGCCACCCTTTTAGAAAACACGAAAATAACTGTTGGAGCAATCTTATTAGTCCCGATATGTGTGTTATGTGTGTGAGTGTGTTGTCTTCTTGCTAAACTCTTTGAGGCGTTCCTCGTACCTATATACCTCGGTTCCCAGCCAGGGCGATGGGTCGGGGTGTGGGCGTGTCATACACACGGCGCTCCCGTCTACACCGACACTCCGTCTCTTGGCTGCGCCGACAGGTTCTGTCCACTGCTGGGTGGTTGTTGAGTCGGCACGATGCTTACGCCATCGCCGGTGCTCGTGAATGTTGCCGGATGATGATGATGATGGGTCCGGCTCCGTCTGCGTCGATGTGCGCGATGATCCCGTCGTCAGCTCGTCCGCTGATGCCGCTCGTCACCCCCCTTGAGACGGTTGATCCTTGTAGACTGTGAGACGGCTTGGAGAGACGGCGCCAGTCGCCCTCCCCACCTTTTGCAAGAGAGTCCTCTCTCAGCTGTCTGTACGACTCGTGCTGCTAGAGGACACGCTGTAGGTCAAGGTGCATCGTTCCGTGTCAGTCGTGGAGCCTCCGCGGGGCCAGTCGTTGTGTGGGGCTCGACGTCTACCCGACGTCCAGCCCACCGCCCTCGCTGGGCACGTGGGGCGCAACGTGCGCGTTGTTTGTCTGCACACGAGCGGCTACGCGAGTTCTGTTACCGTGGCTGGTGCAGGTAAGTCAATATAATGCATTTATCTATTATCTTAAAAAAATGATATATATTGTTTTATTTTTTTGTACCACTGTGTAGACAATGCCACTAAATAATGTGCTCAATCTTGTGGACTCAACGTTTGGACTCGAGGAGTCTCCTCCTACGAGATGGGGACTCGGCCGATTTTGCCCCGATTGCTCATGGGAAGACGCTCATGGTGACACAAGGGCTCCATCTTGGCACCCGCATCGATCTCACGACCGAGATCTCTTGAGACTTTCGGCGATATGGATGACAAACTAAGAGTATAACGCCTCTCTAAGTCGGACCAATTGTGGAGGAAGCCATTCCCGTCATTGGGGATGTCGGACAATCTACAAATAAATAACACGGATTTATGAAATGTCATTGAGGTCCATGGTCTCATGGTTTGTGCCAGGGTTTTACAAATTGGTGCATTTTTATGGACAGCAATGCAAGACAGTAGCAGCCACTAGAGGCCTTACTCTGTGACTCTGTTACTCAGTGAGGCCAAGGCCGGGGACCTCATGTGGAGGAGTCTATTAAGGAGACCCGTTTGACCTTTCGTGGTTCACAGGATCACAGCGTGACCTGATCCCTCCTGGTGACCTGGGCACGTCGCCTGCCCAGGGTCGAAAGAAACCCTCGCAGCTGCAAGTAGTGACGCCACACGCGTTACTCTTCTGCTGAGAGGAGGGATTTTCAAGAGGACTGCGCTCATCACTGTATTTATGCACACACTGCATGCGGCTTGCGGTACGGGGGGGGGGGGGGGGGTGACACCAGAGCAATCGCTGCTGGGAAGCATGGAAAGAAGAAGTGGTGGAGAATCTTGAAGCAGAAGCAAAATGAGACAGCCTCGCCCAATTGTCCAATTGTTCCATTGCCCAATTGCCCAATTGCCCCACTGCCGACGCCTTCTGTTACCCCTTCAACCCGCATCTCGCCGTGGGTGCAGTGAGAGCTCTGGTCTCTCCGGTACACGGCCAGACGGGACCCTGGAAGACACGGGATCACCTCATCCAGAAGGACGACTTCTAGACCCACACCGCCTGCTCTAGAGCCATCTCTTCCAAAACAACGTCCTCCAGAACCTGCCCCTTCCACAAGACCCCCTCTTCCAGAACCACCACCGCCAACTCCAATACCATTCTCTCCGCCACCTACCAGGCAAGTTGAGTAGGCTATGTATGGTGAACCTGTAAAAATGTAACGAACATATTTAAAATAAGCTGATGAATGAACCGAGGAATATTTTGTAAGATTTGTGACGGTTAATGTGTAGCCAGCCTGTGTAGTGAGCCTGTCTTTGTAGTGAGCCTGTCTGTGTATTTAGTATATCTATCTTGTGAGCATGTCTGTGGGGTCAGCATTCCTTAGTCGTGAGCGAGCCTTTCTGTGTAGTGAGCCAGTCAGTGTAGTGAACCTGTCGGTGTAGTGAGCAAGTCTGTTTAGTGAGTATGTCTGTGTAGTTATTTATATATTGTATTTTGAAAAAAATGGAAAGAAAACAATAATAAACATGTCAATTAAGAAATTATGCTAATTTCTATAAAAAAATATGCAAATTAGGTTCGCTTAATAGTTCGTATTATGATCAATAGGTGTGTGTGTAGTTACGTGTATTATTATTATTGGCTCGGCTTCGTTGTCTAGGGGTATAATACCAATCGTGATAATAAAATGATTCCCACTTTAACTTTTACTGATTACATGTTTAAGTGTGTTTATGTCCAGTCTCAGGATTCAGATCTCTCCACAGGATACAGTTCTTATAATTAAGATTATTATGTATGAATGTATACTCTTGTGTGTTAAGCAACTTTAATATCTAAAACACTCTAATATGCGAACACAATTATGATCAGAATTGCCACCACAGTACTTCTGTAGATGTCTTAATCATCGGGCCGTACAATTAACCCTCAATGGTTACGTTGTTAACACATTCCTGCGGAGGGAGCTGGTAGGAACGTTGGGTTGCTCGGTCAATGGCCAGGGTCAACGGCGGCGTGGTGTATTCCGTAAATATGCCCGACTGTGCGGGCAAGCACAAGCCGGCATGAGTAGGTTAAACGTTGAGGTTTATAATGACACCACGGGGTGACCAGCCCCTCCCCACCCAGCCCCACCCCACCCAGCCCCACCCTCCCCACCCAGCCCCTCCCCACCCTCCCCTCTCCACCCAGCCCCACCCTCCCCATCCAGCCCCTCCCCACCCTCCCCTCCCCACCCAGCCCCTCCCTCCCCACCCAGCCCCTCCCCACCCTCCCCTCTCCACCCAGCCCCACCCCTCCCATTTTTGGATGCACGACGGACGGACACAATAATCCCCTGTGGGCTGGTGGAACCAGGAGGTTCCTACCAGTAAAACTGAGCAATAGAACAATGGGCTAACTCCTCAGAGTAGCGCGACAAAACACGACGATAGGAAAAGTCCTTAAAATTATAATATTCATACGGAACCGCGCTAAAGAAACATGCCCAATGGCAAAAGTAGACATCAATGAATTCATTGGTAATATTCTGAGACTAAAGAAATGTCCCCAAACAATAGTGTACTTGTGAGTGTGTAGGTTTGGTTAACAGATACTTATCAATTGGCTAATGGGACATCAATGAATTCATTGTTAAGATTATGCGACCCTGGTGCGGCCGGGTACGGGTATGCCGTGAGTCACTGGTGAGTCACCGTTTGTCACTCATTTCCCAACGTCTTGTCTCTTCTCACAATTCAAGTTCCTAGAATCAACCCACCCGCGCCTGCAACATGGCTTCATCCCAGAGGTCGCAATCGGGTACCCGTACCCTACCCGATACCCGGCCGGGTACGGGTAGCCGGGTATCGGGTAGGGTACCCGTTTGCGACCCTGGTGCGGCCGGGTACGGGTAAGGAATCAAACCCCGTTTGCGACCTCTGCCACCTCCTCTTCCTGCTAACTGCGGCTCTGACGAGTCGGTGGCTTCCGCGGTGCAGAGTTCCGTGTAGCGACAATACCTCAGGTCCCCAGCAGGGGCGCTGGGTCGGCGTCTGCGCGAGTTGAACACACGGCGCTCTCGACTGCGCCGTCAGTCTCTCTCCACCGCTGGGGTGGTTGCTGAGGGGCCGTCCATAAATGACGTCACGCACCTAGGGGAGGGGGGGGGGTCAGACATTTGTGACGATGTGTGACGAGGGGGGGGGGGTTTGAGAAATGTGACGTCACATCTAAATGCGCAACATTAAATAAATATAGACAACACGTTCTACTTAATTAAATTGACTTTTTAATAAATGTTTTCTCCTACAACATCAGAGTGCAGCGCCACATTAAATACGCACTACAAGTATACTAGTTTAAAGCGATTTGAAGCATATTACATTTTTTGTGGGGAGGGGGGACAGAGCTTTGTGACGTCATATTTGAGGGGGGGGGGGGGTCTGACTTTTTGTGACGACGGGGGGAGGGGGGGGGGGTCAAAAATCGTCCAAAATCGCGTGACGTCGTTTATGGACGGCCCCTGAGTGGGCGGCACGCTGCTCACGCTGGCGGCGGAGCCCGTGCCGGCGGGGATGATCAAAGTTCAAAGTTCATGTATTAGGTATAGCCCTGTGAGCCATTCGGCTCTTGAATCGGGTGCAACCGCAACAAACAAAAAACATGAACAAGAAAACATCTTAAAGTGACTAAGTGCAAACAGAACATCCAAGAAAAGACAGCAAAATATTGCAGAAAAATCACCGTACACCAACGCTGTGTGCAAATATCCCAGTGGGATGTAAGTCAAACAATAACAACCACAAGACAACTTAAATTAAGGCCATCAGTCTAACTCTATACTACAACAAACAAACATGGCCAAACCAAAAAACTTTTGAAAATCACCAAAATAAAGCCATAAAAGCAATGAAACAGTGGTCATAGGAACTGACCGAATTTTCACAATAAACGACGTGAACAACATGTACTACCAAACTCTGCAGCCATAGCTGGCTGCATGAGTCACTCGACAACAGTAGGAGCATCAGTCGGAGTATCAACATTTTTCAATACACCTTTAAGATCAGCACACTAAATCAAAACACAAATCATACTTTGCATACTTATGATGGGTCCGGCTCCGTCTGCGTCGATGTGCGCGATGGTCCCGTCGCCAGAGAGCGCTCGCAGCTCGTCCGCTGGGCTGCAGCGCGTCACCCCCTTGGCACCAGGCACTGTCGATCCTTGAGCTCGACCTTTGCTGGAGTGGGCTCGGGGCTTCCGAGTCGGCGCGCTCGTGGTTAGTCGTTAGCTGCTGGTCCTGTGAGTAGCAGCTGCTTTGCGTGACCACCCTTGGTGCCTCCAACCCATTGTCCAGGAGGGCTCCTGCTGCGAGCTGCTCGTCGCTGCTCCTCACTCTCCACAACTCATAACATGGAGTCGCTCACCTCTTAGTTTCTCGCAACTCTTGGCTAATCGCAGTATTATATGAAAATGTATTGGCACACCTCTTAGCTTCTCACAACTCCTAGCTTAGTGCAATACAATTTATCGCAGTCCATTACTCTGCAAGCGACTCAACACATAAGGATGCATGTAGAATACAATTTCCAGCGATACTCAGTCTGTAATTGCTCTGACAGACCCAGTATCACAGTGACCATACACCGGAGCTTGCCGTTGCAAGACTAATTTGGGTGGTTCAGCTTCTTTGTTATATCCTAAATGTTTCGCCTCCGTCTTCTCACAAAGGACCGGAATGCCTTTGATTTCGCTCCTCGGCCTGTGATTGGTCGGTTTCCTCTCGCGACGGAACAACTGTCCCTGTGATTGTGACCGTTTGTCCGGTGTACGTGTGTGTCCGGTGTACGTGTGTGTCTGTCTGTTCTAATTTATTGAAGTAATTTCCCAAGTCACATCAAGGGCCTGTTATCTCCCCTTCCTCAAGCAGGCATCTAATGGCCTGTGGACACAGATGCTCTCAATTGCCCCTAGTACTTTCCGCAGTCATTAAGGCCTTTTGTTGTCTCGAGGGAGGAGTTCACAGGTATGTGTCACTGCATTTTTTTACGTAAAAAAATAGGTAATATCACTCTTAATATACGTTTTTGGAAAAGGCATATATACAACAGTGAGACTCTCAGTGTAGTGAGCCTGTCTCTGTAGTGAGCCTGTCTCTGTAGTGAGCCTGTCTCTGTAGTGAGCCTGTCTGTGTAGTGAGCCTGTCTGTGTAGTGAGCCTGTCTGTGTTGCAGGCATGATGGGAGTGTTCCAGACCAGCCTCCTCCTGTGTCTTCTCAGTGGAAGCCTCCATCTGAACGGTGACTCCTCACTAATCTCTTTTGCTCACACACTCCCCCATCTCTCAATATACCTCTCTTCACATCTTCTCAAACCTCTTCCTCTACTCCTCTTTCTCTCCATCTGTTCCCCATCTCCGCTCTCACCATGACGTGGCAGACTCCTCTGCCTCCAGTGCATGAGGAGTTGTCCTGGGTGTCCCCTAAGCCCCAGTGCTCTTCTCTCAACACGGAGCCACCTCATGAGGGCATCTCTCACTCGCTCGGAGGCATTCCACCGCTACTCGTGTGTACGTGGGACGTGTGTCCACTCGTCACGAGGACTCTGTGTGCACGTGATCACGCACCTCCTATTAGCACAGTTGCCTACTTACTACGCGACAGATGTTCAACACACATCACTGTGATGCGACTTCATGTCTCGTGTGCGCCTTGTGTCTTGTGCTCTCAGAGGCTGCAGACAACGCTTGGGGAGTAAACTATGGGCTGATGGAGGTGACTGCAACAGAGGGAGCAGAGGTGGAACTCCCCTGCACTTTCTGGTTCCCCTCAGGACAAGGACCCGTTGTACGACAATGGTGGCTGAGAGATGGAAAAAAAGCCACAGCAGATAACATCGTCTACAGCTACACGCCAACACAGGTGGCTGTGAGCTACATAGAGCGGACCTCCTTGAGCTGCGCTCTCAAGATCAAGAATGTCGCAGTCTCAGATGCCACCACCTACTACTTCAGATTTGAGTTGGAGACCGAGGGATACACTGGGACACCAGGAGTTCAGCTTCGTGTGAAATGTACGACTACAGCTGCAGGATAAAATATATTAAGCTCACATGAGCTCTCTTGTTTAAATCCTTTTTTTATTTTATTCATGAACATTTCGTGACTTGCTTACCGTTTCTCTATTTTATACTCCTATAATTTGCCATTGTTTGCCATTGTAAGTTGGTGACCTGCCCCTAATTGACATTTGTCTAAAAGATCTTCATAGCTCATCGGATTCCTCCACTCTAAATAGTGAATCTGATTCTGATATTCAGGGGAAGGAGTAATCAGTGGGATGTATTCGGCGCTTCAATGGCGCGACATTTCCAAGTGCCCCACGTAGTTTCCTGAATGCGACTGTGGTCGCTGATGCCGGAATCCACGGCCACTGGGTCCTGCAGGGGCAGACGCGGTACAGGAGAAGTTCACCGCCATGTGTACGGTCACTGTGTGCGTCTCTCACAGGCGGTGCTGGGTTGACTGCTGACTTTGCGAGCTACAGGCCCTCGGTGGCGGTGCGGGAGGGAGACCGGGTGCTTCTGCCCTGCGCCTTCTGCTTCTCGTGGAGTCGCAGTGACCACGGCGTGAAGGGCTTCTGGCTCATTAACGATGCCTTTGACGAGACAAAGACAGAGAACATCGTCTACAGCTCAGTGAGCAACACCAGCCCCATAGATGGGTACAGGGGGAGAGTGGCGCTGGTGGGGAATCTGAGGTCGGGGAGCTGCTCCCTGGAGATCAGAGACGTGAGGATGGGAGACTCGAAGACATATTTCTTCCGCGCTATCATCGATCTAACTAAGTTCAGTGACGGTGCAGGCATTGCAATAACAGGTACAGAACCTTTCATGACTCTTTTTCTAACACTAAACAACTTAAGAGGCATTACACCGTCAATGGTCAACAAATGAAAACTCGTGTTTATGTCTAGAGGCGAATGTGGGCGATGCGAGATCCGTCCGCAGTTGAACATTGTTCTGCCACTCGGAAAGTTCGCGTTGTGTGAGCTCCACAGTCTGTACCCTGCCCCTCGCCTCCTCTCTCACCTCCAGGAGATTGGGTCAGAATGTCTAAGCCCACGGAATTAAAAAGTTAATCACCAAATTGTAGGTCAAAGTGAACTTGTATTGAACCCTGTGTTTTAAAAGCAGATGGCGGGTATACATTGTTCTTTACAAACCCTCTTTACACTCATTAACCCCAATGAGCCGTCAAGGTACAGAGGTAAACCTCTCATCTGGAAACACTGAGACGAGTGAACATTTTCAAAGTGCATCCAAAAGGGCCTCTTCCACGTGGCCGACTGCAGCCCCGCCCACCACGCCCCACGTGGTGCAGACCACGTGGGGCTGAACACGGCCGCGTGCTGAGCCCTGCCTCCAGTCACTGTCGATCCCCACCGCCCTGCCAGACCAGACGCCTTCACCACCACGAGCTCAGGGTTCGTGGATGTGCCGCTGCGTCTTGGGCAGAGCGCGAGGCTGAGCTCACAGGGCTGGCCCTACCGATACGTGGGGCCGTGGGGCCCCAGTGCTGAGCTCTCTGTGCACACTCGCTGCCAGGAGGTGGCAGTACTGCTATGGAATCCTGAATCTATCTGTGCGGAGCTATGAGTGTTTGACCCACGTACGTACGATTCTCTCTCACTTGCCAAAATATCATTCGTGGAGTTAGCCAAACATCTCAATGTGAGGGTCCAATTATAAAAGTATTGTGACTCAGGGAGGCTTTCCTAGCTAAATAGAGGATAGTATTATTACTGGCCCGTCCCTGTGAGTCCAGTGTGAGCAATCATCATATAGAGCTGTGACTTTTGATTAATTTATACTTCATCATAACCATCATAGTAGTTATGATGGGGTATTATAACCATGATACCGTACCTCCGATTAGTACGGTTGGCTACGTATGGTGCAAAGGAAGTTCAACATACATGGTTATTGTTGTAACATCTTTTTGTTTCAGTCTTTAACAGGTCATTCACTCCCAAGACTGAGGGAAGCAAGAGACTGATCAAGAAAGTGGGGACACGAGCCACTCTGAACTGCAGAACCACGAGCTCCCAGCAAGCAGTCAACTTTCAGTGGTGGAAGTACAGATCAGACGGTCAGTACGAGAGGTTGTCCGAGAGCAGCAGGCATCTGATCTTGGAAGCTGTGGCTGTAAAAGACGTGGGCTGGTACGAATGTGATGCGTGGAGCTCAACAACAAACAGCGAAGATTCATGGACGGAGCTGCAGGTTTTCTGTAAGTGATCACTCCCCAGCGTAGTGACACGTGACATTGAAGTTACTCTGTCCACAAACTACGAACGCTGTCACCAACTAACACACAGGGGGTATCCAATTACCCTGAGCTAGAGTTGGGTTGAAGGTTCCCTGTGATTCATGGAATTCGTGCAGAATTGAGCGGTGAGGCCACTGCTCAGAGGAAGCCGGGGAGAGGCGCCCTGGTGCAGAGCACCGAGTGGTTACTGTGTGTGTTGTGTGATTACTGTGTGTTGTGTGATTACTGTGTGTGTTGTGTGATTACTGTGTGTTGTGTGATTACTGTGTGATGTGTGATTACTGTGTGTTGTGTGATTACTGTGTGTGTTGTGTGATTACTGTGTGTTGTGTGATTACTGTGTGTGTTGTGTGATTACTGTGTGTTGTGTGATTACTGTGTGATGTGTGATTACGGTGTGTTGTGTGATTACTGTGTGTGATGTGATTACTGTGTGTGTTGTGTGATTACTGTGTGTGATGTGTGATTACTGTGTGTGATGTGTGGTTACTGTGTGTGATGTGTGATTACTGTGTGTGATGTGTGATTACTGTGTGATGTGTGATTACTGTGTGTGTTGTGTGATTACTGTGTGATGTGTGATTACTGTGTGTGATGTGTGATTACTGTGTGTGTTGTGTGATTACTGTGTGATGTGTGATTACTGTGTGTGATGTGTGATTATTGTGTGTTGTGTGATTACTGTGTGTGCTGTGTGATTACTGTGTGTGATGTGTGATTACTGTGTGTGTGGTGTGATTACTGTGTGTGATGTGTGATTACTGTGTGTGATGTGTGATTACTGTGTGTGATGTGTGATTACTGTGTGTGATGTGTGATTACTGTGTGTGATGTGTGATTACTGTGTGTGATGTGTGATTACTGTGTGTTGTGTGATTACTGTGTGTGACGTGTGATTACTGTGTGTGATGTGTGATTACTGTGTGTGCTGTGTGATTACTGTGTGTGATGTGTGATTAATGTGTGTGTCGTGTGATTACTGTGTGTGATCTGTGATTACTGTGTGTGATGTGTGATTACTGTGTGTGATGTGTGATTACTGTGTGTGATGTGTGATTACTGTGTGTTGTGTGGTTACTGTGTGTGTTGTGTGATTACTGTGTGTTGTGTGATTACTGTGTGTGTTGTGTGATTACTGTGTGTTGTGTGATTACTGTGTGATGTGTGATTACTGTGTGTTGTGTGATTACTGTGTGTGTTGTGTGATTACTGTGTGTTGTGTGATTACTGTGTGTGTTGTGTGATTACTGTGTGTTGTGTGATTACTGTGTGATGTGTGATTACGGTGTGTTGTGTGATTACTGTGTGTGATGTGATTACTGTGTGTGTTGTGTGATTACTGTGTGTGATGTGTGATTACTGTGTGTGATGTGTGGTTACTGTGTGTGATGTGTGATTACTGTGTGTGATGTGTGATTACTGTGTGATGTGTGATTACTGTGTGTGTTGTGTGATTACTGTGTGATGTGTGATTACTGTGTGTGATGTGTGATTACTGTGTGTGTTGTGTGATTACTGTGTGATGTGTGATTACTGTGTGTGATGTGTGATTATTGTGTGTTGTGTGATTACTGTGTGTGCTGTGTGATTACTGTGTGTGATGTGTGATTACTGTGTGTGTGGTGTGATTACTGTGTGTGATGTGTGATTACTGTGTGTGATGTGTGATTACTGTGTGTGATGTGTGATTACTGTGTGTGATGTGTGATTACTGTGTGTGATGTGTGATTACTGTGTGTGATGTGTGATTACTGTGTGTTGTGTGATTACTGTGTGTGACGTGTGATTACTGTGTGTGATGTGTGATTACTGTGTGTGCTGTGTGATTACTGTGTGTGATGTGTGATTACTGTGTGTGTCGTGTGATTACTGTGTGTGATCTGTGATTACTGTGTGTGATGTGTGATTACTGTGTGTGATGTGTGATTACTGTGTGTGATGTGTGATTACTGTGTGTGATGTGTGATTACTGTGTGTGTTGTGTGATTACTGTGTGTGATGAGTGATTACTGTGTGTGATGTGTGATTACTGTGTGTGCTGTGTGATTACTGTGTGTGTTGTGTGCTTACTGTGTGTGTTGTGTGATTACTGTGTGTTGTGTGATTACTGTGTGTGTTGTGTGATTACTGTGTGTTGTGTGATTACTGTGTGATGTGTGATTACTGTGTGTTGTGTGATTACTGTGTGTGTTGTGTGATTACTGTGTGTTGTGTGATTACTGTGTGTGTTGTGTGATTACTGTGTGTTGTGTGATTACTGTGTGATGTGTGATTACGGTGTGTTGTGTGATTACTGTGTGTGATGTGATTACTGTGTGTGTTGTGTGATTACTGTGTGTGATGTGTGATTACTGTGTGTGATGTGTGGTTACTGTGTGTGATGTGTGATTACTGTGTGTGATGTGTGATTACTGTGTGATGTGTGATTACTGTGTGTGTTGTGTGATTACTGTGTGATGTGTGATTACTGTGTGTGATGTGTGATTACTGTGTGTGTTGTGTGATTACTGTGTGATGTGTGATTACTGTGTGTGATGTGTGATTATTGTGTGTTGTGTGATTACTGTGTGTGCTGTGTGATTACTGTGTGTGATGTGTGATTACTGTGTGTGTGGTGTGATTACTGTGTGTGATGTGTGATTACTGTGTGTGATGTGTGATTACTGTGTGTGATGTGTGATTACTGTGTGTGAGTGTGTGATTACTGTGTGTGATGTGTGATTACTGTGTGTGATGTGTGATTACTGTGGTGTTGTGTGATTACTGTGTGTGACGTGTGATACTGTGTGTGATGTGTGATTACTGTGTGTGCTGTGTGATTACTGTGTGTGATGTGTGATTAATGTGTGTGTCGTGTGATTACTGTGTGTGATCTGTGATTACTGTGTGTGATGTGTGATTACTGTGTGTGATGTGTGATTACTGTGTGTGATGTGTGATTACTGTGTGTTGTGTGGTTACTGTGGTGTTGTGTGATTACTGTGTGTTGTGTGATTACTGTGTGTGTTGTGTGATTACTGTGTGTGTGATTACTGTGTGATTGTGTGATACTGTGTGTTGTGTGATTACTGTGTGTGTTGTGTGATACTGTGTGTTGTGTGATTACTGTGTGTGTTGTGTGATTACTGTGTGTTGTGTGATTACTGTGTGATGTGTGATTACGGTGTGTTGTGTGATTACTGTGTGTGATGTGATTACTGTGTGTGTTGTGTGATTACTGTGTGTTGTGTGATTACTGTGTGTGATGTGTGGTTACTGTGTGTGATGTGTGATTACTGTGTGTGATGTGTGATTACTGTGTGATGTGTGATTACTGTGTGTGTTGTGTGATTACTGTGTGATGTGTGATTACTGTGTGTGATGTGTGATTACTGTGTGTGTTGTGTGATTACTGTGTGATGTGTGATTACTGTGTGTGATGTGTGATTATTGTGTGTTGTGTGATTACTGTGTGTGCTGTGTGATTACTGTGTGTGATGTGTGATTACTGTGTGTGTGGTGTGATTACTGTGTGTGATGTGTGATTACTGTGTGTGATGTGTGATTACTGTGTGGATGTGTGATTACTGTGTGTGATGTGTGATTACTGTGTGTGATGTGTGATTACTGTGTGTTGTGTGATTACTGTGTGTGACGTGTGATTACTGTGTGTGATGTGTGATTACTGTGTGTGCTGTGTGATTACTGTGTGTGATGTGTGATTACTGTGTGTGTCGTGTGATTACTGTGTGTGATCTGTGATTACTGTGTGTGATGTGTGATTACTGTGTGTGATGTGTGATTACTGTGTGTGATGTGTGATTACTGTGTGTGATGTGTGATTACTGTGTGTGTTGTGTGATTACTGTGTGTGATGAGTGATTACTGTGTGTGATGTGTGATTACTGTGTGTGCTGTGTGATTACTGTGTGTGTTGTGTGCTTACTGTGTGTGTTGTGTGATTACTGTGTGTGTTGTGTGATTACTGTGTGTGATGTGTGATTACTGTGTGTGCTGTGTGATTACTGTGTGTGATGTGTGATTACTGTGTGTGATGTGTGATTACTGTGTGTTGTGTGATTACTGTGTGTGATGTGTGATTACTGTGTGTGATGTGTGATTACTGTGTGTGATTGTGTGATTACTGTGTGTGATGTGTGATTACTGTTGTGTGCTGTGTGATTACTGTGTGTGATGTGTGATTACCTGTGTGTGATGTGTGATTTACTGTGTTGTGTGTGATTACTGTGTGTGGTGATACTGTGTGATGTGGTTACTGTGTGTGATGTGTGATTACTGTGTGTGACTGTGTGATTACTGTGTGATGTGTGATTACTGTGTGTGTTGTGTGATTACTGGTGTGATGTGGATTACTGTGTGTGATGTGTGATTACTGGTGTGTGTTGTGTGATACTGTGTGATGTGTGATTACTGTGTGTGATGTGTGATTATTGTGTGTTGTGTGAGTACTGTGTGTGCTGTGTGATTACTGTGTGTGATGTGTGATTACTGTGTGTGTGGTGTGATTACTGTGTGTGATGTGTGATTACTGTGTGTGATGTGTGATTACTGTGTGTGATGTGTGATTACTGTGTGATGTTGTGTGATGTGGTACTGTGTGTGATTGTGTGATTACTGTGTGTGATGTGTGATTACTGTGTGTGATGTGTGATTACTGTGTGTTGTGTGATTACTGTGGTGACTTGTGATTACTGTGTGTGATGTGTGATTACTGTGTGTGCTGTGTGATTACTGTGTGTGATGTGTGATTACCTGTGTGTGTCGTGTGATTACTGTGTGTGATCTGTGATTACTGTGTGTGATGTGTGATTACTGTGTGTGATGTGTGATTACTGTGTGTGATGTGTGATTACTGTGTGTGATGTGTGATTACTGTGTTTGTTGTGTGATTACTGGTGTGATGAGTGAGTACTGTGTGTGATGTGTGATTACTGTGTGTGCTGTGTGATACTGTGTGTGTTGTGGCTTACGTGTGTGTTGTGTGATTACTGTGTGTGTTGTGTGATTACTGTGTGTGATGTGTGATTACTGTGTGTGCTGTGTGATTACTGTGTGTGATGTGTGATTACTGTGTGTGATGTGTGATTACTGTGTGTTGTGTGATTACTGTGTGTGATGTGTGATTACTGTGTGTGATGTGTGATTACTGTGTGTGTTGTGTGATTACTGTGTGTGATGTGTGATTACTGTGTGTGCTGTGTGATTACTGTGTGTGATGTGTGATTACTGTGTGTGATGTGTGATTACTGTGTGTTGTGTGATTACTGTGTGTGATGTGTGATTACTGTGTGTGTTGTGTGATTACTGTGTGTGATGTGTGATTACTGTGTGTGTTGTGTGATTACTGTGTGTGTTGTGTGATTACTGTGTGTGATGTGTGATTACTGTGTGTGATGTGTGATTACTGTGTGTGTTGTGTGATTACTGTGTGTGATGTGTGATTACTGTGTGTGATGTGTGATTACTGTGTGTGATGTGTGATTACTGTGTGTGATGTGTGATTACTGTGTGTGATGTGTGATTACTGTGTGTGTTGTGTGATTACTGTGTGTGATGTGTGATTACTGTGTGTGATTACTGTGTGTGATGTGTGATTACTGTGTGTGTTGTGTGATTACTGTGTGTGATGTGTGATTACTGTGTGTGTTGTGTGATTACTGTGTGTGTTGTGTGATTTCTGTGTGTGTTGTGTGATTACTGTGTGTGATGTGTGATTACTGTGTGTGTGGTGTGATTACTGTGCGTGATGTGTGATTACTGTGTGTAATGTGTGATTACTGTGTGTGTTGTGTGATTACTGTGTGTGATGTGTGATTACTGTGTGTGTGGTGTGATTACTGTGTGTGATGAGTGATTACTGTGTGTTGTGTGATTACTGTGTGTGATGTGTGATTACTGTGTGTGATGTGTGATTACTGTGTGTGATGTGTGATTACTGTGTGTGATGTGTGATTACTGTGTGTTGTGTGATTACTGTGTGTGATGTGTGATTACTGTGTGTGATGTGTGATTACTGTGTGTGCTGTGTGATTACTGTGTGTGCTGTGTGATTACTGTGTGTGTTGTGTGATTACTGTGTGTGATGTGTGATTACTGTGTGTGATGTGTGATTACTGTGTGTGATGTGTGATTACTGTGTGTTGTGTGATTACTGTGTGTGATGTGTGATTACTGTGTGTGCTGTGTGATTACTGTGTGTGATGTGTGATTACTGTGTGTTGTGTGATTACTGTGTGTGATGTGTGATTACTGTGTGTGTTGTGTGATTACTGTGTGTGTTGTGTGATTATTGTGTGTGATGTGTGATTACTGTGTGTGTGGTGTGATTACTGTGTGTGATGTGTGATTACTGTGTGTGCTGTGTGATTACTGTGTGTGTTGTGTGATTACTGTGTGTGATGTGTGATTAAATTGTGTGATGTGTGATTACTGTGTGTGATGTGTGATTACTGTGTGTTGTGTGATTACTGTGTGTGATGTGTGATTACTGTGTGTGCTGTGTGATTACTGTGTGTTGTGTGATTACTGTGTGTAATGTGTGATTACTGTGTGTGTTGTGTGATTACTGTGTGTGTTGTGTGATTACTGTGTGTGATGTGTGATTACTGTGTGTGTGGTGTGATTACTGTGTGTGATGTGTGATTACTGTGTGTGTGGTGTGATTACTGTGTGTGATGAGTGATTACTGTGTGTGATGTGTGATTACTGTGTGTGCTGTGTGATTACTGTGTGTGTTGTGTGCTTACTGTGTGTGTTGTGTGATTACTGTGTGTGTTGTGTGATTACTGTGTGTGATGTGTGATTACTGTGTGTGCTGTGTGATTACTGTGTGTGATGTGTGATTACTGTGTGTGATGTGTGATTACCGTGTGTTGTGTGATTACTGTGTGTGATGTGTGATTACCGTGTGTGATGTGTGATTACTGTGTGTGTTGTGTGATTACTGTGTGTGATGTGTGATTACTGTGTGTGCTGTGTGATTACTGTGTGTGATGTGTGATTACTGTGTGTGATGTGTGATTACTGTGTGTTGTGTGATTACTGTGTGTGATGTGTGATTACTGTGTGTGTTGTGTGATTACTGTGTGTGATGTGTGATTACTATGTGTGTTGTGTGATTACTGTGTGTGTTGTGTGATTACTGTGTGTGATGTGTGATTACTGTGTGTGATGTGTGATTACTGTGTGTGTTGTGTGATTACTGTGTGTGATGTGTGATTACTGTGTGTGATGTGTGATTACTGTGTGTGATGTGTGATTACTGTGTGTGATGTGTGATTACTGTGTGTGTTGTGTGATTACTGTGTGTGATGTGTGATTACTGTGTGTGATGTGTGATTACTGTGTGTGATGTGTGATTACTGTGTGTGCTGTGTGATTACTGTGTGTTGTGTGATTACTGTGTGTGTTGTGTGATTACTGTGTGTGTTGTGTGATTACTGTGTGTGTTGTGTGATTACTGTGTGATGTGTGATTACTGTGTGTGATGAGTGATTACTGTGTGATGTGTGATTACTGTGTGTGATGTGTGATTACTGTGTGTGGTGTGTGATTACTGTGTGTGTTGTGTGATTACTGTGTGTGTTGTGTGATTACTGTGTGTGTTGTGTGATTACTGTGTGTGATGAGTGATTACTGTGTGATGTGTGATTACTGTGTGTGATGTGTGATTACTGTGTGTGTGGTGTGATTACTGTGTGTGATGTGTGATTACTGTGTGTGTGGTGTGATTACTGTGTGTGATGAGTGATTACTGTGTGTGATGTGTGATTACTGTGTGTGCTGTGTGATTACTGTGTGTGTTGTGTGCTTACTGTGTGTGTTGTGTGATTACTGTGTGTGTTGTGTGATTACTGTGTGTGATGTGTGATTACTGTGTGTGCTGTGTGATTACTGTGTGTGATGTGTGATTACTGTGTGTTGTGTGATTACTGTGTGTGATGTGTGATTACTGTGTGTGATGTGTGATTACTGTGTGTGTTGTGTGATTACTGTGTGTGATGTGTGATTACTGTGTGTGCTGTGTGATTACTGTGTGTGATGTGTGATTACTGTGTGTGATGTGTGATTACTGTGTGTTGTGTGATTACTGTGTGTGATGTGTGATTACTGTGCGTGATGTGTGATTACTGTGTGTGTTGTGTGATTACTGTGTGTGATGTGTGATTACTGTGTGTGATGTGTGATTACTGTGGTGTTGTGATTACTGTGTGTGATGTGTGATTACTGTGTGTGATGTGTGATTACTGTGTGTGATGTGTGATTACTGTGTGTGATGTGTGATTACTGTGTGTGTTGTGTGATTACTGTGTGTGATGTGTGATTACTGTGTGTGATGTGTGATTACTGTGAGTGATGTGTGATTACTGTGTGTGTTGTGTGATTACTGTGTGTGTTGTGTGATTACTGTGTGTGATGTGTGATTATTGTGTGTTTTGTGTGATTACTGTGTGTGATGTGTGATTACTGTGAGTGATGTGTGATTACTGTGTGTGATGTGTGATTACTGTGTGTGATGTGTGATTACTGTGTGTGTTGTGTGATTACTGTGTGTGTTGTGTGATTACTGTGTGTTGTGTCATTACTGTGTGTGATGTGTGCTTACTGTGTGTGATGTGTGATTATTGTGTGTGATGTGTGATTACTGTGTGTGATGTGTGATTACTGTGGTGCTGTGTGATTACTGTGTGTGCTGTGTGATTACTGTGTGTGATGTGTGATTACTGTGCGTGATGTGTGATTACTGTGTGTGATGTGTGATTACTGTGTGTGCTGTGTGATTACTGTGTGTGCTGTGTGATTACTGTGTGTGATGTGTGATTACTGTGCGTGATGTGTGATTACTGTGTGTGATGTGTGATTACTGTGTGTGATGTGTGATTACTGTGTGTGATGTGTGATTACTGTGTGTGATGTGTGATTACTGTGTGTGTTGTGTGATTACTGTGTGTGATGTGTGATTACTGTGTGTGATGTGTGATTATTGTGTGTTTTGTGTGATTACTGTGTGTGATGTGTGATTACTGTGAGTGATGTGTGATTACTGTGTGTGATGTGTGATTACTGTGTGTGTTGTGTGATTACTGTGTGTGTTGTGTGATTACTGTGTGTTGTGTCATTACTGTGTGTGATGTGTGCTTACTGTGTGTGATGTGTGATTACTGTGTGTGATGTGTGATTACTGTGTGTGATGTGTGATTACTGTGTGTGCTGTGTGATTACTGTGTGTGCTGTGTGATTACTGTGTGTGATGTGTGATTACTGTGCGTGATGTGTGATTACTGTGTGTGGTGTGATTACTGTGTGTGATGTGTGATTACCGTGTTTGTTGTGTGATTACTGTGTGTGTGGTGTGATTACTGTGTGTGATGTGTGATTACTGTGTGTGTGGTGTGATTACTGTGTGTGATGAGTGATTACTGTGTGTGATGTGTGATTACTGTGTGATGTGTGATTACTGTGTGTGATGTGTGATTACTGTGTGTGTTGTGTGATTACTGTGTGTGATGTGTGGTTACTGTGTGTGATGTGTGAGTACTCTCTGTGCTGTGTGATTACTGTGTGTGTTGTGTGATTACTGTGTGTGTTGTGTGATTACTGTGTGATGTGTGATTACTGTGTGTGATGTGTGATTACTGTGTGATGTGTGATTACTGTGTGTGATGTGTGATTACTGTGTGTGTTGTGTGATTACTGTGTGTGATGTGTGATTCTGTGTGTGATGTGTGATTACTGTGTGTGTTGTGTGATTACTGTGTGTGTTGTGTGATTACTGTGTGTGTTGTGTGATTACTGTGTGTGTTGTGTGATTACTGTGTGTGATGTGTGATTACTGTGTGATGTGTGATTACTGTGTGATGTGTGATTACTGTGTGTGATGTGTGATTACTGTGTGTGTTGTGTGATTACTGTGTGTGATGTGTGATTCTGTGTGTGATGTGTGATTACTGTGTGTGTTGTGTGATTACTGTGTGTGTTGTGTGATTACTGTGTGTGATGTGTGATTACTGTGTGATGTGTGATTACTGTGTGTGTTGTGTGATTACTGTGTGTGATGTGTGATTACTGTGTGTGATGTGTGATTACTCTCTGTGCTGTGTGATTACTGTGTGTAATGTGTGAATACTGTGTGTGATGAGTGATTACTGTGTGTGATGTGTGATTACTGTGTGTGCTGTGTGATTACTGTGTGTGTTGTGTGATTACTGTGTGTGTTGTGTGATTACTTTGTGCGCTGTGTGATTACTGTGTGTGCTGTGATGTGAGGTTCGGTTGTTTACCCAGTTTGTACACCAGTAACAAAATAACAGGCATGTATCTTCTTGGTTCTTTCGGTAAAGTCACGTAGAAGGGAAGTAATAAAATAATAAAAATAAAACATAATAAAACAATTCTCACGACGTTTCGGCCACAACGCAAGCAGCCGTCCTCAGGTGAAAACCAGGTCCGTCGAGGCGACAGAGTCTGAATGAAACAGCACACGGGCTTAGAGCATATATATAAGCTGGGCGCATTGACAAAGGAATTTGCATATCAACAGGAATTTAGCATATTTATGGGAAATGCAGGAATGTAATTAGTACTGCATATGCATGTGCATTATGCAGGATTAACAGCATCAAAGGGAGCTGCAGTTACTGCTGCTGCAGCAGTTGCTGCTGCTGCAGTTGCTGCTGCTGCTGCAGTTGCTGCTGCTGCTGCAGTTGCTGCTGCTGCTGCACTTGCTGCTGCTGCTGCACTTGCTGCTGCTGCTGCACTTGCTGCTGCTGCTGCTGCACTTGCTGCTGCTGCTGCACTTGCTGCTGCTGCTGCAGTTGCTGCCTTATCCATTTTAATATAACACTATGTATTATTCTACCCACCCTAATGTGTATCATACTGCTATATGTTTACTGTACAATTACGACACCATACATTACTCTGCACACTGCACCATGCCAGTGAGTGGAACGCGGTCTGAAAGTCACCGTTACCGTGAACACAATCAGTTAAGATCCGAAATGGTTTATTACGTCCTTCCAATGATTGCTAAGCCAGAATCCATCTTCTCGGTTGAAATTGTCTCTGTGTTTGTATATGTGGATCGCCTCATGAACGAATCTCTCATGATAGCCAGATGGCTTGCAGAGAACCTCTGTCTTGGAGAAGTCAATGTCATGTGAGCCCACTGAATTGTAACAGTGATCTGCCACGGCTGAGGTGTTTGTCCTACCGTGTTTCAGGTCTGCCTTATGTTCACGGATGCGGTCCGAGACATGTCGTTTGGTTTCTCCAATGTAACTGCTACCACAGAGGCAACTTAGTTTGTAGACGCCAGGGTACTGTATGTCTGGAACCACATCTTTTACAGATGGGACCAGATCACGGATTTTATGTACTGTGTTGAATCGGACCTGGATCTTGTGTTTAATCAGGATTTTGGAGATCTTTTTTGTGACCCCAGCAATGTAGGGTAAGGTGATGGTCTTGAAAGGCTCCTCAACAGGATCCTTCTTGATGGTTGGAGTGATGGCTTTGCGGATTGTGTAGTCGGAGTATCCATTAGCCTTAAGAGCTTGGCGTACGTGTTTGAGTTCACTGGAAATGTGTTCATGGTCGGAGATGCATTGGGCTCTATGATATAGAGTCTTGATGAGGGAATTCTTCTGGGATGGATGGTGGTGGGAATCCGGTTTTAGATAAGCATCCGTGTGGGTGGCTTTCCTGTAGACAGAGTGGCTCATTGAACCATCAGGTCTCCTTTTGATTAGGACATCCAAAAAGGGTAGCTTGCCATCATTTTCGACTTCCATGGTGAATCTGATGGCTGGGTGTATGGAATTGATGTGGTCGAGAAATTGGTCTAGAGCAGGTCGGCCATGTGGCCAGATGACAAAAGTGTCGTCTACGTACCTCTTCCATAAGGTCGGGCGTAGAGTGGCAGTCTGGATGGCGTCCGTCTCAAATTTCTCCATGAAGATGTTGGCTACAACCGGAGATAGGGGGGAGCCCATTGGGGTGCCCTCAATTTGCTTGTAGAAGGTTCCATTCCAGGTGAAGTATGTATTGGTTAAGCAGTGTCTCACCAGGGGGGGTACCCCAGCATTCAGTCCTTGATGAACCAAGTCTTCAATGATTGCGATGGTGTCAGGCACAGGCACCTTGGTGAACAAGGAAACCACATCAAAACTGACAAGCAGGTCGTCTGGGGACAGGGCAATCCCCTTGATTGTCGATACCAGGTCAGTAGAGTTTAGTACTGCAGAGGTGGTTTTTCCAGTGAAAGGCCGTAGGATTTCGGACAAAAAACGAGCCAGTTTGTAAGTGGGGGAGTTGATAGTAGAGACAATGGGACGAAGAGGTGTATCTTCTTTATGTATCTTTGGCAAGCCGTACAATCTTGGTGGCCTGGCTGCAGAAGGTTTCAACGAGAACTGTTTGGTCTGATCAATTAATGCGGTTGAAGCAGAAATGATGTTGTTGGTTTTGGAGACGAGGCTGTTGGTAGGGTCTCTTTTTATTTTTGTATAGCTGCCATCGTTGAGTAGTTCTTGAATTTTGTTGTTGTATTCTATTTTGTCCATGATGACAGTGGCATTGCCTTTGTCGGCTGAGAGGATGACAATGTCATCCCTCTTTTTTAATTGAGCTAATTCAAAACGCTCATCTTTGCTAATGTTGCTAGCTGGCATCTTAGCAACATTAGCAAAGATGAGCGTTTTGAATTAGCTCAATTAAAAAAGAGGGATGACATTGTCATCCTCTCAGCCGACAAAGGCAATGCCACTGTCATCATGGACAAAATAGAATACAACAACAAAATTCAAGAACTACTCAACGATGGCAGCTATACAAAAATAAAAAGAGACCCTACCAACAGCCTCGTCTCCAAAACCAACAACATCATTTCTGCTTCAACCGCATTAATTGATCAGACCAAACAGTTCTCGTTGAAACCTTCTGCAGCCAGGCCACCAAGATTGTACGGCTTGCCAAAGATACATAAAGAAGATACACCTCTTCGTCCCATTGTCTCTACTATCAACTCCCCCACTTACAAACTGGCTCGTTTTTTGTCCGAAATCCTACGGCCTTTCACTGGAAAAACCACCTCTGCAGTACTAAACTCTACTGACCTGGTATCGACAATCAAGGGGATTGCCCTGTCCCCAGACGACCTGCTTGTCAGTTTTGATGTGGTTTCCTTGTTCACCAAGGTGCCTGTGCCTGACACCATCGCAATCATTGAAGACTTGGTTCATCAAGGACTGAATGCTGGGGTACCCCCCCTGGTGAGACACTGCTTAACCAATACATACTTCACCTGGAATGGAACCTTCTACAAGCAAATTGAGGGCACCCCAATGGGCTCCCCCCTATCTCCGGTTGTAGCCAACATCTTCATGGAGAAATTTGAGACGGACGCCATCCAGACTGCCACTCTACGCCCGACCTTATGGAAGAGGTACGTAGACGACACTTTTGTCATCTGGCCACATGGCCGACCTGCTCTAGACCAATTTCTCGACCACATCAATTCCATACACCCAGCCATCAGATTCACCATGGAAGTCGAAAATGATGGCAAGCTACCCTTTTTGGATGTCCTAATCAAAAGGAGACCTGATGGTTCAATGAGCCACTCTGTCTACAGGAAAGCCACCCACACGGATGCTTATCTAAAACCGGATTTCCACCACCATCCATCCCAGAAGAATTCCCTCATCAAGACTCTATATCATAGAGCCCAATGCATCTCCGACCATGAACACATTTCCAGTGAACTCAAACACGTACGCCAAGCTCTTAAGGCTAATGGTTACTCCGACTACACAATCCGCAAAGACATCACTCCAACCATCAAGAAGGATCCTGTTGAGGAGCCTTTCAAGACCATCACCTTACCCTACATTGCTGGGGTCACAAAAAGATCTCCAAAATCCTGATTAAACACAAGATCCAGGTCCGATTCAACACAGTACATAAAATCCGTGATCTGGTCCCGTCCGTAAAAGATGTGGTTCCAGACATACAGTACCCTGGCGTCTACAAACTAAGTTTCCTCTGTGGTAGCAGTTACATTGGAGAAACCAAACGACATGTCTCGGACCGCATCCGTGAACATAAGGCAGACCTGAAACACGGTAGGACAAACACCTCAGCCGTGGCAGATCACTGTTACAATTCAGTGTGCTCACATGACATTGACTTCTCCAAGACAGAGGTTCTCTGCAAGCCATCTGGCTATCATGAGAGATTCGTTCATGAGGCGATCCACATATACAAACACAGAGACAATTTCAACCGAGAAGATGGATTCTGGCTTAGCAATCATTGGAAGGACGTAATAAACCATTTCGGATCTTAACTGATTGTGTTCACGTTAACGGTGACTTTCAGACCGCGTTCCACTCACTGGCATGGTGCAGTGTGCAGAGTAATGTATGGTGTCGTAATTGTACAGTAAACATATAGCAGTATGATACACATTAGGGTGGGTAGAATAATACATAGTGTTATATTAAAATGGATAAGGCAGCAACTGCAGCAGCAGCAGCAAGTGCAGCAGCAGCAAGTGCAGCAGCAGCAGCAAGTGCAGCAGCAGCAGCAAGTGCAGCAGCAGCAGCAACTGCAGCAGCAGCAGCAACTGCAGCAGCAGCAGAAACTGCAGCAGCAGAAACTGCTGCAGCAGCAGTAACTGCAGCTCCCTTTGATGCTGTTAATCCTGCATAATGCACATGCATATGCAGTACTAATTACATTCCTGCATTTCCCATAAATATGCTAAATTCCTGTTGATATGCAAATTCCTTTGTCAATGCGCCCAGCTTATATATATGCTCTAAGCCCGTGTGCTGTTTCATTCAGACTCTGTCGCCTCGACGGACCTGGTTTTCACCTGAGGACGGCTGCTTGCGTTGTGGCCGAAACGTCGTGAGAATTGTTTTATTATGTTTTATTTTTATTATTTTATTACTTCCCTTCTACGTGACTTTACCGAAAGAACCAAGAAGATGAATCCCTGCAGTCACGAAAGCTTTAAATCGAAATTTAACAGGCATATATATTTATTTAAATTCCAGTATTTTTGTAATCTTTAGGATAATGTATTTTTTTATTGGTAGTGGAGAGATCCTTGCTCCAAGTATGTACAATTGCCTCCGTGCATATTGGGTGATGTTCTGGACTGTCAATAACACTCTACCTGCCCATGTCAACTCATGTCAGTAACCTATGCCCCTCGTGTTCAGCCTTTCTACGGGCCCAGTCAGTGCTCCGTGCCACCGTGCTGGCCACCCTGGGCTGCAGCGTGGACACCGTGGTCCCCATGGACTCTGTCACCATCCGCTGGGTCTTGGACGACGTCGTCAAGTGGACAAACTCAAGTGGACAAACTCAGTTTAACACGTGGACAAACTCAACCTCCCGGAGTCAATCTCCAGACGGGACGTTTACCGTGACGAACCGGCTCAGCTTCACCCCATCAGCCGAGGACAATGGAAGGAAATGTCGCTGTGAGGCTTCGGGAGGCGACCTGGCCTCAACGATGGTCCAAAAATTCATCCTGGACGTGAAGTGTGAGTGTCCAGCAGTGGTTATTGCCCTTGTGTTTAGATCGGTGTACAGACTGTAACCACTGTGTCGTGCTATGGGTGGCACAGTAATTGCTGGCTTTGTGTGAGGCCCTCCAGTGAGTGTAAGCCACTTAATTACTTTACGTGAGATAACAGGCGATCATCGCTGCTTCCTGTGAAATAAACTGAATGGTGGTCTTTAGTTTGCACACAGGGCCAGGTGACATGAGATGCAAAGCTCCTCAGTGCCAGCACAGGACAACCCTGCTGGGCAGACGGTAAATGCTGTGAGTCTGGCAGATAGAGCCTTGACAGATGACCCTGTCTGTAAGGTTACCAACCCCCACTCACTGAGCCCTGTGTGGCTGCACAAGGGAGTAGTGAGAGGCTCCCTCTCCTCTCCCATCCACTTGTCAAGACGTCTTCTGCTTAGGGCTCAGGGTGCTTGTCTTGCCTTTGTTGCTATGAACGCATCTCACGCTTTGTTGACAGACGCCCCGGTGAACACAACGGCATCTGTTCATTCTGCTCCTCGTCTCCCGAGGGTGGAGTCTGGTGACGACGTCACCTTGAAGTGCCTCGCCCACGGTAACCCGAATTTTACGTCGTTCAGCTGGAGCAGGGAGCCACCAAGCGGCCGCCAGCTCCTCCATAATCACACAGATGGCGCCTGGCTTCTGAAGAACGTCACGGCGGAGGACTCGGGGCGCTACGTCTGCGTGGCGTCTAATAGCGAGGGCCCCGGGACTCCCGCTCACCTCGACCTGGACGTGCAGTGTGAGTCACAGCAGCAGAACCTCGCCACGCACGCAACTCTCACCCAGCAGCATGATCCTGTGTCAGTGCGCGATGAACGAACGAGTGAATGAGTGACTGGCGGATCCTTCTCTGTTGACAGATGCACCGGTGGTGGTGAACGTGTCTCAAGATGAGACGTGTGGGGGTGGAGGTGACCTGTGCCTCCGATGTGAGGTGAAGGCAAATCCTCGTGCCAACATCACCTGGAGGCACGTGGGGAGCGATGCATCTCAATGGATCAAGACCCAGGATGGGGATGGAACCATGACCCGGAGCTCCGTGGTCATGAAGCGATCACAGGAGCTGAATGTGACCTGTGTGGCGACAAACGAAGTCGGCGAGACTGAGGCCATGTTTCACATTCAAGGTGCTCAAACCGGAATTCACTCATTCTATTTCATTCATTGCTTCACTTATTCATTTATTTACTTGCTCAGCGTTTTACTCATTCAGGGTTTCAGCCATTCAGGTTTTCTTCTCATTCACGTGCGTTGTGAGGTTATTGCTTACAAAACGAGAGCAGCAATAATAATGACGGACAATGTGTGGTTTGTGTCAGGGCCGGTGTCTGCATCCTGGGCCCTGCACGTGGCGACCGGTGTGGGGGTCGCCCTCCTCCTGCTGCTGCTTCTCTCCGCGCTCTGCTGGCGAGGAGGAGGTGGTGTTGTGCAACACCCAGCTGCGCGCGCCTTTCTGCGAACGATAACTGAGAACTTCCTCGGCGTGAAGTGGGATGGGGGCAGCTCTCTAATGCAGGCGTCACACACAGACAGTGGGGATTGGACATGAGCGGTGTGACGCACACAGTGGGGAGTGAACACGAGCTGTGTGACGCAGGCAGTGGGGAGTGGACATGCGCGGTGTGACGCACACAGTGGGGAGTGGACACGAGCGGGGGGAGTGGACACGAGCGGTGTGACGCACACAGTGGGGAGTGAACACGAGCTGTGTGACGCACACAGTGGGGAGTGGACACGAGCGGTGTGACGCACACAGTTGGGAGTGGACACGAGCGGTGTGACGCACACAGTGGGGAGTGGACACGAGCGGTGTGACGCACACAGTGGGGAGTGGACACGAGCGGTGTGACGCACACAGTGGGGAGTGGACACGAGCGGTGTGACGCACACAGTTGGGAGTGGACACGAGCGGTGTGACGCAGGCAGTGGGGAGTGGACACGAGCTGTGTGACGCACACAGTGGGGAGTGGACACGAGCGGTGTGACGCACACAGTGGGGAGTGGACACGAGCGGTGTGACGCAGGCAGTGGGGAGTGGACACGAGCGGTGTGACGCACACAGTTGGGAGTGGACACGAGCTGTGTGACGCACACAGTTGGGAGTGGACACGAGCGGTGTGACGCACACAGTGGGGAGTGGACACGAGCTGTGTGACGCACACAGTGGGGAGTGGACACGAGCTGTGTGACGCACACAGTGGGGAGTGGACACGAGCGGTGTGACGCACACAGTTGGGAGTGGACACGAGCGGTGTGACGCAGGCAGTGGGGAGTGGACACGAGCGGTGTGACGCACACAGTGGGGAGTGGACACGAGCGGTGTGACGCAGGCAGTGGGGAGTGGACACGAGCGGTGTGACGCACACAGTTGGGAGTGGACACGAGCGGTGTGACGCAGGCAGTGGGGAGTGGACACGCGCGGTGTGACGCACACAGTGGGGAGTGGACACGAGCGGTGTGACGCACACAGTGGGGAGTGGACACGAGCTGTGTGACGCACACAGTGGGGAGTGGACACGAGCGGTGTGACGCACACAGTTGGGAGTGGACACGAGCGGTGTGACGCACACAGTGGGGAGTGGACACGAGCTGTGTGACGCACACAGTGGGGAGTGGACACGAGCGGTGTGACGCACACAGTTGGGAGTGGACACGAGCGGTGTGACGCAGGCAGTGGGGAGTGGACACGAGCGGTGTGACGCACACAGTGGGGAGTGGACACGAGCTGTGTGACGCACACAGTGGGGAGTGGACACGAGCGGTGTGACGCACACAGTGGGGAGTGGACACGAGCGGTGTGACGCAGGCAGTGGGGAGTGGACACGAGCGGTGTAACGCAGGCAGTGGGGAGTGGACACGAGCGGTGTGACGCACACAGTTGGGAGTGGACACGAGCGGTGTGACGCAGGCAGTGGGGAGTGGACACGAGCGGTGTGACGCACACAGTGGGGAGTGGACACGAGCGGTGTGACGCACACAGTGGGGAGTGGACACGAGCTGTGTGACGCACACAGTTGGGAGTGGACACGAGCTGTGTGACGCACACAGTGGGGAGTGGACACGAGCGGTGTGACGCAGGCAGTGGGGAGTGGACACGAGCTGTGTGACGCACACAGTGGGGAGTGGACACGAGCGGTGTGACGCAGGCAGTGGGGAGTGGACACGAGCGGTGTGATGCAGACAGTGGGGAGCGTGTGACAATCATGGTGTAAACCGCTGTAGGATTAAAATTTCTCTGCTCCATGACCCCAGTGGCTGCCTGCAGGCCTCTTCAGGATCCCAGCCTTAAGCCTCAGGTCATGAGGCCCTTTTGCTGGCCAGTGAGGGGGGCCAGGGGGCAGGGTGGGGCATGCTCACGATGCTGCAAAGGCTAATGGTGACCTTTGACCTATGTGTTTTGACCCTTGCAGTTCCGGCATGGGGACATTGTAGAACACTTTCGCAGCATGCCACTCGTTGGCACGGTGATGGCCGTTAGAGTCATCCCCAGTGATATAGGACCAATTAGATCTCTGTTCAATAACAATGTTCAACACGTGTACGTGGGTTACTGTGTCAATGTGTTTAGCCACGATGGCTCTGTGAGGCCTGGGTGTGAGAGTCTCCCTCGCTAGATTAGAGCATTTCTGATGTCACTCACGCTGACATGTCCCACCCCAGTGCTGGCCGCCATGATGAAACGTCGCAAGGCGGAGCCAGCTGCTCTCTTTCAACTCGGAGACCACATGGGGCCTGATGGAGGAGCAATGGAGGCTCACGAGAGGGTGGCACAGCCCAGCGCGGATGGATCGGCAGGAGATGGAGCCCTGTCCATGGCAGTCTCCCAGTTGCCACTCTACTGCAATCTGCGGAGGGAGCTGGACCCGGTACAGAAACAATGAGCAGATTTATTTTCATAAAAAAGGCAGGAGGGCATTCACCTTCAAAGTAGGGGGTTGAGCCTGATCAGGATTACAGGTGTTTGAGGGAAGGGAGTTGTACTCTGAGGATTTGGACATAGTCACAATATAAGTGTTGAATAAGATGACGATGTGAATGTTGATTCCATGTTTCGTGCTCTGCATCCCGGTGACAGGGCCCCTGCTCTCAGCCACACCCCCGTATACATCTCCCTGGTGACTCAGCGGGGCCCTCAGTCCCAAATGCCAACACTGACTGCCTGTACAGCGTCGTGGGCATGGCCGCCCAGGCTGGTGAGGGGCCTCACGGCACACTGTGAGCACGTTTACCCGGTTCCCAACACCACACTCCACACACGCTCTACCCACCATCCACAGCACACACACCACGCATACTCCCAGTGCCGGCTGTCAGGATTAGGGCCTAAAGGCTGCAGGCTATGGCTGTGCATCTGACGTGCGTGGTGATTCTCTCAACAGAGGAACCTCAGCCCGGGGCCCTGTACAGCGAAGTGAACCGCAAGCGAGCCACGCCAGGGCCCACAAGCGAGGAGGCCACCCTCTACAGCACGGTGCGCCCGACGGTGAGCCCTGCTCCAGCCCTCGGCTCCCACTGGGTCCCTGATACCGGTCATGTCTGGTACCCGCTCGTCCAATGCCCGCTCCTCCAATCCAGTCCGTGTCTCTGACAAGATCCTAACCCTCGTGTATCCTGAAATGAACTCATCCTTAAACTTGACAAATGTAGTGTGAATTGAAATCTGTAAAGTTGTATTGCTTTCCACGACTCCGTGTGTGCTGTTGGACACCACAGCCATGTTCCCGTGCGAGCACTGCATGTGCCTGCGCTGTGTGGTGAGCAGGGCGCTGGTGGCCACCGCGGTCCATCCGCTAGCGCCAGCGGTGCTACAGTTGGAGAGGGAGGGGGGGCGGCGACCGCTGGCGGCGTTGAAGATGCGGATGAGCAGACGGATACGCTGGTGTACGCCAGCCTGGATTTTGGCGCAACCTCGGGTCTCCCTTGAGGGAATCGAAAATCAAAAGCTGCTTCTGCGGCATTGTCATGCTGCACAAGTCATGGAGATGGCATGACTCTGGCGGAGCCAATGACTGGAGTTAACCCACACCTCATGTGCTCACCTTGAAATATAATGGGATAACTTTATTGAGCATGTCTGGTTAAATTCTAGAATACGTACTGCCCTTATCACAGCCATCTGCTCGTGGGTTTCAACAGCAAATAAATTTGCTGTGCTCTTTATCACGAAGTAAAATGCCCACCAGAGGGATCTAGTATCAGAATCTTAATTTATCCTGGAGAAATCCGATGAGCTATGAAGCCCTTTTTCAAAAGTTATCCAGTAGCCTACAGGATTGTGTTGGTGGCGTGCGCATAGCTCAGTTAGGGCCACTACTGATTGGCTCGTGTGGGCTGTGAGGCTGGGCAGCCGGATCAGAGATCCCAGACTGCTAACCAACTTGGATGAGAATACGTTTATTGTTTATTTACTTGTCAGACAGTTATCTTAAATTTAGAAGAAATTAAATCGTATATTTTGAGTGTGGCATCATTTTGTGAAAACAAAAGTCATACAAAGAGTGGGTTTGTTGCTCTTGTGCGTGCGGCCAGGGGACTCACACCTACACTTTTCCGACTGTCGGGGATAATGTGGAACCAATGATTTATTGTGTAAAACGCATTGGGCGATGGAGGTCCTCAGCATGGGCCTGGGTGGCTCTTTGGGGGTTTATTTAGCCACGGGTTAACGAGTTGAAAGGGGAAGTGTATTGGCTTCTTTTGATAGGATTTGCTGCCTGTTTATTGGACAACTGTTCCATTCACGAATAGGATCGACTGTACTGTAAAATGCAGTTTTTAGTTGAAAAAAAATATTAAAGTTTTATAGATATTAGGTAAAGGGTTAAATGTAAAAAGACTGTTTTATTTGCTTGGGGAATGAGGCACTTTGGTGGCTCTAGCAACATCAAACAGCGGCTCCGAAGCTTCAGCAACAGTAGATGCAGAAATGGGTGCAGTTGCATGAGTGTGGCATCAGGTTCTGGATGTTCACCAATTCAGACGATTGATCACGTGTCAAAAAGTGTCCAGTTGTGTGCTTTCGTGTCATTTCGGTGGAAGTATCCCAAATCAAAAGTATTGTATCAATGTTTTTTACGAGAATAAACTGATTTTGCAACAATGACACAACGATTGTGAGCACCACACCCGTGCATCCCAGCGGTTGTGAGGCTGTGGAGCGGCGCTCAGTTCCCCGGCCTTCGCACCACATTGCAGTTGTTTTTGTTGAACCCCGCGTCCTTCGTGAGAGCCACGTCCATGCTGGGATGATCCGGGCTCCCCGTTGACCTGGACGCGGTGACGTGGGGCGTCCCTAGTGGAGCCTCCGCGGATCCGGTAGTTATCAGCAGCTCGTTGTGTAAAGGAAGTGAACTTTGTTCTTGAGCTCTGCACACGCACGCGTTTCGTGTTTGCTTCCAAGAGGCTCCGCGAATTCTGTTATCGTACGTGGGGCAAGAAACTCAACACGTCCATCAATAATGCTGATTCGAAGGGAAACTGTATGTATTATCTATTTAATGCTTTTAAGATTTTGTATAGATTGTATTTGCTCTCTTGCACCACTGTCAAGGCAGTGTCATTAAATATTGTGCTTAACATTGTGCACTAAACTTGTGGACTCGAGTCTTCTCCTCGGAGAGGGGGACTTGGCCGATCGCGACCGAATCGCGCTTGGGAAGATGCTCATGGCGACATCTCGGGCACCCGCGCTGATCTCACGACCGAGATGTGGATGGCAAACTCAGTGTAACGCCTCTCCAAGCCGTTCCAATTGTGGGGGGAGCCTTTCCCGTTATTGGGAATGTCTGACAATCTGCAAATAAATAACACGAATTTATGAAATGGGACCTCATGGTTTGTGCCAGGGTTTCACAAATTCCCCACATCAGGTGCATTTTTTGGACAACATTCCAAGGCAGTAGCAGCCACGAGAGGCCCTCCAGTGTGACTATTACACACAGGAGGGCCAAGCCCGGGGGGCTCTTGTGTAAGAGCCCATTGAGGAGATCCGTTTGACCCTTTCTGGTTCACAGGATCATGGCGTGACCTAATCACCATCTCATGAAATAAAAGTTTATGCTTTGATTTCATGCAAGATGGCACCACGCGAGCTGGCTGCCGTCCGAGTTGCTCCAGCATTGTGTATCCTCCTTTCCATCAAGCTTAGTTATCCAGGACCCCATCTCTCTTCTTCCTGCTCTTCCCCAGTATTTATTTACCCGTTTCGTTTTAATCTTCTTCTGTTTATCACTTTTTATTACTTTCTCGGCCGCACGGAGCTGTTGCCTCGCTGTCCGAGCTTGGAGTCTGTCACAGCCCGGGCTTAAAGTCCGTTCTGGCCATGATCATCCTGGCTGCTCGGGCGCTTTTCCCTGGCGTCTTTTGTCGGTGTGCAGCCAGTGCACTGCAGCATCCACTGCTGCCACGGTGTGGTCGGTGTTCTTCCGCAAATCGGGCTCGGGCTGACCGTCCACGGACCCGGGCTTCCACTACCTGGGCCAGTGGCGTCCCCTACTGTCGCATCGCCGTCACTACACGCGCCCCCATGTTGACGTGGCAGCTCTGTCCATGTTGCGGCCTTCCTCCTCATCAGGGATTGCGCCTGCTATCGCCGCCGCTGTTGCCTCATGGCTGCCTCTGGGGCCAACTACGCGGGTTGAATTGTGCAAGCATCCAACCTGCTGTGCGTGAGCTGTTCGCGAGGAGGACTTCAAGTGCCGACGCTGCAGTTGGAACTGGAGCTGTCGGCGCTGTGTCACCTGCCCCTGAGGCCGTGGCTCACACTCCGGTCGACGGGGCAGTGTATCCCCCTGGTGCGGCTCAACTTTAGAACCCCGGGCATCTGGCGCAGGCACCACTCACTGGGCACCTCGCTCAGGTGCTGCTCCCTGGGCCATCTGCATGCCGCCATTACCAGCGTCGTTTCCTTGTCCATCTCTTCAGCTTTGGTTTCGGCGTCATCCACCTGTTTCCTCATGACCCACGCCTCAAGGTCATACCTGCTATCCTTCCGCCATGCTGCATCTGTCCATGGTCTCCACCTGCACCGATCTATACTCTCCACTCTGACCTGCGTCTATTTAATGGCCTCCACCGGCGTCGTGAGGCACCGTGGTTGCAGGCGACGCACCAACATTTGACCGATCATACAGAGTCAACCACCAATGCTTCGTCCACTCAGACTAACGCCTGAGTTACCAGCCATCCTCCTGGGTCTCCTCAACACTCGCTCCATCACTAACAAGTCTGCCCTCGTTCATGACACCATCTTGGATCATAGCCTAGACCTCATCACTGAGACCTGATCCAGGCCTGATGATCCTCCTGCGGCTACATCGGAAGTCGCCCCACATGGCTACAATGTTCTCCATGTTAACCCTACAACTGGACATCATGGTGGAGGCTTGGCAGTCATTTACGCTACATAGCTCAGCATTAAACCACTTCATTACCATCCGTTCCTTCCACCTTTGAGATGCGTGTCTCTTATCACCCAGTCTTCCACCTTCAACCTCATCCTTATTAACGGCATGCTCTCGTGAGGGCAGTATTTCCAACTTCCTGTTTGACCTATCAGGCCTTTGTTACGCCCTTAATATTTCATCCCAGGGGTTCGTGCTTACCGGTGATTTCAAATGCCTTAACACAAACCAATCAACCATTGACAGTCACATTGCCAACACTCTCATTTCTCATAATTTGGAAGTTGTCAATCAGGACCCAAACCGTGTCTCTTCCACGGGCAGCAATTGCATACTTGACCTCATCATCAAGCTGGTTTCTGATAATCGTATTGCTTCTGTAATGCAGGTAGCATGTGTTTTATGAGTTGGCAGTACAGTGGTGTAGAGGAGTCACTCTGTGATTTGAGAAAGGGGATGGTGTAAGTGACAAGCCTACAGGCTGAGAACAGTTATAGACTGGGTTGGGGACTCCCTATAAAAGGCAGCTCAGTTGGGGAAGGAGGGTGAGGCATAAAACAGCAACTCGACAGCCCTCCACCAGCAGAAGCAGCACCAGCAGAAGCAGCAGAAGCAGCTCCAGCAGTGCCAGTAGCGCCAGCAGTGCCAGTAGCGTCAGCAGCGCCAGCAGCGCCAGCGAGAGGGAACCAGTAGGAGAGGTCTATCTCTCAGCTGTGAGTACAGAGTGTACACATTCACTAAATGTATACTTTGCTTAAAACATGTCGTGAAAACCTGCACACAAAGACTTAAAAATGGGGTTACCCTGTATCTGTCTCACGTGGTTCGCAGCGGTCCCGGATGGGATGGGGTACAAAGGCTAGTTATATCAAATTACACCCACCTTGTCTCCTCTCATCTGATCTACCTCTCCAGTAGCACGCTTAACCTTATCTTCACTTCCACTTGCTCAGCTTCCCATGTTCTAGTTGACCCACATCCTCTGTCCAATCACCTATTACTGACTGTGACACTCACAATTTCATCCAA
This sequence comes from Lethenteron reissneri, assembly GCF_015708825.2. Lineage (NCBI taxonomy): Eukaryota > Metazoa > Chordata > Hyperoartia > Petromyzontiformes > Petromyzontidae > Lethenteron > Lethenteron reissneri. Next base: position 4,041,010 of record NC_083848.1, read on the forward strand.
CCTTTCATCCCTCCCCCCCACGCCTCTGCCGAAATATACGCTCCATCGATCACTCTGCACTTAATTCCCTGGTTTCCATGAACCTACCATTTCTATCTGATTTCTCCTATCTCTACCCAGACCAAGCATCATCCATCCTACATTCCGCACTATCCTACTGATTAGACGCCTTTCACCCCTCTGAATCATCCCCCTAGGTATTGGGTAACACCTGGTCTAAAGATTCAACATCACCTCGCATCCGAAGCCGAGCAAACCTGAAATACCCTGCCCACTATTGATTCCTACTCACCTTACATTTTCTTATTTTCCGGCTTCGTTTCCACACTGGAGGCTGCTCGCCAATTACATTTTCTATCCCGCATTATTCCCTTTCCGTGCACCCTGCTCTGCTATTTTCGACCTTAAACACTCTACTACATCCTTCGTCATTCTCAACTGTTATGTATTCTTCTGCCCCTTCCCATTAGTTTTACCCAAATATTTGTTGGAGAATATTTCTCGAATGTGTCCTACCCTCCTCAATACCTCCCTTCCTGCCACCATCATATCTACCTGCCCCTCTCTTCCCTCCTCAAATTTTTCCTCTACTTTAAATACCTTTTATCCCTGCGTCCCTCTTGGAGCTGTCAAACATCATCTCCTCAGCTCATCCGGCCCTTTATCAACTACCACCTTCCTCGCTTCCATCTGCCATCCCTACTATTCACCTGTTCCTCCTCGCTCTTTTCAACTCTTCCCTCTCATCTGGTATCATTCCTAACTTTTAAAAACCCGCCATTATTCTACCATTCTGAAAAAAACCTTTAATAGTCCCTTCCATCCGTGCACACTATCGCCATATTTCCTAGCTTTCCTACTTCTCTAATCTCAATGAACGTCTAATTCACACCTTACCCACATCCTATATCTCTTCTTATGCTCGCTATCCCCTCCACCAATCTTGTTTCCACCCTCTCCATTCCACCGATACTACTCTCCTCCATGTGCATAACCACTTGGCTAACTCACACCACTCGGGCCTTTCATCTGTCCTAATTTCGCTAGATCTGTCTGTGGCTTTTGACACCCTTGATAACTCCATCCTCTTATCCACTCTGTCGAACCTCGGTATCTCTGGCATCCCACTTAAATTGCTCTGCTCTTAACCTCACTTCTCATTCATCCACTTTCTATTTTAACCATGGTTCTTCCTCCACCCTCCCTTGTCATGGTCGGGATCTCCCAGGGTTTTTTACTTGGTCCTCTGTGGGGGCTGACGCCCACCTCCCCGCTCCCCGTGAGCTGGTGGGGCGCGACGTCCACCCCCTCCACTCCCCCATCCTCCTCGGCCGCTTCTCACCGGGCCACCGCCGATCGGGTGATCGCCCCCCCCCCGCGCCCTCTCTGAGGGACATCGCTCACTGGCTGGCTCACCACCGCCCTGGGATTAACACGCATGCGCCCCTATGGGCGCTCTTCACTCCTCAACACGTCCGCACTCGCGGCGTTCCACCTGCCCACGCTGATTGCGCAATATACGTGTGTGTGTCCGCGCTCTCCCTGCGGGCTGGAGGCTAAGCCGTCGTGTCAACACGGTGAACGGCCACGGGTGGTTACTGAATAACCCGCTGGCAGTCACAGAGGCTCTGCAGCTGTTCGGATATTACTGGTAGGAACGAAGTGAACCAGCCTACAATAGATTATATCGTCCGTCCGTCCGTCCGATGTCCGATTAGGTGTAGCAACATCGCCCCCTACTGCAAACACTTGGCAGGACCCTACAAAAACCTTTAGAGTCAGTGAGGCTTTCCTGGCTAAACAAGTGTAACATTCCCTTATAATTCCCTGAGATAGCTTTTAATTAAAACATTTAAATTAAAAATTTATTCATAATTCCCTGAGATAGCTTTTAATTAAAACATTTTAATAAAAAATTAACTCACAGCGGCCTAAAGCCTAAAGCTAGGCCTAAAGCCTAGAACTAGGCCTCAAACTCTCCCTTTGTACCGTACCCCCGCGTGTGTGAAAGGGAGTTAATGTTTAACAATGTTACATTCCCTGATGTTTTTAAATATAAACATTTAAATTTAAAGCTTTTACATAAATAATTAAAACATTTAAATTAAAAATTAACTCACAGCGGCCTAAAGCCTACAGCTAGGCATAAAGCCTAGAACTAGGCCTCAAACTCTCCCTTCGTATCGTCCGATTAGGTGTAGCAACATCGCCCCCTACTGCAAACACTTGGCAGGACCCTACAAAAACCTTTAGACTCAGTGAGGCTTTCCTGGCTAAACAAGTGTAATAATACATTATGTTTATATTCTTTGGTTATTCGTTCCTACCAGCCCACCCTGCAGGGACCTGTTAATTAATTAATCTGCGCTCGCGTGATACCCACCCACTTATTTTCTCTGCGCGATACACGTTAAAACTGCGGTTCTCGCGCGTACACACACCGCAGTCCGCCAATCGCTGTTCCACCAATCTTCACACACACACACACAACGCGTCAACCATCAATCTGTACTAAGGTTTTATTCCCGGCGCGAATAGTGAACCCCTGTTTATGGCCCCCAGCGAACACCCTATGGGTCACGCCTTGCCTCTTATTTCCCACCCTTCGCGATGTGCGACTATTCTCCTGGCTAGGTCTAACGGGAGAACTGGGCTGAATCGGCCAACTGAACGATCACTCACCTCGCAGACAAACTCACGGCGTCAAACGGACACGGTGGGAGTTGGGGAGGACGCTGGACAGTGAAGATTCTGCCTGGCCGACGGTTCGCAGCTACACCCGGCAGACATCATGCGGACGCTGAGGGCAGCTGGGATTCACGACGGTCACACGAGAACTCTGATCTAAATTTGCTCCCTCCCTCCCCTCTTATTCTCTCAGAGCCCGTTAATCCCCGGGTGACATGATGTCATCCTGTGCGGCCAACCCGGCCGCTTTACCTGCCGGGTTTTGAACGCTCTGGCCGTTGCGGGGGCATCACGTCATCCTCCCCCCCCCCCCTGTTCCCCCCCATTCCATTGTCTCCGTATCTGCGTTCCTCATTTCTGATTCACCGATAATTTGTCTCTCTCTTAAATCCTCCTCCTAGGGTACCTAGGGAGTTTCCCACCATCCATTGTTTGCAAAGCCCCTAGAGTGTTTGCCTTCGAGGCCCCACCTCCCGTGTTGTGTATGCTTTATCGCGGCCAGCCTGTAAAGCTCTATGCACCCTTACGACTTTTAAAGTTGATTTTAGGGGGGCCGCCATGTAATCCGGCCTGGGGGGGGGGAGGGTCGGCCAATCTCCTGGCAACGGGAAACCGGAGGACATCCTTGCTAGGGGCTCTTCGGATGAAAACCCTTGGTGCCAGGCACCCCCCCATCGAGACCCTACGTGCGTGTGTGTGTTTAGTGGGGGTGTGCGTGTGTGTGTTTAGTGGGGGTGTGGGTGTGTGTGATTAGTGGGGGTGTGCGTGTGTGTGTTTAGTGGGCGTGTGCGTGTGTGTGTTTAGTGGCGGTGTACGTGTGTGTGTTTAGTTGGGGTGTGTGTTTAGTGGAGGTGTGCATGTGTGTGTTTAGTGGGGGTGTGCGTGCGTTCGTGTAGAGGGGTGTGAGGGGATGGCAGGGATGGCAGCGCTGGCGGAGTTGCTCCATTGCTGTGGCACCACACCTCTCCAATGCTCCCTCGTGACGTCCCCCCTCGAGCCCATCCTTTCTTCTTTCAATCTCTCGTATCACCTATTTGCCGGCGACACTCAATTTTTTTTTCTTTTTCGGCTTTTACCCCTGACCTTTCCGACCACATCTCATCCTGCCTAATGGTCATCCAAGCATGGCTGACACGACATTTTATTTCCCTTAACCCTTCTAAAACCACTGTGCTCTCTATTCCCGCCTCCCGCTCTCCTCCTCCTAACCCCTCCACATCTTTCCATCTGCTCAGTCTAATTTAGATTGCTTCCGTCCAAATTATTGGCGTTGCCTTGATTCCTCATTCCCTTCACTTCCCACATCGCCAACACTACTTGCACATGCCGCTTCCATCTTTTAAATAGCCCCCTCATCACCATCACCGTTGCCAAACTTCTTGTGCACCCCCTCGACTTCACTCATCTGGATTACTGCAACTCGCTCCTAGTCGGTCTCCCTGCCTCTGCCCTTGCCCCTCTGCAACAAATGTAAAACTCAGCTGCACGCACCGCCGTCTTTAACCTCCCCTTCACCGCTCATTGCTCGCTTTTCCTTCAACAACTTCACTCATTTCCTATCTATCACCACTACTCACCTTCAGTTTTCAAAGCTTTGGATGGACTGACCCCCCCCCCCCTGTCACACCCGCTCAAGTCACAAGCTGCCTATCTTTTTGCTGTCTCTCCTGCACCCTGCGCCCAATCTCACTTTCGTTCCTTCTCACTGCTTGCCTCTTCACAGTGAGGGAAAAAAGTATTTGATCCCCTGCTGATTTTGTACGTTTGCCCACTGACAAAGAACAGATCAGTCGATAATTTTAATGGTAGGTTTATTTGAACAGTGAGAGACAGAATAACAACAAAATAATCCAGAAAAACGCATGTCAAAAATGTTATAAATTGATTGCCATTAGTACTACTTGTGAAATGCGTAGGAGGTGGGCGGGGGGTTTTCAAAGTCATATTATGCCCGTGCATTATGCAGGATTAGCAGCATCAAAGGGAGGGGATAGGGGTAGCATTAATAAAGGGAAGGAATGTTAATAGTATGTAGCTGCAGTAGCTTATTGGAGAGTATATTTAGTATGCTGATGATACTATGTAGTTTATACTTTAGTTTTTTACGTGGTTGTTTAGTTACTGCAGCTACATACTATTAACATTCCTTCCCTTTATTAATGCTACCCCTATCCCCTCCCTTTGATGCTGCTAATCCTGCATAATGCACGGGCATAATATGACTTTGAAAACCCCCCGCCCACCTAATTTCACAAGTAGTACTAATCACATACCTGCATTTCCCATAAATATGCTAAATTCCTCTTGATATGCAAATTCTTTTGTCAAGGCGCCCTTCCCCCCTTCCAACCCAGCTTAAATAGACGCTCCAAGCGTGGTGGTGTTCCATTTAGACGCTGTCTCCCCGACAGACCTGGTTTTCACCTGAGGACGGCTGATTGCGTTGTGGCCGAAACGTCGTGAGAATTATTTTATTATGTTTTATTTTTATTATTTTATTACTTCCCTTTTACGTGACTTTACCGAAAGAACCAAGAAAATGGTTTAGTTGTATTTGCTTGTTTTTCGTTTAACTTCCTATCATTTGCACGCATATCGAGTTTGTGTATTGTTTGTTATTGTAACGTTCTTACTCGCCCCTACTGTACATCTGTGAAATAGCTAATCGGATTCCTCCAATATACATAAATATTCTGATTCTCCCCATACACCCCCTTTTATGCTCACCCCCCCCCCCCCCAGCTCCAGCCCTTCTACCCCTCGTGTTTACATTGTTAATAAACCGGGAATACTTGTCTATCTCCCCACCACCACCCACCGTCGCTTGGGGTTCACGACTGCACCCCATCGCTCGCTAAAATTTACATCCTCATTTGATTGCTTACCGTGCACGCATTGATTCTGCTGGATCTCCTCTCTGTTTCAAAAAACTAATTTGACCTAAGGTCTTCGCTCATTTACCAGCTTCACATTCCCTATTGCTGTACAAATACTGGAGGAAGGGCCTTTGCTATTGATGCCCCCAGGGTCTGGAATGCTATTGCCAATAAACTGCAACTTGAATAACTACCTATGAGATCTTTACTCAAAACTGCTCTAGAGGAGTTATACACCCCTAGCTGCCACTGCAATTTAGTGGCCTAAAATACAATGTTTCGCTCCGGATGATCGTTACAAAGTATGCAAAGTATGATCTGTGTTTTGATTTATTGCGCTGATCTTAAACGTGCATTGAAAAATGTTGATACTCCGACTGATGCTCCTACTGTTGTGGAGTGACTCATGCAGCCAGCTATGGCTGCAGAGTTTGGTAGTACATGTTGTTCACGTCGTTTATTGTGAAAATTCGGTCACAGTTCCACACCACTGTTTCATTGCTTTTATGGATTTATTTTGGTGATTTTCGAAAAGTTTTTTGGTTTGGCCATGTTTGTTTGTTGTAGTACAGAGTTAGACTGATGGCCTTAATCTAAGTTGTCTTGTGGTTGTTGTAGTTTGACTTGCATCCCATTGGGATATTTGCACAGGGTTGGTGTACGGTGATTTTTTTCTGCAATATTTTGCCGTCTTTTCTTGGATTTTCTGTTTGCACATAGTCACTTTAAGATGTTTTCTTGCTCATGTTTTTGTTTTGTGTTTGTTGCGGTTGCACCCGATTCAAGAGCCGAATGGCTCACAGGGCTATACCTAATAAATGAACTTTGAACTTCACGGACTGCACTTGCACGCCTGCGGGAACGTACAGACCGTGAGCATTCAAGCGACGAAACAGACATCGCACAGGGTGCAGCAAAACGCCGTGCATCACTACGGTTGGGGACGAGTCTCTCGTGGGGTAACTGTTGACCTGCCCACAGAGTCGTACTTATGTTATAGACCTCAGGAGGGATGATAGGCTGAGTCAACCCCAAACCAGTATGTGACCTCGTAACCTTCTGATTGCGAGGAGCTCGCGCTCTCTGTGAGCCACTCCACTGCTGACCAAAGGGACTCCACTAGAGGGAGCCGTCTCGGGTATTTGGTTAACTCTCTAAGACTGAGCGGACGTGTTGCTAGAGGTGGGCTCACCCGCACTTTATCCCACCACACGCAACCTGCCGATCGACCAACTGCGATTGACCCATTTAGACGACTGCCAGGTGGAGGTGATTGGGGCGAGTTCAACAAAGTTTGCTCATTGCTTTGCTGTGCCGGAAGATAGAGAAGGAACGAGCGACATCTGGATTGAGAGTCCAGCGTGCAAACCCTGGCACCCAGAGCATCTCGTGAGCCAGCTGACAGACCATGGCCAATGTGCCATCGAGTGGACGAAAAGTGATCCCAACAAAGTAAAATAAATTTTGTTATAAATATTAATATTTATTTGAGAAGTTGGCACGGACAGGGAGGGCATTCGCATGGAAGTGGCAACTCCACCCATGGATGGGTCAGGGGCCGTCCATAAATGACGTCACGCACCTAGGGGGGGGGGGGGTCAGACATTTGTGACGATGTGTGACGAGGGGGGGGGGGGGGTTGAGAAATGTGACGTCCCGTAAAAATGCGCAACTTTAAATAAATATAGACTACACGTTCTACTTAATTAAGTATACTTTTTAATAAATGTTTTCTCCTAGAACATCAGAGTGCAGCGCCACATTAAATATGCACTACAATAGTTTAAAGCGATTTAAGCATGTTTTTTGGGGGGGGGCAGAGCTTTGTGGCATCATATTTGAGGGGGGTCTGACTTTTTGTGACGCCGTGTGATGAAGGTGGGGGGTCAAAAATGTTCCAAAATCGCGTGACGTCATTTATGGACGGCCCCTCATCACATGAGGACAGCACCGAGACAATCTCCTGGGGTTGTTCGTCAACACAGGGTGGTTCATTGCTCGCTAAACAAGGTTTGGGTTATTTTGCACGTTTCCAGTTGAATAATTTAAATTAAAAAATAACAATGAAAATGTCCATCTCAAGTGTAGATTTGAATGCAAACCGGGATAGGCTGTGACGTGGCAGGGCGTCTGCCCTGCTTTGACGGATTTTATTAATTGGAGCAGCAGTTGCACCACTAGCGAACTGTGGCACATTAGGAATGGATCACTCTTTTAATTATATCCTTGTGCAGCACGGGAGTAAAGTGTGGTTCTGTGAAAGTCCTGATGTGCTGTGCAGTGCATCAATGCATGTGTGTACAGCAGCATGTGATGACTGAGTCGGCCCTGTAGGTGGCTGGCAGGGTTATTGAATGACCGCGCGGATACACCAGCCACATGGTTCATGGCGACTCGGAATAATTGCTGTGTGTGACACGTGCTGGTGCATTTTACAGGTAAAGGATCCAAAGGTTGTTTTTGATCGTTATATACATGTTCCAGATGTGTTCTAGACTTGTTCTAGACTTTAAGCTTGGCTTTGAATTGTTCGTTTGTGATATATGCAATTAGAGGCGTTTTAGCATTGTGCATGGTAAAGGGATGACGCACTGTAATTACTTACTGTCATTGTAATTCTCTAAGTCTAATACTGTTTAGTCTATAACCATGCCCATGTACCCAGAGTATGACTACTTGCAGTGCTATTGAGAATAGAACACATGTAATGTAGTAAGCTGTACGTATACTGTACACATACAGTACATATAATGGGTGTAAGATACCGATATAAGTGGATGGTATAGATAGACATACAGCTTAGGATTAAAGGAATATTTGAATAGTGATGTGCAAATGTGATTGTCAAAGACAAATATTGTTTATCAGTAGTAGAATTAGGTTTAAGAGAAAACTGTGATTGAATAACCGCACTTGAATACACCAGCCACATGGTTAATGGCGACTCGGAATAATTGCTGTGTGTGACACGTGCTGGTGCATTTTACAGAGTGACGGTGCTGTTCTTCACAAGATTGCTATTAACCACAATAAATGTGCCTGCCCTCGATTGGGAGCACCTGCCCACGTCCTTCATTTCGAGTGTGCAACAGAACCACTATGGAAAGTTCTCCATACATCGTCATCAGCACTGTTTTATACAAATATTTCTAACAGCATCTTCCAACCATTATTGTGCTTTAGTTTTTTTGCTGGCAAAGCTAATATTAATAATGTTTTAGTAATACTGAGCTTGCTAACAGATTGTGGTCATTGGACATAGCTTGACAATATTCTCAGCCTGATTAGAGCCCCCGCATTAATATTCCAGTTGTAAGGATCGCCTGCAGCACTTACAATATTAAAATTATCTTCCATTTATGTTTCCCCTTCAATCTTTTTTGTTGTTTTTCTTTGTAAATGGCTTTTGTGTAAGCAAAGATCTAACATACTGAGTTGCGGGATTTATGTTATGTCAGTAACTATTAACAATCTGTAGATTGAGACTGTATGTGTGTATTTTTAGCCTGTATGGCTGTGGGAAGTGAGCCTGTCTAGTGAGCCTGTAGCGTGAGCCTGTTTGTGAGGCTGATGTGTGAAGTGAATCTGTGCAGTAAGCCGGTCTGTGTCTAGTGAGTCTGTATATCGTGAGCGTGTGCAGTGAGGCTGATGTGTGAAGTGAATCTGTGCAGTAAGCCGGTCTGTGTCTAGTGAGTCTGTATATCGTGAGCGTGTGCAGTGAGGCTGATGTGTGAAGCGAATCTGTGCAGTAAGCCGGTCTGTGTCTAGTGAGTGTGTCTGCATATCGTGAGCGTGTGCAGTGAGTGGCGACGTGGGGCGTCCGTAGTGGAGCCTCCACGAGACCGGTGTTTGTCAGCAGCTCGAGTGGCGTGTGCTGTCTGCCTTGTCGACAGGAATTCAACTTCCTTCTTGAGCTCGGCACACGCGCCGGTTTTTTTTCCTGCATCGTAGCAGTTACACGAGGTCTGTTGCCGTAGATTGGACAGGGCACGCAATACCTTCATCAATAACGCTGCATTGAAGGGGAACTATGTAACTATTTTCGTTGGTTACTTCGGTAAATATACTCTTAAGTTTTTTCGGTAAAGTCACGTAGGTAAAAATAAATTATACAAATAATATAAATAATAATATAAATAAAATAATAAATCACGACGTTTCGGAGGCAACACAAGTCTCCATCATCAGGTGGGACCGTCACAGCTAAATTTGCTGTATCAAGTGAGGCAAAAATCCAAGAGACAAGCTCTTAAATACAAGTTAAGGGGGAGGGGGGGAGGGGCTTATCTGAATGTGGTAGCCAGGGAATGGAACGTGTTGGGGGAGGGGCTAAAAGAGAACAATCTTTCGGTGAAGTCACGTAGGTAGAAAAATAAAATAAGATAAAAAATCACAAATCACGACGTTTCGATCGCAACACAAGCGGTCGTCCTCAGGCTGGAAAAAAATCATTCAGCAGTGGAACTGCTGAACCAGAAGAACACAGTGAGAGAGCTGTTACAACAAGAGGCTATATATGTTGGCTTGTTGTAGCAAGAGGTTATATATGTTGGCTTGTTGTAACAGCTCTCTCGCTGTGTTCTTTCTGGTTCAGCAGTTCCACTGCTGGATGATTTTTTACGCATGAGGACGATCGCTTATGTTGCGATCGACCGCTTGTGTTGCGATCGATACTTCGCGATATATTTTAATTTATTGTTCTACCTACGTGACTTTACCGAAAGAACCAAAGAGTATGGATTCCTGCAGTCACGAAAGCTTCAAATCATTATGTATCTATGACATATTCATTAATTAAAATATTTCATATTCATATATTTTACTGATCTTTTGCGCCACTGTTAAGGCACGGAGGGTGACATCAGAACAGCCGCTGCAGAAACTGTAAAGAAAAAGTGGCCTAGAATTGTGAAGCCAAAGCAAACCGCAGCAGCCTCGCCCCACTGCCCACGCCTTCGGTTACCCCTTCAACCCGCATCTCGCCGTGGGTGCAGTGAGAGCTCTGGTCTCTCCGGTACACGGCCAGACGGGGCCCTGGAGGACACGGGACCACCTCATCCAGAAGGACGACTTCTAGACCCACACCGCCTGCTCTAGAACCATCTCTTCTAAAATAACCTCCTCCAGAACCTGCACCTTCCACAAGACCCACCACCTCCAACTCCAATACCAGTCCCTCCATCAGCTCTCAGGCAAGTCGACTCGACTATGTATGGTTAACATGTAAGAGTGTAGAGAAAAATGTACCAAGTATGATTGTGAATGTACCAAGGAAGATTGTTTACGATTTGTGAGGCTTTGCGAGTGACCATTCCGTGTCGTGAGCCTTTGTGTGTAGTGAGCGTGTTTGTTTCGTAATCCGGGTTGTGTAGTGAGCCTGTCAGGGTAGTGAGCTTATCAGTGTAGTATGTCGGTCTTTGCATTTAGCAAGTCTGTGTAGTGAGCCTGTGTGTGTAGCGAGCGTGTATGTATCGTGAGCCTGACTGTGTAGTGAGCATGTCTGTGTAGTCATTCTGTTTGCGTAGTATGCCTGTCAGTGTAGTGAGCCAGTCAGTGTAGTGAGTCTGTCCGTGTTGCAGGCATGATGGGAGTGTTACGGACAAGACTCTTCCTGTGTCTTCTCGCTGGAAGCCTCCATCTGAACGGTGACTCCTCACTGATCTCTTTTTCTCACACACTCCGCCATCTCTCCAGACACCTCTCTTCACATCTTCTCACGTCTTTTCCTCTGTTGCACTCATTCTCTCCATCTGTGCTCTCGCCATGACGCGATAAACTCCTCTATCTCCAGTACATGAGGAGTTGTCCTGGGTGACCCCTAAGCTCCAATCTTTTTCTCTAAACGCAAAGCCAAGTAATGAGGGCATCTCTCTCACTCGGAGGCATTTCATCGCTACTCATGTCCATGTGGGACGTGTCTCCGCTTGTCACGATTACTTTGTTCAACATACATACGTCACTGTGATGCGACTTCATGTGTCATGTGCCCCTTGTGCTCTCAGAGGCTGAAGGCAATGATTGGGGAGTAAACTATGGGCAGTTGGTGGTGACTGCAACAGAGGGAGCAGAGGTGGAAGTCCCTTGCGTGTTCTCGTTCCCCTCGGGACGAGGACCCGTTGTACGACAATGGTGGACGAGAGATGGCACTGCAGCCACAGCAGATAACATCGTCTACAGCTCCACGCCAACAGAGGTGGCTGTGAGCTACAGAGGGCGGACCTCCTTGAGCAGATATCTCAGCAGCGGTAGCTGCGCTATTATGATCAAGAATGTCGCAGTCTCAGATGCCACCATCTACTACTTCAAATTTGAGTTGAAGACCCAGGGCTACACTGGGACACCTGGAGTTCAGCTTCGTGTAAAATGTAGGACTGCACCTGGATGATAAAATGATATTAAGATCATATGTGCTATTTTTCTACTTGCGTGGTAATGGATTTATTAGAATATGAAATCGACCATCTTTCATCTTATCAGAATATTAAGTTACATATTTTATGTATTTATATTTAATGACCTGCTTACCTTTTCTCTACTTTTTACTCTGATCGTTTTGTTATATTTTTTGCTGAGAAAATTGGTGCCTTGCCCTTACTGGACATTTCCACTCTAAATACAGATTCTGACATTCCGGGGAAGGATTCAGCCATGTGTACGATCTGTGCGTCTCTCACAGGCGGTGGTGGGTTGACTGGCCCCTTGGTGAGCTACGGGCTCGCGGTGAGGGTGCGGGAGGGAGACCGGGCGCTACTGCCCTGCGCTTTCTGCTTCCCGTGGAGCCGCATTATCTACAAAGTGCAGGGCTCCTGGCTCATTAACGATGCCTATGGCGAGACAAAGACAGAGAACATCGTCTACAGCTCAGTGAGCAAGACTAGCCCCATAGAGGAGTACAGGGGGAGAGTGGCGCTGGTGGGAAGTCTGAGCTCGGGGAGCTGCTCCCTGGAGATCAGAGACGCGTGGAAGGGAGACTCGAGGACATATTTTTTCCACGCCAACAGCGATGGAACTAAGTTCAGTGGCGATGCAGGAATTACAATTACAGGTATGGAACCTTTCATGGCTATTTTCTTAACAGTAAATAACTTAAGAGGCACCATTGGAACCTCATTTGCCAGTAATACATATGATAATTGGTTTTTTACCCTTCTATCTGGCAACAAAACTGACACCTTTTTTACAAGGAGTCATGTTTGCATAGACCACAATACTTTTGGCGTCATCTGGTCCAACCCATGTGAGACTAGGCTCTAAGGAAAGCTGTCTCGGGTGTGGACCAATCAACATCAAGGACAGTGCACATTATCAGAGTTGTGTTTTTTGTTTGCATTATGACTGCAGGTATTGTGGTCTATGCAAACATGACTCCTTGTAAAAAAGGTGTCAGTTTTGTTGCCAGATAGAAGGGTAAAAAAACAAGTATCAACTTAAGAGGCATTACACTGGAAATGTTAAACAACTGCAAACTCGTGTTTATATTTAGAGGCGAATGGATGTGATACGAGAATCCACGGCAATGTAACGTTCTGCCAAAACGAGACGCGCGTTGTGTGAGCTCCACAGCCTGTACCGTTGCATTCCCCTCTTCTATTCTATATTTGAAGTTTTCGTGACTGCAATAATCCATACTCTTTGGTTCTTTCGGTAAAGTCACGTAGGTAGAAAATAATATATCACGTCGTTTCGATCGCAACACAAGCGACCGTCATCAGGCGAAACAATCACAGCATGAAACTGCTGAACCAAAGAGTATGGATTCCTGCAGTCACGAAAGCTTCAAATCAAGATTTTAAATGCGTTTTTAAACCTGCCACCACCCGACACAGCCAATTAGTAAGGTTTGTCAAGTAAACAAAACAATCCAATTCGTTACTAGTACAGCACACCGGTGTGTTGGAGAGTAAACCATATATGGAAGCATGGCAGCGCAGTGCCTGGCCTTCTGGGCACACTGGCTACCAGGAGGCCAGGAGATGGTGGTACTGCTATGGATTGCTGAATCTATCAGTGCAGAGCTATGGGTGTTTCACCCACGTATGCATTTTTCCTCTCACTTCCCAAAATATAATTCATGGATGTGGACAAATATTTAAATGTGAGGTTGCAATTCATTGAGGCTTTCCAAGCTAAATAAAGGATGTTATTATTACTGTCCCATCATATGATTCCAGTGTGAGTATTCAATAGGGAGATCTGTGACTTGCAATACATGTATACCCCATCATAACCATGATGGTTATGACGATGATACCGTACCTCCAATTAGCGTCGTTGGCTTTGTACGCTGGAAAGGAAGTTTAGCATACATGTTTTTTGTTGTAACAACTTTTTGTTCAGTCTATAACAGGTCATTAATTCCTGATACTGAGGGAAGCAAGAGACGGAGGGAGAAAGTGGGGACACGAGCTACTCTGAACTGCAGAACCACAAGCTCCCAGCAAGCAAACAACTTTAAGTGGTGGAAATACAGATCAGATGGTCAGTACGAGAGGTTGTCTGAGACGAGAAGTCACCTGACCTTGGAAGCTGTGGCTGTAAAACACGTGGGCTGGTATGAATGTGAAGCGTGGAGCTCAACAACAAACAGCGAATATTCATGGACGGAGCTGCACGTTTTCTGTAAGTAATCACCCCCTAACTTGGTGACACGTGACATTAAAGATACTCTTATCGACAAACTACGAACTGTGCCACCAACTAACGGAGGGCATGCAATTAGCCTGACTAGAGTTGGGATGAATGTTCCCTGTTGTTCATGGTATTTGTGCAGAACTCAGCAGTGAAGCCACTGCTCAGAGCAAGCCGGGGAGAGGCTCCCTGGTGCAGAGCACCGAGCGGTGCACCTCATTTCGTGTGGCACACAAACGCGCCACTGACGTTGTGTTCATGGTGCGTGTCAGCTGCTTCGGGACAGCGAATTGACTTGCAGGCACCATCGATAATTACCTGCTATCATTCTAACACTTGCTAGTTGATCTAATATTAGATTTTTTAATGGATAGTGCAGCGCCTTATGTAGGCGCAGCTTTCTTGTACCAAAAATAAGCTACGCCTTAACTTGTGGGAGCAATAAGTCTGACACGTGTTTGAGGTGTCTTAAATCAAACGGTTTCTATATTTCTTAGTTGCACAAAAACGAGCGATTTCTAAAGGTATATCTTCGCCTGTTCACGTACTGCATCACGTTGTTGCACGGTCAAAGACTGTGTCCACTCGCTCCCCGCCCGGCTCTTCTCGTAACTTCCCGTTTATAATCTAGATTTGAAGTTTTCGTTTATACTCTAAAACCGGAAATGACGTCATGTGTTCAACTAACGGAGCGTCTAACCTAGGCCTCGGCAAGGTAAGGTAAAAGTGTAAAAACAACGAGCCTACCTTTACCCTACCTTAAACCTTACCACAATACAATCACTCTACCCTACCCTTTTACCCTTTAGCAGGTAAGGTAAAAGGTAAAAAGCAACGAGCATACCTTTACCCTACCCTTTACCCTTACCTGTACCCTTTTACCCGGTACAAAGGGTAAATTACCTTACCTTGCCGAGGCCTAGTCTAACCACAGGGGGGTTTCTAAACAGTTGAAATATTCCAGATCAAATATAACCAGTCTGTCCAACAAATGTATGTCAGATGTACATCCAATGTATACACAGAAATAATACATTCACTTTCTGTCTCATGGCTCTCACACCTTGCTCTCGGTGTGTACCACTGCCTCTGTGCGTTGTGGGTGATGCCCTAAACTGCCGACCTGAACCCACCTTAACGTCACCGTGCCCCCTGCCCCAGCCATTCCCACGCGTGTGGCGCTCACCCCGGCCCCGCTGGAGTTGCGCGCCACCGAGCCGGCCACCCTGGACTGCAGCGTGGACGCCGTGTTCCCCATGGACTCCGTCACCGTCCGCTGGATCCTTGTCGATGTCGTAAAGTGGACAAACTCAACCTCCCAGAGTCGATCTCCAGACGGGACATTTACCGTGACGAGCCGGCTCAGCTTCACCCCGTCTGCCGAGGACCATGGAAAGAGATATCGCTGTGAAGTCTCGGGAGGCGACCTGGCCTCAACGATGGTCCAAGAATTCATCTTGGTCGTCAAGTGTGAGTGTCCAGCAGTGGTTGTTGCCCGCGTGTCTAGATTGGTGTAGAAATTGTGCCACTGTGTGGTGCTGTAGTGACAATGTTACGAGCAGCACAGAGATTACTTGCTGTGTAATGTCCTCCAGTGACTGGAGGTCACTTAATTAATTGAGGTCAGATGATACATGTGATCACAGCTGCTTTGTATGAAGGAAATTTAATAGGGGGCTTTGATCTACAGGTGATAATTGTATTTTGTTATGTTTTATTATTATTATTATTTTATTATTTCCCTTCTACGTGATTTTACCGAAAGAACCAATAATTTGATGCCACTAATTTGCCCTTCAATTGTATTGGTCAGCGTCGATGTTTCCGATCCGTGTTGTGATGGTGGTTGATGTGCAATGCTTGAAAACCGTCTTCGTTGGGCACATTCGTATGTTGTTGTTTTTAAATCAAATTGAGTTTTGTCTCATCAATCCATCTTGCCGTTGTCTATTAATGGTGTTGTTTTCAAGGGGGGCACTGCCTGCTCGTGGCAGATTATACATGTGATCACAGCTGCTTTCTATGAAGGAAACTTAATAGGGGGCTTTGACCTACAGTTGACTCCCCCTGCAAGGTCACCAAGACCCACTCGCTGAGCCCTGTGTGGCTGCACAAGAAAGTGGGTTGAAGGTCCCTCTCCGCTCCCATCCAGCGGTCGGGACGTCCTCTGCTCAGGGTTCAGGGTTATTGTCTGGGCTCTCCTAGAGTCACAATCATTGTCACAATGACTGTCGGATTCTCCTCTGTTGACAGATGCACCGGTGGTGGTGAATTTGTCTCAGGACGAGAAGTGTGGGGGTGGAGGCAACCTGTGCATCTTCTGTGAGGTGGAGGCTAATCCTCGTGCCACCATCACCTGGAGGACTATGGAGAGTGATGCGTCAGAATTGATCCAGACCCAGGATGGAAATGGAACCGTGACCTTGAGCTCCTTAGTCATGAAGCGATCACAGGAACAGAATGTGACCTGTGTGGCGGCAAACGAGGTTGGCGAGACCGAGGCCATGTTTCACATTAAAGGTGCTCATTCCGGAATTCACTCACTCAGGGTTTTGCTTCTTCCTCGTTTAACTCACGGAGGGTTTCACTCACTCACGATTGCCCTCATTCATGACTTTACTCAATCTACCTCCGTGCTGTGTGCAGGTTAACCTCGGGGAATAAGTGAACGGCGTATTTAACAGAAATTGCTAAGGTTAATTTGCTGCCAAAATATGTGCGTTTTTGCACAATTAGGTTTTCATAAGTTTTTTAAATTTTATTTCAGAAGAGCCAAACTGTGCAGTTTAAATATTAACCTAGCAGTCATTAGGGGCCTAATTCCCTTCTTGTGGCAAGGACAAATCGAGCAGCACAACACTGATAATTTTGTAGCTCTTTACAAAACACGTGGCGACAAAAGCACGTGACTTGTGGCGAGGCACGTGGTGAGGGGCTGGCACAGGAAGCCACCGGCTCCACGCCGCCCAGACCGTGACGGGGAGAGCCACGTGCAGCCGTGAGGGCTGCGGCTGCACGGGAGAGGCACCGCGCTGCACGCGCCCCTCTCCCCTGGCCAGCCACAGGGAGCTGCTGCTTCACCACCGCACTCGCTGCCCGCCTGGAGCCTCGAATGCACGCGGGTGGCCTTCCATGTGGGCTCGTCTTGTGGCCACGAGTGGCACCACGGTAACGAGGAGGGCTGCTTTCTGCAGGCGGCGCGGGCTCTGGCTGCTGGTGCGTCCTCTCCCTCCTGGCGCCGGTGGTCGCCTGGACGGCCGTAGGGCTTTGTCTGCTGCTGCTGTGGCGAGGGGCGGGCGAGGTAACGGTGCAGCTGCCTCCATCGTGTCTGAGTGTGGCGACTGCCGCCCCTCTCCCCAGCTCCAACCTCTCTGTAACCTTCCGCTGCTACCTGTTTGTGGTGTGTTCAGGGAACAGCTCGAGATGGATATTGGGTCCTGACAGGGTGGTTCTAGCAGCAGGTTGTACGCGCCAGGGAGTTGAGCCGATGGGTTTTCCGGTTTGGTTCAGGCAAAGCGCGAAAACCAATTGAACCGGTTACAGTTCACTTGGCTCAAAACGGTCTCGAATGTGCAATGTTGATGTAGCGACCCAGACCACGACCAAGGGCCTTGAGCTCAGGGCTGGTTTTATTGTCCCGTAACCTCCGCCGCTCCAGAGCACTTCCAAGTCCCATAACCGGGAACAGGTCGCATGAGTGACAACTGAAGCAATGCCCGCTTCACAGCCCTCTTCAACAGTAGCTATATCCAACACACAATTACACTGAACACAGCGCCA
This sequence comes from Lethenteron reissneri, assembly GCF_015708825.2. Classification (NCBI taxonomy): domain Eukaryota; kingdom Metazoa; phylum Chordata; class Hyperoartia; order Petromyzontiformes; family Petromyzontidae; genus Lethenteron; species Lethenteron reissneri. Next base: position 4,058,982 of record NC_083848.1, read on the forward strand.
GCTTGCACAGCACGCTTCAAGAGTCGGTGTATTCAGACAGTCGGTTTCAAATAGCACCGCACGGTCCTGCACAGTGCTGGGTGGAGTTTGCGTCTCTCCCCTCTCCCCGTGGTCGCGTGGATCTTTTCTCTCCGGCTCCTCCGATTTTTTTTCCTCCAAATTAAAAACGTGCACTGAGATTAATTTGATTATTTTGCTGCTGTAAATTTCCACATGATGAGCCACTTTGTTGAGCTCGCATTTGTCGCCAGGAGGCTTCTGAAAAATAAGTGAATACCTCAGTGGGCTTTGACTGGTAAGATAAAAAATAGTTGAGTTTAACTTGTTTGTTTTCAAGTGATTTGTTTACCTTTCCTATACAATGCACTCCTGTCGTGTTTGTGTTTTGTTTGTTGTTGTAACGTTCTTACCCGTCCCTACTGGGCATTGCTGAACAACAGATTTCTAGCTCACCGGATTGTCCTCCAGTATAAATACATATTAATTTTGGAGCTTTCGTGACTGCAGGAATTATTCTTTGGTTCTTTCGGTAAAGTCACGTATAAAGATAAAATAATAAATGAAATAATAGCAAACTACGACGTTTCGATTGCAACACAAGCAATCATCATCAGGTATAAAAGAAATAGCAACAAAAATCTAACCAGAAAACTATAGACAGACATATAAGATTTTTGTTGCTATTTCTTTTATACCTGATGATGATTGCTTGTGTTGCAATCGAAACGTCGTAGTTTGCTATTATTTCATTTATTATTTTTTCTTTATACGTGACTTTACCGAAATAACCAAAGAATAAATACATATTTTGATTCTCCTCGTACACCCCCTTTGATTCTCAGCACACCAACCCCCCCCTCCCCAGCTGAAGGCCTCCTCCTGTTGCCATTGTTTAGAAACCGTAAATACTTGTCTATCTCCCCACCACCACCACCCCCCATCTATCACTGCCGCTTGGGTTCACGACTTATACCCCCATGGGTCGCTAACATTTACATCTTCATTTGATTGCTGGCCGTGCACGCGTTGATTCACGGACTGCACTTCCACGCCTGCGGGGACGCGCAGAGCGCGACATTCAGACGAAGCAACAGGCATCGCGCAGGGCGCAGCAAACGCGGCACATCACCACGGTTGGGGACGAGTCTCTCGTGGTACAAGCCCTGTTGACTTACCCACAAAGTGGAACTTATTTTATAAACCTCAGGAGGGATGATTGGCTGAGTAAACCCCCAACCAGGATGTGAACTCGTCACTTTCCGACCGCGAGAAGATCGCGCTCCCGCTGAGCCACCCGCGTTGAAAGGTGAAGGAGCAGCCCTGGCACTGCGTGCTCACGCCACTGCTGGCGGAAGGGACTCCATTCGAGGGAGCCGTCTCGGGTATTTGGTTTACTCTCTAACACTGAGCGGACGTGTTGCTAGAGGTGGGCTCACCCACACTTTACCCCACCACACGCAACCTGCCGATCGACTAACTGTGATCTTCCTATTTACACAACCGCCAGATGGAGGTGATTGCGGCGAGTTCAATAAAGTTTGCCAATCACGTTGCCTTGCTGGGAGATGTAAAACGAACGAGCGACCTTTGGATTGCAAGTCCAGCGTGCAAACCCTGGCACCCAGAACATCTCCCTGAGCCAGCTGAGGGAGCGTAGGCCAATGTGCCATCGAGTGTACGAAAGTGAAACTGGCCAATAAAAACATGACTGTAAATATTACATGAAAAATTATTTACCATTTAAACCTTTTTAAACTGATATATTAATTTAGTTTTAGGAGTTTCATTCAAGTGAAGATAGTTTAATTTAGCATATGTTTTTTTATTTTGGTTCATGAAAAGTGTTTGATACCAGTTTCCCGTTCCGGTTCAAATTAAAAACTCACCTCATTGGGAGCCCCTCTGCCTGAAGGTCGTGATCAAGCCGAGCCCTGACACGGGCGGTCACTGTGCTGAGCATTGTCCATGTGCCCCCCAGACCATTTCTGATTTAAATGTCACCACTGTACCGGTTGATGTATCTACATTAATCTATCAATGACTGTAAGTGCGACACTGTTAAGTTTCTCTTCAGTATAGGACAGTACCCGAAGGTGCGTTTCGTATCGTGGCGATGTGTCTGCCTCTGTGCAGGGTGGCGCTGGCGCCCATGACAAGGCTCGGCCCGTCCATGGCACGGACACGGAGGGCATTCGCATGGAAGTGGCAACTCCAGCCACGGACCTCCGTTCATCACCAGATTAGGACAGCAAGGCGTCGAGATAATCTCCTGGGGCTGTTAGTTAACACAGGGTGGTTCATTGGTAGCTAAAACAAGTCTTGCATTGACACATTAACAGTTGGATAATTTGAATTAAATTCGAATAAAAAATATAACAAATAGAAATGTAAGTCTCAAGTGTAGATATCAATAAACCCGGATTAGACTAGGGCCTGGGGGTTTTTTCTGCCCTGCTTTGACAGAGTTTAGGGATCTTTATTGGAGCATGCAGTTGCACCACAAGCGAACCACTGCAGAAGGTCCTCTAGACATCGTCATTAGCACTGTTTTATACAAACGTTTCCAGCAGCGTTTTTCAACCATGATTGTGCTTTTGTTTTGGTTTATTGAAAAGATGAATATTAATCATGTTTACTATAACCGAGCTTGCTAACAAATTGTGATAATTGTGCATAACTTGACAATATATTTGTAGCAGCCAGAAAGCCGAATGTTACAGTATCTCGTCGGACAGTGATTGGTCTGTCCAATGTAAGCAACCCTCTTGTCTCGTTGCCCACACCGGGCCTCTTGTTGAGTAGGGGCGCAATTTGAGGGGGGTGGAGTGTGGCAGTCAGAGAGGGGATAGCTTTGGGGGCAGGGCGTCTCCTGCTTGGGGAGGGGTTCAGATTGATAGGGGGGGGTGGAGCTTGGATAAACGGAAACCAGTGACAGAGATGAAGGGGGAGGAGGAGTGAGAGACGTGAGGGGGCGGCATTTTGCGGGTTCCGTTCCACGTCTTGATCGACGCGTCTGTTGCGCTGCGCTGCAGACTTGAGATCACTCGGACCACGGTGAAACTCCTCCTCGTTCACGGCAAGAGAGTCGGCCGTGTCGTTGTGTCATCCCAGCAACCCTCGTCTCGGAGCCAGGAGTCTTGGTGACAAGAACTTGCTGGCCTGTGAGCGTGATCGACTGGGGTTCTGCTGTTGACTGCTGGGCTGTTCGCCAGTGTGTCATCCCAGTAACCCTCGTCTCGGAGCCAGGAGTCTTGTTGACAACAACTTGCTAGCCTTTGAGCGTGATCGACTGGGGTTCTGCTGTTGACTGCTGGGCTGTTCGCCAGTGTGTCATCCCTGCAACCCTCGTCTCGGAGCCAGGAGTCTTGGTGACAAGAACTTGCTGGTCTGTGAGCGTGATCGACTGGGGTTCTGCTGTTGACTGCTGGGCTGTTCGCCAGTGTGTCATCCCAGCAACCCTCGTCTCGGAGCCAGGAGGACCACCCGCCGCTGCCGTGAGAGTTGCCCTCCGCGAGTGCTGGGGACTGCGGGACACTCGCGGGGAAGAGGGGAGGTGACTGCCGGAGGGCCGTGAGATTGTCCCTGGAACGTTTTGTTTAATCTGTTCCAGAACTGGGGGACACTTCACAGGTACCCTCGACGGTTGCTCCGCAGGTGTCTCCCGTCAGCGTTTGTGTTTGAGCAGATCCGTGAAAGCGGTATCGTCAGATTGTTGTTTGTATTGTTTGTTGTTGCTGCTGAGGGTGATTTGGGTTGCTATCATGGCTGGTGATATTTTCACTCCAACGGAGAAGTAGCAAACTTGTTGTTGTTAAACTCCATGATTTTGTAGATTACTGGCCGTGATCCTTGTTATACTCCGCACACGGTCATCGGGGGCGTTGCGTGAAACAGGGGCCCCACCATAAACTAAACCACAGCGGTGCGAGTACTGAGAGATCGGGATTCGGCTATAGACCGAGACCTCCAAAGCTCATGTCGCAAATGAACGCACCATTACAATATTCGGCCTGATTAGCGCTCGTGCATTCATATTAAAGTTGTAAGGACCTCTCACAGCACTGACAATATTCTAATTTTATTCCACCGATGTACATGTTTTCTCTTTACAGCTTTTTTTGTTATAATCCCAATGTTTTCCTTTGGACATGGATTTTGCGTAAGCGGAGATCTAACATGCTGAGTGGCAGAATTTAGGTTAAGCAAAAAACTACAAATATGATGCAACTCTGTTGACGCAAACATGGATATGCGCGCTTTATTGTATTCTGCTGAAAAATAAATCAAATGTGACGGTCAAGTCCCTGTGCAGATTAAATACATTTCTAGTTGTAAAAGCAACAGCCAGGCCTCGCCTTGTGTGACCGAGCAGTCTCAGCGTGACCTCGGCCTCCGGGTGACCCGGCCCCCTACGAGATGCGGGTGAACGAGGCACTCGTGGCTGCGGGCTCTGCCGTCGCAAGCGCGTTCCTGCTCCTAGACACAGAGAGGGGGAACGTCACCACGAGCATCACGACGCGTTACACACGCAGTGTGCATGGAGCACGTGGCACGGTGGGCGACGTCAAAACGCAAAGTTCAGAAGGGAGAAGTGGTAAAGAGTTGCAAAGCTGCATCCTCACTCACGCTGTGCACGCGGTCCCTCCCGAACCCCGCGTCTCCACTGGGTCCACGAAGAGCTGCGATCTCTCCGGGACACTGCCAGGCGGGGTCCTGGAGACTCCTCTCCTGCAATCAGACAAGTTGGTTCGAGTGCCTGTGTCTGTTGAGGCTGTGTCTTGTGAATCTGACTTTGTCTAGTGAAGCTGTATAGTGAGCCTGTTTGTGTGTATTGAGCCTGGCTGTTAACGATGAGTCTGTCTAGTGAGCCTGTAGTGTGAGCCTGTTTGTGAGGCTGATGTGTGAAGTGAGTCTGTGCAGTAAGCCGGTCTGTGTCTAGTGAGTCTGTATATCGTGAGCCTGTGCAGTGAAGTGGCGACGTGGGGCGTCCATAGTGGAGCCTCCGCGGTTTCGGTGTTTGTCAGCAGCTCGAGTGGCTCGTCCTGTCTGCGTTGTGGACAGGAATTCAACGCGCCCGTTGTTTTTCCTCCTGCATCATAGCAGGTACACGAGTTATGTTGCCGTACATTGCACAGAACACAGAACACGTTTACCAATAACGCTACATTGAAGGGGAATAATGTATCTATTATATTTATTATGAAAAAAAATTTATTGTAATTTTATTCATCTTTTGCACCACTGTTAAGGCACGGTGGGTGACATCAGAACAGTCACTGCAAGAAACAGTGGAAAGAAAAAGTGGTCTAGAATCGGGAAGCCGAAGCAAACCGCAGCAGACTCGCCATACTTCCACACTGCCCACGCCTTCTGCAAACCCCACACCCCGCGTCTCCCAGCAGGTGCAGGGAGAGAGCTCTGGTCTCTCCAGATTCCTCTCTTCACATGTTCTCACGTCTCTCGCTCTGGTGCCCTCATTTCCTCAATCTCTTCTCAATCTCTGCTCCCTCCATGCCGTGGTAGACTCCTCTATCTCCAGTGCACGAGGAGTTGTCATGGGTGACCCCTAAGCTCAAATCTTGCTCTTTCAACGCAAAGCCAACTAATGCGGGCATCTCTCACTCGCTCGGAGGCATTTCATCGCTCCTCATTTCCACGTGGGACATGTCTCCATTTGTCACTTGTACTTTGTTCAACACACATCACTGTGATGCGACTTCACGTCTCATATGCCCCTTGTGTCTTGTGCTCTCAGAGGCTTCATATTCTTAGGTTTTTTCGGTAAAGTCACGTAGGTAAAACATCAAAATTAATGAAAATAAAATAAAACAAAAATCACGACGTTTCGGAGGCAACACAAGTCTCCGTCATCAGGTGGGACCGTCACAGCCGAATTAGCTGCATCAAGTGAGGCAATGATTCAAGATGTAATCCCTTATAAGCAAGTTGAAGGGGGGAGGAGAGGGGGGGGCTCATCAGAATGTGGTAGCCAATGAATGGAAACGTATCGGGAGGGAGGGGGGCGGGGCTCAAAGACAGCACGGAGTGCTCAACACTCCGAAACGTCGTGATTTTTGTTTTATTTTATTTTCATTAATTTTGATGTTTTACCTACGTGACTTTACCGAAAAAACCTAAGAATATGAATCCTTGCAGTCACGAAAGCTTCAAATCTAGAACTCTCAGAGGGTGCAGGCAAAGTTTGGGGAGTAAACTATGGGCAGTTGGTGGTGACCGCAAGAGAGGGAGCAGAGGTGGAACTCCATTGCGCGTTCTCGTTCTGCTCGGGACAAGGACCCGTTGCACGATTAAGGTGGATGAGAGATGGCACTGCAGCCACAGCAGATAACATCGTCTACAGCCTCACGCCAACAGAGGTGGCTGAGAGCTACAGAGGGCGGACCTCCTTGAGCAGAGATCTCAGCAGCGGTAGCTGCACTCTCAATATCAAGAATTACGCAGTCTCAGATGCCACCACCTACTACTTCAGATTTGAGTTGAAGACCCAGGCATCCACTGGGACAATAGAAGCTCTGCATCATGTAAAATGTACGACTACAGCTGCAGGATAAAATAATATTAAGGTCACATGGGCTCTCATGTTACTCGCATAATAATTTACATGAATTTCTTAGACTATGGATTCGACCCGCTTTCATATTTTAGGAATATTCACTTAAATGCTTTATGCATTTTATTTTATTTATATTTTGTAATTTGCTTTATTTTTCTCTATCTTGTACTCCTATCGTTAATTTGTATTGTTTGCCGTTGTAAATTGGTGACCTGCCCCTCCTGGACATTTTTCTATAGCTCATGAGATGCCTCCACTCTAAATAGTGAATCTGATTCTGATATTCAGGGGAAGGAGTAATCAGTGGGATGTATTCGGCGCTTCAATGGCGCGACATCTCCAAGTGCCCCACGTAGTTTCCTGAATGCGACTGTGGTCGCTGATGCCGGAATCCACGGCCACTGGGTCCTGCAGGGGCAGACGCGGTACAGGCAGAAGTTCACCGCCATGTGTACGGTAACTGTGTGCGTCTCTCACAGGCGGTGCTGGGCTGACTGCTGCTGACTTTGTGAGCTACAGGCCCTCGGTGGCGGTGAGGGAGGGAGACCGCGCGCTGCTGCCCTGCACCTTCTGCTTCCCGTGTAGCCGCAGTGACCACATCGTGCAGGACTCCTGCCTCATTAACAATGCCTTTGACAAGAACAAATGCCAAGAACATCGTCTACAGCTCAGTGTGGGATTTTAGCCCCAAGAACGAGTACAGGGGAGAGTGGCGCTGGTAGGGAGTCTGAGCTCGGGGAGCTGCTCTCTGGAGATCAGAGATGCGAGGAAGGGAGACTCGAGGACATATTTCTTATGCGCCAACAGCGATGGAACTACGTTCAGGGGCACAGAAGGAAGTATAGTTAGAGGTATGGACCCAATTGAGACGCGGGTTTCGGGAGAGACGGCGTGCACAGCGTGAGGGAGGATGCAGCTTTGCAACTCTTTACCACTTCTCCCTTCCGAACTTTCCCGTTTCAACGTCGCCCACCCGTGTCACGTGCCCCATGCGCACTGCGTCCGCAACGCGTCGCGCAACGCGTGTTAACGTTCCCCTCTCTGTGTCTAGGGGCAGTAACGCGCTGGCGATGGCAGAACCCGCAGCCACGAATTCCTCATTCACCCGCATCTCATAGAAGGCCGAGGACACGCAGCGAACCCGTTGAGGCGTTCCGTGTCCACACTGCTCGGTCACACCATGCGAGGGAGTCCTTGCTGTTGCCTTTACAACTTGAAATATATTTAATTTGCACTGGGCCGTTACTGTTAAATTGTATTTATTTTTCATCAGAATAATACAATAAAGCGCGCACGTCCATGTTTGCGTCAACAGAGTTCATCATGTTTGTAGTTATTCGCATAACATGAATTCCACAACTCAGTATGTTACAACTTCGCTTCTGTTGAATTCACGTCCAAAGGAAAAACATTGGGATTATTACAAAAAAACAGTAAAGCGAAAATATGTTAATCAATGGAAGGAAATTTGAATATTGTCAGTGCTGCAAGTGGTCCTTACAACTCTAATATTAATGTGGGAGCACTAATCAGGCTCAATATATTGTCAAGTCAAGCACAATTATCACAATTTCTTAGCAAGCTCGGTTACAGTAAAAACATTAATATTAGGCTTTTCGATTTAAAGCTTTCATGACTGCAGGGATTCATCTTCTTGGTTCTTTCAGTAAAGCCACGTAGAAGGGAAATAATAAAATAAATATTATGTTTTATTTTTATTATTTTATTACTTCCCTTCCACGTGATATCTGCCTGCTTATATGTCTGTCTATTGTTTTCTGGTTAGATTTTTGTTGCTATTTCATTTATACCTGATGATGATTGCTTGTGTTGCAATCGAAACGTCGTATGCTATTATTTAATTTATTATTTTATCTTTATACGTGACTTTACCGAAAGAACCAAAGAGTAATTCCTGCAGTCACGAAAGCTCCAAAATTAAGATTTTACCAAAAGAACCAAGAAGATTAGGATTTTCAACAACAAAAAACGAAAGCACAATCATGGTTGAGAGATGCTGCTGGAAATATTTGTATAATACAGTGCCGATGACGATGTCTAGAGGACCTTCTGCAGTGGCTCGCTTGTGGTGCAACTGCTGCTCCAATAAAGATCCCTGAACTCTGGCAAAGCAGGGCAGAAAAAACCCCCCAGGCCCCAGTCTAATCCGGGTTTATTGAAATCTACACTTGAGACTTACATTTCTATTTGTAATATTTTTTCCTCCGAATTAAATTCAAATTATCCAACTGTTAATGTGTCAATGCAAGACTTGTTTTAGCTACCAATGAACCACCCTGTGTTAACTAACAGCCCCAGGAGATTATCTCGACGCCTTGCTGTCCTAATCTGGTGATGAACGGAGGTCCGTGGCTGGAGTTGCCACTTCCATGCGAATGCCCTCCGTGTCCGTGCCATGGACGGGCCGAGCCTTGTCATGGGCGCCAGCGCCACCCTGCACAGAGGCAGACACATCGCCACGATACGAAACGCACCTTCGGGTACTGTCCTATACTGAAGAGAAACTTAACAGTGTCGCACTTACAGTCATTGATAGATTAATGTAGATACATCAACCGGTACAGAGGTGACATTTAAATCAGAATTGGTCTTGGGGGCTCAGGGACAATGCTCAGCACAGTGACCGCACGTGTCAGGGCTCGGCTTGGTCACGGCCTTCAGGCAGAGGGGCTCCCAACAAGGGGAGTTTTTAATTTGAACCGAAAACCGAAACAGGAAACCGGTATTAACCACTTTTCATGAGCCGAAATAAAAAATGATGAAAATTTTACTATCTGCACTGGAAGGAAACCCCAAAACAGGATTAAGTTAGCAGTTTAAAAAGGTTTACATGATAAATAAAAATGTAATATAGTGTTTCTTGGCCGGTTTCACTTTTCGTGCACTCGATGGCACATTGACTATGCTCCCTCAGCTGGCTCAGGGAGATGCTCAATGTGCCAGGGTTTGCACGCTGGACTTGCAATCCAGAGGTCGCTCGTTGCTTCTCCATCTCCCAGCAAAGCAACGCGATTGGCAAACTTTATTGAACTCGCCGCAATCACCTCCATCTGGCGGTGGTGTAAATGGGAAGATCGCAGTTGGTCGATCGGCAGGTTGCGTGTGGTGGGGTAAAGTGCGGGTGAGCCCACCTCTAGCAACACGTCCGCTCAGTCTTAGAGAGTTAACCAAATACCCGAGACGGCTCCCTCGAATGGAGTCCCTTCCGCCAGCAGTGGCGTGAGCACGCAGTGCCAGGGCTGCTCCTTCACCTTTCAACGCGGGTGGCTCAGCGGGAGCGCGATCTTCTCGCGGTCGGAAAGTGACGAGTTCACATCCTGGTTGGGGTTTACTCAGCCCATCATCCCTCCTGAGGTTTATAAAATAAGTTCCACTTTGTGGGTAAGTCAACAGGGCTTGTACCACGAGAGACTCGTCCCCAACCGACAGGAGTGCATTGTATAGTAAAGGTAAACAAATCACTTGAAAACAAACAAGTTAAACTAAACTATTGTTTATCTTACCAGACAAAGCCCACTGAGGTATTCACTTATTTTTCAGAAGCCTCCTGGCCACAAATGAGAGCTCAACAAAGTGGCTCATCATGTGGAAATTTACAGCAGCAAAATAATCAAATTAATCTCAATGCACGTCTCTAATGTGGAGGAAAAAAACCGGAGGAGCCGGAGAGAAAAGATCCACGCGACCACGGGGAGAGACGCAAACTCCAGCCAGCACTGTGCAGGACCGTGCGGTGTTAATTGAAACCGACTGTCTGAATACATCGACCCTTGAAGCGTGCTGTGCAAGCTGGCGCTGCGCTCAGTGTAATTGTGTGTTGGATATACCTACTGTTGAAGAGGGCTGTGAAGCGGGCATTGCTTCAGTTGTCGCTCATGCGATCTGTTCCCGGTTATGGGACTTGGAAGTGCTCTGGAGCGGCGGAGGTTACGGGACAATAAAACCAGCCATGAGCTCCAGCCCCTTTGTCGTGGTCTGGGTCGCTACATCAACATTGCACATTGCCGAGAAGTTGTCATTTGTAATTTTATCTGAATTTACGTAGCTAATTTTGAGCAAAAGTTCAAATGTGAACGTGGTTACCCTGCTTCTCGCAACCTTTCCAGACCGTTTTGAACCAAGTGAACTGTAACCGGTTCAATTGGTTTTCGTGCTTTGCCTGAACCAAACCGGAAAACCCATCGGTTCAATTCCCTGGCGCGTACAACCTGCTGCTAGAACCACCCTGTCAGGACCCAATATCCATCTCGAGCTGTTCCCTGAACACACCACAAACAGGTAGCAGCGGAAGGTTACAGAGAGGTTGGAGTTGGGGAGAGGGGCGGCAGTCGCCACACTCAGACACGATGGAGGCAGCTGCACCGTTACCTCGCCCGCCCCTCGCCACAGCAGCAGCAGACAAAGCCCTACGGCCGTCCAGGCGACCACCGGCGCCAGGAGGGAGAGGACGCACCAGCAGCCAGAGCCCGCGCCGCCTGCAGAAAGCAGCCCTCCTCGTTACCGTGGTGCCACTCGTGGCCACAAGACGACCCCACGTGGAAGGCCACCCGCGTGCATTCGAGGCTCCAGGCGGGCAGCGAGTGCGGTGGTGAAGCAGCAGCTCCCTGTGGCTGGCCAGGGGAGAGGGGCGCGTGCAGCGCGGTGCCTCTCCCGTGCAGCCGCAGCCCTCACGGCTGCACGTGGCTCTCCCCGTCACGGTCTGGGCGGCGTGGAGCCGGTGGCTTCCTCTGCCAGCCCCTCACCACGTGCCTCGCCACAAGTCACGTGCTTTTGTCGCCACGTGTTTTGTAAAGAGCTACAACATTATTAGTGTTGTGCTGCTCGGTTTGTCCTTGCCACAAGAATGGAATTAGGCCCCTAATGCCTGCTAGGTTAATATTTAAACTACACAGTTTGGCTCTTCTGAAATAAAATGTAAAAAAAAATTATGAAAACCTAAAATTGTGCAAAACCCATTATATTTTGGCAGTAAATTGACCTTAGCAATCACTGTTAAATATGCCGTGTACTTATTCCCCGAGGTTAACCTGCACACAGCACGGAGGTAGATTGAGTAAAGTCATGAATGAGGGCAATCGTGAGTGAGTGAAACCCTCAGTGAGTTAAACGAGGAAGAAGCAAAACTCTGAGTGAGTGAATTCCGGAATGAGCACCTTTAATGTGAAACACGGCCTCGGTCTCGCCAACCTTGTTTGCCGCCAGACAGGTCACATTCTGTTCCTGTGATCGCTTCATGACTAAGGAGCTCCGAGTCAGGGTTCCATCCCCACGCTGGGTCTGGATCAATTCTGACGCATCACTCTCCATAGTCATCCAGGTGATGGTGGCATGAGGATTCGCCTTCACCTCACAGAGGATGCAGAGGTCACCCCCACACGTCTCGTCCTGAGACAGGTTCACCACCACCGGTGCATCTGTCAACAGAGGAGAATCCGACAGTCATTGTCTTGACAACTGGATGGGAGTGGAGAGGGAGGCTCTCATTACTCCATTGTGCAGCCACACAGGGCTCAGTGAGTGGGGCTTGGTGACCTTACAGACGGAGTCATCTGTCAAGGCTCTATCTGACAGACTCACAGCATTTACTGTCTGCCCAGCAGGGTTGTCCTGTGCTGGCACTGAGGAGTTCTGCATCTCATGTCACCTGGCCCTGTGTGCAGACTAAAGATCACTGTTCAGTTTATTTCACATGCAGCAGCTATGATCACCTGTTATCTCTCCTCGAGTAATTAAATGGCTCACAGTTACTGGAGGGCATCACACAAAGCCAGCAATTACTGTGCCACCATAGCACGACACAGTGGCACAGTCTGTACACTGATCTAAACACAAGGGCAATAACCACTGCTGGACACTCACACTTCACGTCCAGGATGAATTCTTGGACCATCGTTGAGGCCAGGTCGCCTCCCGAGGCTTCACAGCGACATTTCCTTCCATCGTCCTCGGCTGTCGGGGTGAAGCTGAGCCGGCTCGTCACGGTGAACGTCCCGTCTGGAGATTGACTCCGGGAGGTTGAGTTTGTCCACTTGACGACGTCGTCCAAGACCCAGCGGACGGTGACAGAGTCCATGGGGACCATGGCGTCCACGCTGCAGCCCAGGGTGGCCGGCACGGTGGCACGGAGCTCTGACTGGGCCCGTAGAAAGGCTGAACACCAGGGGCATGGGTTACTGACATGAGTTGACATGGGCAGGTAGAGTGATATTAACAGTCCAGAACATCATCCACAATGCACAGAGGCTGTGAATGAAAATACAATATCCCAAATATTACTAAAATATTGGCATTTAAATATATATGTGACTGTTATATTTGTAGTGACTGGGAATGTCACTGTGTGGTGCCGGGCTTGCGAGGCCACGGTGGATAATATGTTGTCATTATGTGCAATCCGGTTACTGGGCGTAGTACCAGCCCTAGCGGGGCTTGGGTGAGCGCTGGTTAGCGCGGAAGCACCATGTACAGTGTTGCGGTGTGCGCTCCCGGTGAGAAAGCGAGAGGGAGTGTCAACCAGCCAGGGTTACGTTGGGGCATGATACGCTAGTTGGCCTGCCGACACATAACCGGATGATATTGAAGGGGGGCCACCGGTGGAGGGGGTCTGGTGGATGGTCACGTGGTATAGAAGAGCTCTCGGGAGCCTTCGGGAAAGGGCCAGAGAGATCTAGAAGGTGGGCGGGGCGAGTGGCGGAGCCAGCCCCAGCCGGGGCCGATATAACAGGGCCCTGTGAGGGGCTCGAGGTTTTTGCCTGTTGGTGAGAGAAAATCCACGTCGGGTTGAAGAAGCCTCTAGCCACGTGGTCCGGGACCCAGCTTGTGGTCCGGACCGGAAGAGCGGGCCCGTCGTAGTTCTGCCGTAGCGTGGCTAGAATGTAGTTCACCACCCGAGTGTAGGTTACATTATGTTATGTCGTTGTTAATAAAAAGTGTTGCTCCCAAGACAACGTCTGCGACTCAGTTGGACTCACTACATATTGTTACTGAAGTACAAACTGGGTGAACACAACAACCGAACCTCACATCACCGCACACACAGGAACCGCACAGCATCAACAATAATCTTTCAGCAAAAACAGTAATCACACATCACACACAGTAATCACACATCACACACAGTAATCACACACAGTAATCACACAACACGCAGTAACCGCACATCACACACAGTAATCACACAACACACACAGTTATGACACATCACACACAGTAATCACACATCACACACAGTAATCACACATCACACACAGTAATCACACATCACACACAGTAATCACACAACACACACAGTAATCACACACAGTAATAACACAACACGCAGTAACCGCACATCACACACAATAATCACACATCACACACAGTAATCACACATCACACACAGTAATCACACATCACACACAGTAATCACACAGCACACACAGTAATCACACATCACACACAGTAATCACACAACACACACAGTAATCACACAACACACACAGTAATCACACAACACACACAGTAATCACACATCACACACAGTAATCAAACATCACACACAATAATCACACATCACACACAGTAATCACACATCACACACAGTAATCACACAACACACACAGTAATCACACAACACACACAGTAATCACACATCACACACAGTAATCACACATCACACACAGTAATCACACATCACACACAGTAATCACACAACACACACAGTAATCACACATCACACACAGTAATCACACATCACACACAGTAATCACACATCACACACAGTAATCACACATCACACACAGTAATCACACATCAACACAGTAATCACACAACACACACAGTAATCACACAACACACACAGTAATCACACAACACACACAGTAATCACACATCACACACAGTAAGCACACAGTACACACAGTAAGCACACAACACACACAGTAATCACACATCACACACAGTAATCATACACAGTAATCACACAACACACACAGTAATCACACATCACACACAGTAATCACACATCACACACAGTAATCACACAGCACAGACAGTACTCACTCAGCAAATACAGTAATCACACAGCACACACAGAAATCACACATCACACACAGTAATCACACAACACACACAGTAATCACACATCACACACAGTAATCACACACAGTAAGCACACAACACACACAGTAATCACACAACACACACAGTAATCACACACCACACACAGTAATCACACAGCACAGACAGTACTCACTCAGCAAATACAGTAATCACACAGCACACACAGAAATTACACATCACACACAGTAATCACACAACACACACAGTAATCACGCATCACACACAGTAATCACACATCACACACAGTAATCACACACAGTAATCACACACAGTAATCACACAACACACACAGTAATCACACATCACACACAGTAATCACACATCACACAGTAATCACACAGCACACACAGTAATCACACAACACACACAGTAATCACACAACACACACATTAATCACACAACACACACAGTATTCACACAACACACACATTAATCACACAACACACACAGTATTCACACAACACACACAGTAATCACACAACACACACAGTAATCACACATCACACACAGTAATCACACAACACACACAGTAATCACACAACACACACATTAATTACACAACACACACAGTATTCACACAACACACACAGTAATCACACAACACACACAGTAATCACACATCACACACCGTAATCACACAACACACACAGTAATCACACATCACACAGTAATCACACAACACACACAGTAATCACACAACACACACAGTAATCACACATCACACACAGTAATCACACATCACACACAGTAATCACACAACACACACAGTAATCACACACACACAGTAATCACACAGTAATCACACACAGTAATCACACAACACACACAGTAATCACACATCACACACAGTAATCACACATCACCACAGTAATCACACATCACACACAGTAATCACACAGCACACACAGTAATCACACAACACACACAGTAATCACACAACACACACATTAATCACACAACACACACAGTATCACACACACACACATAATCACACAACACACAGTATTCACACACACACACATTAATCACACACACACAGTATTCACACAACACACACAGTAATCACACAACACACCAGTAATCACACATCACACACAGTAATCACACAACACACACAGTAATCACACAACACACATTAATCACACACACCACAGTATTCACACAACACACAGTAATCACACAACACACACAGTAATCACACATCACACAGTAATCACACACACACACAGTAATCACACAACACACACATAATCACACAACACACACAGTATCACACAACCACACAGTAATCACAACACACACAGTAATCACACATCACACACAGTAATCACACAACACACACATTAATCACACATCACACAGTAATCACACAACACACACAGTAATCACACAACACACACAGTAATCACACACAGTAATCACACATCACACACAGTAATCACACAACACGCACAATAATCACACAACACACACAGTAATCACACAACACACACAGTTATCACACAACACACAGTAATCACACAACACACACAGTAATCACACAACACACACAGTAATCACACAACACACACAGTAATCACACAACACACACATTAATCACACAACACAAACAGTATTCACACAACACACACAGTAATCACACAACACACACAGTAATCACACATCACACACAGTAATCACACAACACACACAGTAATCACACATCACACACAGTAATCACACAACACACACAGTAATCACACATCACACAGTAATCACACAACACAAACAGTATTCACACAACACACACATTAATCACACAACACAAACAGTATTCACACAACACACACAGTAATCACACAACACACACAGTATTCACACAACACACACAGTAATCACACAACACACACAGTAATCACACATCACACACAGTAATCACACATCACACACAGTAATCACACAACACGCACAATAATCACACAACACACACAGTAATCACACAACACACACAGTAATCACACAACACACACAGTAATCACACAACACACACAATAATCACACAACACACACAGTAATCACACAACACACACAGTAATCACACAACACACACAGTAATCACACAACACACACAGTAATCACACAACACACACAGTAATCACACAACACACACAATAATCACACATCACACACAGTAATCACACAACACACACAGTAATCACACAACACACACAGTAATCACACATCACACAGTAATCACACACACACAGTAATCACACAACACACAGTAATCACACAACACACAGTAATCACACAACACACAGTAATCACACATCACACAGTAATCACACAACACACAGTAATCACACAACACACAGTAATCACACAATACACACAGTAATCACACAACACACACAGTAATCACACAACACACACAGTAATCACACAACACACAGTAATCACACAACACACAGTAATCACACATCACACAGTAATCACACACACACACAGTAATCACACAACACACAGTAATCACACAACACACACAGTAATCACACAACACACACAGTAATCACACAACACACAGTAATCACACAACACACAGTAATCACACAACACACAGTAATCACACAACACACACAGTAATCACACAACACACAGTAATCACACAACACACAGTAATCACACAACACACACAGTAATCACACAATACACACAGTAATCACACAACACACAGTAATCACACAACACACACAGTAATCACACAACACACACAGTAATCACACAACACACACAGTAATCACACAACACACAGTAATCACACACACAGTAATCACACAACACACAGTAATCACACATCACACAGTGATCACACAACACACACAGTAATCACACATCACACACAGTAATCACACAACACACACAGTAATCACACAACACACACAGTAATCACACATCACACACAGTAATCACACAACACACAGTAATCACACAACACACAGTAATCACACATCACACAGTAATCACACATCACACACAGTAATCACACAACACACACAGTAATCACACAACACACAGTAATCACACAACACACAGTAATCACACATCACACACAGTGATCACACAACACACACAGTAATCACACAACACACATATTAATCACACAACACACACAGTAATCACACAACACACACAGTAATCACACAACACACAAGGTAATCACACAACACACACAGTAATCACACAACACACACAGTAATCACACATCACACAGTAATCACACAACACACACAGTAATCACACAACACACACAGTAATCACACAACACACACAGTAACCACTCGGTGCTCTGCACCAGGGAGCCTCTCCTCGGCTTCCTCTGAGCAGTGGCCTCACCGCTCAGTTCTGCACGAATTCCATGAATCACAGGGAACCTTCAACCCCAACTCTAGGTCAGGGTAATTGGATACCCCCTGTGTGTTAGTTGGTGAAAGAGTTCGTAGATTGTAGACCGAGTGAATTCAATGTCATGTGTCACTACGCTGGGGAGTGATCACTTACAGAAAACCTGCCGCTCCGTCCATGAATATTGGCTGTTTGTGTTGGAGCTCGTCACTTCACATCCGTACCAGCCCACGTCTTTTACAGCCACAGCTTCCAAGGTCATCTGACTTCTCCTCTCGGGCAAACTCTCGTACTGACCATCTGATCTGTACTTCCACCACATAAATTTGACTGCTTGCTGGGAGCTCGTACTACTGCAGTTCAGAGTGGCTCGTGTCCCCACTTTCTTGATCAGTCTCTCGCTTCCCTCAGTCTTGGGCGTGAATGACTTGTTAAAAACTGAAACAAAAATATTTTACAACAATAACCATGTATGTTGAACTTCCTTTGCACCATACGTAGCCAACCGTGCTAATCGGAGGTACGGAATCATGGTTATAATACCCCATCATAACTACTATGATGGTTATGATGGGGTATATTATGTATCACAAGTCACAGCTCTCCCTGATGAATGCTCACACTGGACTCACAGGGACGGGCCAGTAATAATACTATCCTCTATTTAGCTAGGAAAGCCTCCCTGAGTCACAAGACTTTTACATTGGACCCTCACATTGAGATGTTTGGCCAACTCCATGAATGATATTTTGGCAAGTGAGAGGGAATCGTGCGTACGTGGGTGAAACACTCATAGCTCCGCACAGATAGACTCAGGATTCCATAGCAGTACTGCCATCTCCTGGTCTGCTGGCAGCCAGTGTGCACAGAGAGCTTAGCACTGCGGCCCCACGGCCCCACGTATCGGTAGGGCCAGCCCTGTGAGCTCAGCCTCGCGCTCTGCCCAGACGCAGCAGCACATCCACGAACCCTGAGCTCGTGGTGGTTACGGGGTCTGGTCTGGCAGGGCGGTGGGGATCGACAGTGACTGGAGGCAGGGCTCAGCACGCGGCCGTGTTCAGCACCACGTGGTCTGCACCACGTGGGGCGTGGTGGGCGGGGCTGCAGTCGGCCACGTGGAAGAGGTCCTTTTGGATGCACTTTGAAAATGTTCACTCGTCTCAGTGTTTCCAGATGAGAGGGTTTACCTCTGTACCTTGACGTCTCGTTGGGGTTAATGAGTGTAAAGAGGGTTTGTAAAGAACACTTTCGTTGTGAATCTGTTTCCTTGACTTCTAATAATCGACTATAACCGCCATTTGAACAGCAAGGATGCCTTGTTTGCTGGACTTGGTACCTGGGAAATGCAATGAATACCCGACATTTGCTTTTAAAACACAGGGTTCAATACAAGTTCACTTTGACCTACAATTTGGTGATTAACTTTTTAATTCCGTGGGCTTAGACATACTGACCCAGTCTCCTAGAGGTGAGAGAGGAGGCGAGGCGCAGGGTACAGACTGTGGAGCTCACACAACGCGAACTTTCCCAGTGGCAGAACAATGTTCAACTGCGGGCGGATCTCGCATCGCCCACATTCGCCTCTAGACATAAACACGAGTTTTCATTTGTTTACCATTTACGGTGTAATGCCTCTTAAGTTGTTTAGTGTTAGAAAAAGAGTCATGAAAGGTTCCGTACCTGTTATTGTGATGCCTGCATCGTCACCGAACTTAGTTCCATCGATGATAGCGCGGAAGAAAAATGTCCTTGAGTCTCCCATCCTCGCGTCTCTGATCTCCAGGGAGCAGCTCCCCGAGCTCAGACTCCCCACCAGCGCCACTCTCTCCCTGTACCCCTCTATGGGGCTGGTGTTGCTCACTGAGCTGTAGACGATGTTATCTGTCTTTGTCTCGTCAAAGACATCGTTAATGAGCCAGAAGCCCTTCACGCCGTGGTCACTGCGACTCCACGAGAAGCAGAAGGCGCAGGGCAGAAGCACCCGGTCTCCCTCCCGCACCGCCACCGAGGGCCTGTAGCTCGCAAAGTCAGCAGTCAACCCAGCACCGCCTGTGAGAGACGCACACAGTGACCGTACACATGGCGGTGAACTTCTCCTGTACCGCGTCTGCCCCTGCAGGACCCAGTGGCCGTGGATTCCGGCATCAGCGACCACAGTCGCATTCAGGAAACTACGTGGGGCACTTGGAAATGTCGCGCCATTGAAGCGCCGAATACATCCCACTGATTACTCCTTCCCCTGAATATCAGAATCAGATTCACTATTTAGAGTGGAGGCATCCGATGAGCTATGAAGCTCTTTTAGACAAGTGTCAATTAGGGGCAGGTCACCAACTTACAATGGCAAACAATGGAAAATTATAGGAGTATAAAATAGAGAAACGGTAAGCAAGTCACGAAATGTAAATAAATACAAATACAAAAAGTATTTAAACAAGAGAGCTCATGTGAGCTTAATATTATTTTATCCTGCAGCTGTAGTCGTACATTTCACACGAAGCTGAACTCCTGGTGTCCCAGTGTACGCATCGGTCTTCAACTCAAATTTGAAGTAGTAGGTGGTGGCATCTGAGACTGCGACATTCTTGATATTGAGAGTGCAGCTACCGCTGCTGAGATCTCCGCTCAAGGAGGTCCGCCTTCTGTAGCTCACAGCCACCTGTGTTGGCGTGAGGCTGTAGACGATGTTATCTGCTGTGGCTTCTTTGCCATCTCTCATCCACCTGACTCGTACAACGGGTCCTTGTCCTGAGGGGAACCAGAAAGTGCAGGGGAGTTCCACCTCTGCTCCCTCTGTTGCAGTCACCACCATCAGCCCATAGTTTACTCCCCAGGCATCGCCTGCAGCCTCTGAGAGCACAAGACACAAGGCGCACACGAGACATGAAGTCGCATCACAGTGATGTGTGTTGAACATCTGTCGCGTAGTAAGTAGGCAACTGTGCTAATAGGTGGTGCGTGATCACGTGCACACAGACAGAGTCCTCGTGACAAGTGGAGACACGTCCCACGTGCACACGAGTAGCAGTGAAATGCCTCCGAGCGAGTGAGAGATGCCCCCATGAGGTGGCTCCGTGTTGAGAGAAGAGCACTGGGGCTTAGGGGACACCCAGGACAACTCCTCATGCACTGGAGGCAGAGGAGTCTGCCACGTCATGGTGAGAGCGGAGATGGGGAACAGATGGAGAGAAAGAGGAGTAGAGGGAGAGGTTTGAGAAGAAGTGAAGAGAGGTATATTGAGAGATGGGGGAGTGTGTGAGCAAAAGATATTAGTGAGGAGTCACCGTTCAGACGGAGGCTTCCACTGAGAAGGCACAGGAGGAGGCTGGTCTGGAACACTCCCATCATGCCTGCAACACAGACAGGCTCACTACACAGACAGGCTCACTACACAGACAGGCTCACTACACAGACAGGCACACTACACAGACAGGCACACTACATAGACTGGCTCACTACACAGACAGGCTCACTACACAGACAGGCTCACTACACAGACTGGCTCACTACACAGACAGGCTCACTAGAGAGACAGGCTCACTACACAGACAGGCACACTACACAGACAGGCTCACTACAGAGACAGGCTCACTACACAGACAGGCTCACTACAGAGACAGGCTCACTACACAGACAGGCTCACTACACAGACAGGCTCACTACACAGACTGGCTCACTACACAGACAGGCTCACTACAGAGACAGGCACACTACATAGACTGGCTCACTATACAGACAGGCTCACTACACAGACAGGCTCACTACACAGACTGGCTCACTACACAGACAGGCTCACTACAGAGACAGGCTCACTACACAGACAGGCTCACTACAGAGACAGGCTCACTACACAGACAGGCTCACTACACAGACAGGCTCACTACACAGACAGGCTCACTACATAGACTGGCTCACTACATAGACTGGCTCACTACACAGACAGGCTCACTACAGAGACAGGCTCACTACATAGACTGGCTCACTACACATATAGGCTCACTACACAGACAGGCTCACTACACAGACAGGCTCACTACATAGACTGGCTCACTACACAGACAGGCTCACTACAGAGACAGACTCACTACATAGACAGGCTCACTACACTGAGAGTCTCCCTGTTGTATATATGCCTTTTCCAAAAACATATATTCAGAGTGCTATTGCCTATTTTTTACTTTAAAAAATGCAGTTACACATACCTGTGAACTCCTCCCTCGAGACAACAAAAGGCCTTAATGACTGCGGAAAGTACTAAAACAGTAAAACTGTAATAACGACACTTAGGGGCAATTGAGAGCATCTGTGTCCACAGGCCATTAGATGACTGCTTGAGGAAGGGAGAGAAGCCGGGCATTGATGTGACTTGGGAAATTACTTCCATAAATTAGAACAGACAGACACACACACGTACACCAACAACAACCGCCATTCGCCACTAAGTGGCGGTGACGTCACCACGATGCTTGTGCCAGGCCAAGTGCACCTTGAGGCCACGTGAAGTGTCGAAAGCCCGCTGGCAGGAGGTCACGGGGCAGACCCAGGTGCCACTGGTCGACTGACCGAGATGACCGAGATGACTGGCTGATGCACCACCTGTGCCCCCTACTGTGCCAACTTGCTGTGCTTTAGCCACCCGGCGCTCCGCTCGTTGTTGTGAGCGTCGCTCCTCCGCCCTCCGTTGTTGTTGGAGGGCGACTGCCTCCAACTGCCCAGTAGCGTCCTTCACGAGCCTCCTCCACTGAGGCCGATCTTGACACCGCTGGTACCAGTCATCGGCAAGTCCACTCAGCTCCACGTCCTCCTGTACCACATCACTCCATCTCTTCTCCAGCCCGTGCCGCGCCCGTCTAGCCCCCTCGATCCGGCCGAACAAAAGCTGTTTAGGCATGCGGTGGCTGGGCATGCGGGCTACATGACCCAGCCAACGCAGCCTTGCCTGCCGGAGGGGCTCACTGATGGGACTTTGCCCAGATCTTTCAAGGATTTGTGAGCTCCTCACACAATCCAGCCTGGTTAAACCCAGGATGGATCGTAGGCAGGCCAGCCTAAATGTTTCCAACCGGCGAAGATGCTCCACCAGGGGGGTCCACGTCTCGCAAGCGTAGAGAAGGGAGGGAATGACCGTGGCCGAGAAGACCTGAAGCTTCGTGCGGAGCGACAGACCAGGTAGCTTCCACACAGCGTTACGCAACCGATGAAAAGATATTGCCGCTCGACTGATTCGGAGTGAGACCTCTGCTGATAGACTGGAGCCGGTCATAAGCACACTGCCCAGGTATGGGAAACTCTCCACTCTCTCCACAACTGCCCCATCACCAATTGGGAGTTGTGGGGGTGGAGTGTCCGATGGTACAAAATACCCAGGCAGGTGCTTGGTTTTGGTGGGGCTGATGGTAAGGCCCCACCTCTTAGTGGCACGCTCCAGTCTCAGCAGCAGCGCCTCCAACTCCTCTTCTGAATGAGCAGCTATTACCAAATCATCGGCATACATAACGTGGTTGACCAATAGGGAGCCATCCCTTGATCGCACCCGGGCGTCGATCAGCCTCCCATTATATCTGTACCAAACGGAAATTCCCCCGGTACAGCTATTGAAGGCTTCACGAACTACGCGGTCAAAATAGATGTTAAATAATGTGGGAGCCAGAGGACATCCCTGTCGCACCCCAAGGTGTACAGGGAAAGGCTCCGACTCCCGGCCACGTAGTTTTACCCGGGCCCGCTCACCATCATGAAGGTCCTTAATGATCGTGAGCAGAGGGTCAGGGACTCCGAAAGCACGAAGAACAACCCAGAGTCCAGTCCTACTGATGGTATCATAGGCCTTGACCAGGTCAATAAAGCAGAGATGTAGGTCTTTTTGGAATTCCCTACACCTCTGCTGTAGCAGACGGACAGAAAATATGGCATCTGTGCAGGACCGCCCTTTCCTGAAACCGCATTGGGGCTCCGCAAGCCCCTCCTCAGCGTGCCTAGCAAGGCGATGTTGAATAATCCTTGCCAGGACCTTACCCGGCACACTGAGGAGTGAGATGCCCCTGTAGTTGTTACAGTCTGTGCGGTCCCCCTTCTTAAAGAGGGGGACCACCAGGGCATCCTTCCAGTCCTGCGGAACCCGTCCAGTGGTCCAGACTGTTGTTATGATGTCATATAGGGCAGTCTGTGCACAAACGCCACCCTCCCTCAGCATTTCGCTTGGGAGATCATCTCTGCCCGGTGCCTTCCCTGGTCTCAGACTCCGGATCGCCCTCAGTACTTCCTCAACAGCTGGAACCTCAGCCAGCCACTCACAGGGGGTGACCTCTTCCAATATTTGAGGCACCGCAGCCTCAGCAGGGTTATCCCCACTTTGTGCCATGATGTTTTCCTGGCTGAGAGAATTTCCCTCCCCCAGGACCTCACAGAAATGCTCAGCAAATCTGCAAACCTGTTCCTGGGGGTCGGAGATTGGATCACCGTTTTTTCCTCTAATGATGGTAATAGGTGTGGCGCTGCAGGTTACTTTTTTGATGGAGTTAAATAGTGATTTGTGATCACGGGCCACTGAGGCAGACTCCATCTCCTCAGCAACCCGCGACCACCACCCATCCTTACAACGCCTTACGGCTCTCCGAACTTCCGAGCGAAGGCTGCGGTAAACCTCCTCATTCTCTGACGTGGGATGCTGTAGGCGATGAGAGTGGGCCTGTCGCTTTTTCTCAATTAACCTGAACACCTCCTCTGTCAGCCAGGGTTTCTGGGGAGGTCTGGACCGCGTACCCAAAGCAGCCATTGCAGCTGCATGAGTCACAGTCCTAAACCTCGCCCATTTACCCTCGACATCAGGTGGAGTACACCGGACACACGGTCACAATCAAAGGGACAGTTGTTCCGTCGCAAGAGGAAACCGACCAATCACAGGCCGAGGAGCGAAATCAAAGGCATTCCGGTCCTTTGTGAGAAGACGAGACGGAGGCGAAACATTTAGGATATAACAAAGAAGCCGAACCACCCAATTCAGTCTTGCAACAGCAAGCTCCGGAGTATGGTCACTGTGATACTGGGTCTGTCAGAGCAATGACAGACTGAGTATCGCTGGAAATTGTATTCTACATGCATCCTTATGTGTTGAGTTGCTTGCAGAGTCAAGGACTGCGATAAATTGTATTGAACTAAGCTATCAGAGTTGTGAGAAGCTAAGAGGTGAGCGAATACATTTTCATATAATACTGCGATTAGCCAAGAGTTGCGAGAAACTAAGAGGTGTTCGACGCCATGTTATGAGTTGTGGAGAGTGAGGAGCAGACGAGTAGCTCACAGCAGGAGCCCTCCTGGACAATGGGGGAGGCACCAAGGGTGGTCACGCAAAGCCAGCTGCTACTCACAGGACCAGCAGCGCAGCGGCTAACGACTAACCACGAGCGCGCTGACTCGGAAGCCCCGAGCCCACTCCAGCAAAGGTCGAGCTCAAGGATCGACAGTGCCTGGTGCCAAGGGGGGTGACGCGCTGCAGCCCAGCGGACGAGCTGCGAGCGCTCCCTGGCGACGGGACCATCGCGCACATCGACGCAGACGAAGTCCGAACCCATCATCATAACCCATCATCCTGCAGCCGGCACGGGCACCGCCGCCATCGTGAGCAGCGTGCCGCCCACTCAGGGGCCGCCCATTAATTATTTTTGACCCATCCCCCCCCGTCGTCACAAAAAGTCAGACCCCCCCCCCCTCAAATATGACGTCACAAAGCTCTGCCCCCCCCACAAAAAATTAAATATGCTTCAACTCGCTTTAAACTGGTATAATTGTAGTTCGTATTTAATGTGGCGCTGCACTCTGATGTTGTAGGAGAAAACATTTATTAAAAAGTCAATTTAATTAAGTAGAACGTGTTGTCTATATTTATTTAAAGTAGCGCATTTTGATGTGACGTCACATTTCTCAACCCCCCCCCCCCCCTCGTCACACATCGTCACAAATGTCTGACCCCCCCCCCCCCCCCCTAGGTGCGGGACGTTATTTATGGACGGCCCCTCAGCAACCACCCCAGCGGTGGAGAGAGACTGACGGCGCAGCCGAGAGCGCCGTGTGTTCGACTCGCGCAGACGCCGACCCAGCGCCCCTGCTGGGGACCTGAGGTATTGTCGCTACACGGAACTCTGCACCGCGGAAGCCACCGACTCGTCAGAGCCGCAGTTAGCAGGAAGAGGAGGTGGCAGAGGTCGCAAACGTGTTTTGATTCCTTACCCGTACCCGGCCGCACCAGGGTCGCAAACGGGTACCCTACCCGATACCCGGCTACCCGTACCCGGCCGGGTATCGACCTCTGGGATGAAGCCATGTTGCAGGCGTGGGTAGGTTGATTCTAGGAACTTGAATTGTGAGAAGAGACAAGACGTTGGGAAATGACTTCAAATGAGTGACAAACGGTGACTCACCAGTGACTCACGGTCTACCCGTACCCGTACCCGGCCGCATCAGGGTCGCAAACGGCTACCCGTACCCGGCCTGGTACGGGTAGCCGGGTATCGGATAGGGTACGGGTAGCGGGTACCCGGTTGCGACCTCTGGTAGGTGGACAACTCAAACCATACTGCCCGCTATAATTATTGGACAACGTTGTGACTGTCCTCCTACACACACACAACGCACATATCGGCACGAATTAGATTGTTACAAAAAGTTTTTTTGTGTTTTGAAAAGGATTGCCATCCCAAGGTGTTCTGTCCCTTGAGTTGCATGAATAGGTCGTTTAGAAGTATTTTAGCCATTCCTTTTCTTTAATTGCATAATCTTAACAATTAATTCATTGATGTCCCATTAGCCAATTGATAAGTATCTGTTAACCAAACCTACACATTCACAAGTACACTATTGTTTTGGGACATTTCTTTAATTGCAGAATCTTACCAATGAATTAATTGATGCCTACTTTTGCCATTGGGAATGTTTATTTAGCGCGGTTCCATATGAATATTGTAATTTTAAGGACCTTATCCTATTGTCGTGTATTGTCGTGCCACTCTGAGGAGTTAGCCGATTGTTCTGTTGCTCAGTTTTAACAACGTAACCATTGAGGGTTAATTGTATGGCTCGATGAGTAGGACAGCTACAGAAGTACTGTGGTGGCAATTCCGATCATAAGTGTGTTCGCATATTAGAGTGTTTTTAGATATTAAAGTTGCTTAACACAGAAGAGTCTGAGTGGTTTCTTCCTAAGTTAATGCATAATAATCTTCATGCATAATAAGAACTGTATCCTGCGGCGAGATCTGAATCCTGAGACCGGACATAATTACACTAAAACATATAATCAGTAAAAGTTAAAGCGATAATTATTGTAGTACCACGATTGGTAATGCAACCCGAGACAACGAAGCCGAGCCAATAATAATAATAATACACGTAACTACACACACACCTATTGATCATAATACAAACTATTAATCGAGTCTAATTTGCATATTTGCATACATTTCATGATTTTATAAATTTGAATAATTTCATATGTTATCATTCATCTTTTTTTTTCAAAATACAATATATACAACATCACTACACACACATGCTCACTACACTGACTGGCTCACTACACAGGTATGCTCACAACAAATACTGGCTCACTACACAGACATGCTCACGACACAAAAAGGCTCACTACACAGAAAGGCTCGCTCACGACTAAGGAATGCTGACCCCACAGACATGCTCACAAGATAGACATACTCAATACACAGACAGGTTCACTACACAGACAGGCTCACTACACAGGCTTGCTATACATAAAACTTCACACATCTTACAAAATCTTCCTCGGTACATTCATCAGCTTATTTTAAACATGTTCGTTACATTCTTACAGGTTACTACTCAACTTGCCTGGTAGGTGGCGGAGGGAATGGTATTGGAGTTGGAGGTGGTGGCTCTGGAAGAGGCGGTCTTGTGGAAGGGGCAGGTTCTGGAGGACGTTGTTTTGGAAGAGATGGTTCTAGAGCAGGTGGTGTGGGTCTAGAAGTCGTCCTTCTGGATGAGGTGGTCCCGTGTCTTCCAGGGTCCCGTCTGGCCGTGTACCGGAGAGACCAGAGCTCTCACTGCACCCACGGCGAGATGCGGGTTGAAGGGGTAACAGAAGGCGTCGGCAGTGGGGCAGTGGGGCAATGGGGTCAGGCAGTCTCGTTTTGCTTCACGATTCTCCACCACTTCTTCTTTCCACTTTTCCCCCCGTGCCGCAAGCCGCATGCAGTGTGTGCATAAACACAGCAATGAGCACAGTCCTCTTGAAATACCATCCTCTCAGCAGAAGAGTAACGCGTGTGGCGTCACTACTTGCAGCTGCCAGGGTTTCTTTCGACCCTGGGCAGGCGACGTGCCCAGGTCACCAGGAGGGATCAGGTCACGCTGTGATCCTGTGAACCACGAAAGGTCAAACGGGTCTCCTTAACAGACTCCTCCACAAGAGGTCCCCGGCCTTGGCCTCACTGAGTAACAGAGTCACACAGTAAGGCCTCTAGTGGCTGATACTGTCTTGCAATGCTGTCAAAATAAATGCACCAATTTGTAAAACCCTGGCACAAACCATGAGACCATGGACCTCAATCACATTTCATAAATACGTGTTATTTATTTGCAGATTGACCGACATCCCCCATTTAGGGAAAGCCTCTCCAGTGTTGCCGCTTGTTCGAATTGGAGAGATCAAGTACTAGGAAAGCACTTGCAAATGGCAACATCACCCCTCGCACTTTCCTGTTTTTTGCCAGCCAGCCCAGGCCTCCAGGCATACTGAAGCTGGATTTTCTATATTTCTTGGGACGTCGAATTGAATCCAGGCCCGCTTTTCCCTTGTGGCGGCAGCGGCAAGAACGTCAATGCAAATTATATCCTATGCAACGGTCGTAAAGCTTGGTACCACAAACGCTGCACTAATTTAGCCCGCATCCGCAGTTCAAATTCCGGCTGGTTCTGCAAATATTGTACATCATCCACTCCAACAACTCCACCTTGCACAACTACACTAGCACCACCACCTCATCCATCGCAACCACCGTTTCAACCACAACAAAAGTCTACAACAAAAACGACCTAGAAATCCTTCAACTAAACATCAACGGCATCAGCAACAAATATCTTGAACTAAGCACCTTTCTACAACAAAACGCCATTAATATAGCCGCCATCCATGAAACAAAATTTAAATCCACTTCTCAACCGCCCAACTTTCAAAATTTAACTTTTCTCCGTCGAGACCGACCAACAGCTGGTGTCGGTTTAGCTTTTTTCATCTATAACAGCATTGAATTTGAAGAAATTTAAATCCCAATGCCTCCTTCTGATATCACCATTGAAGTGGTGCATTGAAAAATTATAATACTCCGATTGATGCTCCTGCTGTTGTGGAGTGACTCATGCAGCCAGCTATGGCTGCAGGGTTTTGGTAGTACATGTTGTTTATGCCATTTATTGTGAAAATTCCGTCACAGTTCCTATGATTGCTTTTTCATTGCTTTCATAGCTTTATTTTGGTGATTTCGAAAAGTGTATTGGTTTAGCCATGTTTGTTTGTTGTAGTACAGAGTTAGACTGATGGCCTTAATCTAAGTTGTCTTGTGGTTGTTGTTGTTTGACTTGCATCCCACTGGGATTTTTGCACACAGCGTTGGTGTACGGTGTTTTTTCTGCAATATTTTGTTGTCTTTTCTTGGATTTTCTGTTTGCACTTAGTCACATATTCACTTTAAGATGTTTTTTGTTCATGTTTTTGTTTTTTGTTTGTTGCGGTTGCACCCGATTCAAGAGCCGAATGGCTCACAGGGCTATACCTAATAAATTAACTTGAACTTGAAGTCTTAAGCGTCCGTATCAAATCCAATCTCGGCCCATTCACTGTAATCAACGTTTACATCCCACCTACCAGTTCTTGCCCTCGCAACTATCAGTTCAATATAAATCAACTTTTACCAAACAACGACTCAATTGTAATTGGAGATTTCAACGCCCGCAACAAACTTTGGCACTCTTCCCTTTGTTGTATGTGTCGGGTTATGAAATTTTGATAAAAATAATAAAAATTAATAATTTTCCGAAAAATGCGCAAATCGCATTAATTATGATAGCGTGTGTATTGATATGCATAAATCATGGTAATGCGTGTAATTATATGCATAAATTATGATAATGTGTGTGATTATATGCATCAATTATGATAATCACGGAGATAATCGTAGTAATTTATGCGGATGCTTGCGGTTGTGTTACTGTGTGCAGTTATGATAATTAGGCTTGGTTTCGTTTATCCAGGGTTATATCAATCAGGATAACACGATTATCATCGATTAAACATTTCTGATTATCTTAGTGTGTTTGTTATTTTTAGGTCTCCAGGTTCAGATCTCATCACAGGATACAGTTGTCAAGAATAAGACAGTTTTGCATGGACTTGGAAAGAAGCACTCGAACAGTTGGTGTGAAGCAATTTTAATTCTAAACAAGCACGTGACACTCTAGTATGCGAAAGCGAGTATACGTCAATAAATTCATGGGCAATCTTATGCAATTAACGAAATTGAATGACTAAACATACTTCTTCATTGGCGAAATTATGCAGTTAACGAAAATGAATGACCAAAACATTTCTTATTCATGTAACTCGACGGCAGCAACTGCTTTGCACGATCAGTTGATATTGAACGCACCACCTCGAAATGGCAACCCTTTTTGAAACGCAAAGACAGTTTTTCTTTTAAAGTCTTATTCGTGTGCGTGCTGTGTGTGCGTTGTCCCCTCGTAATATTAATTGTGTCGTTAGCTTGTGTGGTGTGGGAGGATACGAACAGCGGCCAGAAGTTTTCTCTGGGTTGGGCGTGGCCGCCGCTCTGCTCCTGCTGCTCCCTCGCTCGGCGTGTCGCTCGGCTTTTGCTCTCTCTCTCTCTCTCCACTGCTGGATTGAGCGGCGTTGGCACGATGTTCCTTGAAGAAACTTGCTTGCTTGGCGCTTGATGGTTCCGGGGGCTTGGTGCTGCTCGTGCGCTCTCTCTTTCTACTGCTAGATGACGAGTTGGCACGATGCTGTCCTTGAAGATGCTCGGTCGCTCGTGTCGCTCGGTGTCGCTCGGTGTCGCTCGGTGGCGCACGGTGGCACCCGGTGGCGCACGGTGGCGCAGGGTGGCGCACGGTGGCGCAAGGTGGCGCACGGTGGCGCAAGGTGGCGCACGGTGGCGCAGGGTGGCGCACGGTGTCGCTCGGTGGCGCACGGTGGCGCCCGGTGGCGCACGGTGGCGCAGGGTGGCGCACGGTGGCGCAAGGTGGCGCACGGTGGCGCAGGGTGGCGCACGGTGGCGCAGGGTGGCGCACGGTGGCGCAAGGTGGCGCACGGTGGCGCCCGGTGGCGCACGGTGGCGCAAGGTGGCGCACGGTGGCGCAAGGTGGCGCACGGTGGCGCAGGGTGGCGCACGGTGTCGCTCGGTGGCGCAAGGTGGCGCACGGTGGCGCACGGTGGCGCACGCGCTTTCTTGGTGGCAGCCCCCGGCTTCTCCACTGCTCGATTGATTGTTGAGTCGGCACGATGCTCGCCGTCGCTCTGGACGTCTTGTGTGTTCACACTGGTCGTTGGTCGGTGTGCCCTCAGGCACACGGCGCATTCGATGGCGCTGTCCTCTCCCTCGCAGCCGTTTGACCAGGCTTCCTCCACTGCTTCGCGCTCTCTGCTTTGCTCGCTTGGTCGACGCTTGGCGATCTCCGCCCTTTTACAGGTTGATTGCTTGTCGTCACTCGTCACTCTCTCTCTCTGCTCCGTGCTTCCCCTTGTTCGTGCGGCTGCCAGCTTTACTCGCACTTAACTTCGTTCTGCGAGAAGCGACACCTGCTATCAGCATCGGTGTTTCGTTTCCTCACGACGCTCCGCCTGCCGGAGCACGACTGAAACCCAGCCCCGACCCAGGTTGAACTCAGACTTCTGCGACTCGAACGACCCCTCCTCGTTCCATCTCTCCTCGAGGCACGATTTGCCCCAGCTCTCTTGCGAGCCCCGTCGCAACGCTGCGTCGCAAGCCAAGTTGCGAGACTAGACGCGACTCGAACAGACTGCTCTCAGACTGTCACTTTAACGATGTCTCGTCGTTCCATCTCTCCTCGAGGCACGACTGCCACAGCTCCCTTGCGTGCCCCGTCGCAACGCTGAGCTCGACGCCGAGTTGCGAGACTGAGCACGACTCAACCCAGACTGCTCTCAGACTGTCACTTTAACGATGTCTCGTCGTTCCATCTCTCCTCGAGGCACGATCTGCCCCAACTCTCTTGCGAGCCCCGTCGCAACGCTGCGTCGCACGCCGAGTTGCGAGACTGAGCACGACTCAACCCAGACTCGTTCGCTGTGTGTGTGCCTAACTTAAAATGTGACTCCCTTCTCTCTGCATTCCTTGCGAGCGGGCAACAAAAAAACACAAACATAGCGAGAAGAAGCAGACACCGGCGCGATCCCTCCTCGCGACCTTTTCCTAACCCTCCAAGCATTCCTGGGCCATCTGTTTGTGCTGCGGGGAGACAAAGACGGCCGTGCTTAACTCCAACGTGGGCGCCCTCTCCCCTCTCCGCGTCTCTTGCGAGGGAAAATAAACAAAAAAAACCAGATGTTCTCGAATGTCAGCACAAACCCCCCCCTTTGTGACCTTTTTGCTCCCTTCTTGCTTACCCTGGGTGGGTCATTCTGAGGTCAGACCCCGCTCGAAGACAAAGGTGGTCGAGGAGATGTTTGCAATACATTTATGTGGTCCTGTGTGTTACATTTATTCTTGAATTATATTTTATGAGTTCCTTCGGTCTTAGTATCGTGGTTATCATTCGTCTATGTTTAATGAATATTCGTAATGCTCCTCGTCACATTATTAGTTTGGGCTTCGCCAAGTTTAGTTCTCCAGAGATTGGTGTTTTATTCTGAGTTAATTTTTTTTATGTCCTGAGGTTAAGTGCACATGCACTTAAGCTTTCTGGAATTCGTACTCTTTAGTTTTTCGGAAGGTTGTGTAGATAGGAAACATATACTTCTAAATAATATGTATGCGGTGAATATAAGGGAATTACTAATAATAATATTATTGTTTGTTGGTTAATTATCTATGTTAAGTTTCTACTTTTCGGTAAGGAAAACGTTAAGAAAACGCGAGTTTCAACCGTTATTTACTCTGCACCTTATCTGTACATCTCCAGATGTCTTGGGAGGTTTAGTCCATACATCTTTTTGTCCGTCTGGATGTCTATGACCTCTTCGTGACCGAATTCCTATCATTTCAACCGCCCTCCATGTCTCATGGACTCCCGGTGTGCCCGTGAGGAGAAGTGAGCCGTCCTCATTATAAAAAAAATATATATATAGATATAATAAAAACCAAATTTTTTTTTTCTTAATTATTCTTAATATTAATAACGGAAAACAGGGCATAGATCCAACACCTTTCAGATGCACATGGCAACCTCATTGCAGATATCTTGAACGGCTCCCCCGATGGGGTACTCAATGAAAAGATGCAAATCAGAGTTCCGTCATCTGGCCCTTCATCCTTACCAGATATCTCAATAGCGTCAGGAAACCTCCTTTCATCATTTGACTGGCAAGTCTTTACGGCCCTTGGATCCGACCACCTACCAATTGTGTTGACCCTCAATGCTGCCAAGCCTTCACAAACTCCTAAAAACCGCTTGTATTACAACTTTAAAAAAGCCAACTGGCCACTTTTTACTTCAGAATCAGAAGCATTATTCGTCGACAACATCAACCATATCCACACATCTGCACATAACTCTGAAAAGATTTTCAGAAACATCATCGCAACGACCACAAAGCACACCATCCCGGCGGGTTGCTACAAGCAACACCTTCCCTGCCTCCCTAAAGAAGCCTCAACGCTAATAAACCTACGAAATACTCTGAGGACTAAAAATCCTACATCACCACAAATCACGGCCTTCTATATTGAAATCACAAAGCTAATCAATCAAGCCAAAACAGAACGCTGGCACGAGTTTGTTGAATCTTTTGACCATCGCCAAAACTCATCAACACTTTGGAAGACCATTAAAGCTTCGACGGTCTCTCCAAACAAATCCGTGATAAACAACAATAACATTGCCAAACACTTCAACAAACGTTTCTCATCAGTCGTTAATAAATCCGATCGTCAAAAAATCCGTAAAATCAAGGAACTACCTCTAAACGGCGCCCCCCAATTGACCCTTGAAGAGGTGAAACTAGCTATCAAAAAAGCCAAAAAAATTCCGCAATTGGCCCATGGGGCATAACTATGCCCCATCTCAAACACCTCGGCCCCCTTGGCATCAAGTTTCTCGCCTCCACCATCAACGCCTCATTACAGTGCAACCTCATTCCGGCCATTTGGAAATCATCGACAATGATACCATTTCCAAAACCCGGCAAAGACCTAAATCAAGCAATGTCCTACAGGCCGATTTCCCTACTTTGCCCATCAATCAAGATTTTAGATGCCCTCATCTTTCTAATCATCACTACCCTTATGGTGCACCTAGCCTGGCACAGAAGTCCCGTGACCTCCTCCTCCCTCATGGTGCACCTAGCCTGGCACAGAAGTCCCTTGACCTCCTCCCCCCTCATGGTGCATCTAGCCTGGCACAGGAGTCCCGTGACCTCCTCCCCCCTCATGGTGCACCTAGCCTGGCAGAGAAGTACCCTGACCTCCTCCCCCCTTATGGTGCACCTTGCCTGGCACAACAATCAAACCATGGCATTGCCTGCATCTGCCCCGTGACCTCCTCTTGCACCTAGCCTGGCACAGCAGTCAACCAATGACACTACCTTGGTCTGTCCAGTGACTTCTTCCTGTACCTAGCCTGGCACAGCATTCAACTCATGGCACCTGCTCAGCCTGTCCCATGACTTCCTCCTGCAACTAGCCTGGAACACCAGTCAACCCATGGCACCTGCTCGGTCTATGCCATAACTTCCTGAGTCTGCGCCTAGCCTGGCATAGCAGTCAACCCATGGCACTACCTGGGTCTGTCCCGTGACCTCCTCCTGCACCGAGCCTGGCACAGCAGTCAACCCATGGCACTACTTGGGTCTGTCCCGTGACCTCCTGCTGCACCCAGCCTGGCACAGCAGTCAACCCATGGCACCTGCTGGGTCTATCCCGTGACCTCCTCCTCCTCCTCCTGCACCTAGCCTGGCACAGCAGTCAATCCATGGCACCTGCTGGGTCTGTCCCGTGACTTCCTCCTCCTGCACCTAGCCTGGCACAGCAGTCAACCCATGGCACCTGCTGGGTCTGTCCCGTGACTTCCTCTTGCGGATTTTTGTCCCGCCATGGGATGGATGTAGGCTGAGCTTACAGTGCAAACGTAATTCAGTAACCATTAAGTCCTCGCTTAACGCGGTTTTTGCTTAACGTGGTACTTTTGAGGTACGCATCTACCACATTAAACGAGGGATTACTGTAAATGTATATCGACTGTGTAGGCTTGTAAATCCCATACTGTTGAGACTCCAAGAAGTGTGGCATGACCCGTGGTGAGCGGGCTACCTGGAAGGGTCCCATTGTGTGGTTGGGCATTTGGATTGGAGCTCTGTCTCAGGCTACTCTTAGGTTTTTTCGGTAAAGTCACGTAGGTAAAAAATAAAATTAATTAAAGCAATAATAGAAATAAAATAATAAATCACGACGTTTCAGAAGCAACACAAGTCTCCGTCCTCAGGTGGGACCGTCACAGCTAAATTTACTGTATCAAGTGAGGAAAAATCCAAGAGACAAGCTCTTAAATACAAGTTGAGGGGGAGGGGGGAGGGGCTTATCTGAATGTGAATGGAATGGGGGGGGGGGGCGAAAAGAGAACAATTGGTGCACCTCAACTTGGGGTTGCGGCCGATGTTGGCTGACAATTCCAAAATACAAATAGCAGTACTGTTAAACGCTGGGGATGTCAACACTCGGTAAAGTAGAATAGTACCTGTCAAATAAGATGGTACAAATATGTGTCTCAGCCTTATAAAGAACGAGCAGATACAGTGTTACAATATTGCTTCATTTAATTAATAAAATATATACAGGGAAGCCCAAAAAGTCAGGATACAGAGGGTTAGCATAGATATTTGAACAAATAAAATATGGTTATTTAATTTATTTTAACAAATGCTAAATCTGACTTCTATTAACAGTAACGCATGTGTAGTAAATTATTGGAGACCACTTGTAGAGGCAACGCGTTTATTCAATAACGCTTAACAGCAACAGTTCCAGCCTTCACTCAGGCAACAGTTTTAGCCTTCACTCAGGCAACAGTTTTAGCCTTCACTCAGACAAC
This sequence comes from Lethenteron reissneri, assembly GCF_015708825.2. Taxonomy (NCBI): domain Eukaryota; kingdom Metazoa; phylum Chordata; class Hyperoartia; order Petromyzontiformes; family Petromyzontidae; genus Lethenteron; species Lethenteron reissneri. The sequence continues at coordinate 4,095,361 of NC_083848.1, forward strand.
AGCCTTTTTCTAATTGCCACCTGGGGATGTACAGCCTCCGGACGAGCGTGCCCTAACACCGGGCTAGAGCTCTCAGGTCCTCCGGCTACGAGTGACCTAGGGGAGGCTATGCTGACCCGACCCAGCCAAGGCACGGGTCCCGACCACTGGCTTCCTGGGACCCGGCCCTTACAAAGACCTCAGGCCGGGGGTCCCTAGGGTCTCACCACTGGCCCACAGCGTCCCGGCCCTTACAAGGACAGTGGGGCTAGGGGTCCCAGGGTCCTAGGCTAGCTGGTCTTCTGGCTTCTGTTTTGGACTGGCCCCGAATCCGTTGAGAGGTCCGGTTTTTATACACTTCCCAGGTGTGTCAGCCTCTGGCCCCGCCTCTCTTCCAGAAGGTTCCAGGAGGGGGGTCCCGGGGGATCCTAGGACACCCCGCAGCCCCCTCCTGCTGTTGGGCTGGGGAACGTAGCGACCCCCCTGCCGGTACGAGGTACTGCCCCTGATGGGTCCTGTCTGCTTTTGCAGAAAAGTGCAGCCCATCTACAGCGCTACACATGCATGAATTATCTTTTGAAAGGAATTCGGGAATTTGTTTACATTACAGGTGTAAAGGTATAATATTTGAACATGCGTCAATAATACTCTTTGGTTCTTTCGATAAAGTCACGTAGGTGTAAATAAAATAAAATAAATCACGATGTTTAGATCGCCACACAAGCAACCTTCATCAACCGCTGACAGCGGACAACTGCTGAGAGATATTAATAATGATGAATAATGATAATCGATAGAAGATTCACTGTGCGCGGTATAACTTTATTTTGCTTAGTCGGGATTTGGGGCTGATATCATGATGGGTCTTTTTCTATTCCTGTACTGTTTGTTCTGTTGTAATGTGCTTTAATGCTTACTTTGTTGAGGGCAATATTTGTGCTTAAAATAAATATTGATTGGTTGAGTATTAATTTAAAAAACAAATGAAAATGTTTAATGCCTGTGTTAAAATAAATTAGATCACCCTATGTGTCCTGACTTTTGGTCCACATTGTATTAAACATTTCCGCTGTACCACTACTATCAAAAGGCATCAACAAGACAATCGGCCAACTAGGCCTTCACAGACCGGTATCATCTACATGTTAACATTCACTCTGAATCATGAGTATGAAAAGAAGCAAATTACAATGCAAAAAAAATAGAACGAAGTAAAAAAAATCTAAACTTCTAATTAACAATGTATGCAATTACTTAGTAACAGCCCCAAACCGCAATCACTTTATTACTTTCTGACAACGTCGCATGTGGTCATGTAGATCGACTTTGGGCCAGCATGGAAAAGTTGACCAAACACCCCGTAAAGGGGCTCCATGGATCTGCCTGTACAGGAGGCCCATCTGCTGGCAGTGGCAAGAGCGAGCAATTGCAGAAGCATGCAATGCAATACAAGTATCTATTTGTGGCTTTGACCATCAACGCACTCTGCTCAAAAAGCAGATTTTAATGAATACTTAATGTCAGTAAATGCAACTTGGTGATTAACGCGAGTGTGACTGCTTGCTGCTGGTAACGCTTCACCCTCAGAAAACTCGAGTAAACTCTCACATCGCTCAAGTCTAATTGAAAAATAATTTCAAACAACATCAAGCACAGAGTACATATTGTATTTGCTTATCTGGTGTCGATGAAACATATAAGTAAGCTTACACCACAGAATAAATGTATATATATAATCAATGTATATGCAATGTATTTGTAATCATAGCGATGTAGCTCATGGGTCGGTATCAACGTAGGTGGCAATCTATTTGGATGTTTTTCAAGTCCCTAAATATCTGTATCTTACATACGTCAAAACGATCATCCATACTGACACATTTTAAATAGTGATTCAACTTACATATGTCAATATGGACATGCATTTAGAAAAACGAGTCAACCAGTTGGTCATCTTTATTAAATACATTAATCCGAACATGCATGAATACAGATATAGTGTCTCAAACCTGAACATATTGAAGCCTGTGCACGCCGGTCAACGTGAGATCTGAAAGTTGGTTACTGCACTCTTTTAACATGTTTGTGTTACTTCTTTCGCACCTTATGTAGCCAACCGTGCTGATCGGAGGTGCGGGAGAAAAATAGCAAACAGTTATAGATAAAATAGATTTTTTATTTTGATTTAAAAGTGCTTGGCTCCAGTTGCTTCCTACTATTATGTTTCGAGGGGGGGGGGGATGCAATGTCTTATAACAAATGCTAAATGTGGTCTATTTCGGTGCAGGTTTAGTGACACATCTGGAATTTTATGAAAGTATTATAACGATATTTGATGACATTTCAGTTTACACTCTTTAATGTTGCCATGTTCAGTTGGTATCGATTAAGTATGGTACATGGACTACAAGCATGCAGTGGTGAATGTATATTTGAATCATACTTGCATATGTTCGAAATATGATTATAAGAGACATATATAGCAGTAAGAACGATATTCGAGGGAGGACGGTCCACATTTTTTCAGCCTTTCAATAGCCTCTGACACTGTATTATTGAGTGAGTCCAGATCCTCTGGGGAATCCCGACAACGTGCACATTGTCATGCAGACACTCTGACACGTGAAAGAGTGAGACGGGAGTACTTAACTTACAGCAAATCAGAGTTAGGGTGAGGGCCATAGCAAGCCGGATAGGCGGGCCATTTCCAAGAACTGAGACCGCCTATTAACTAATAATAATTCATCATGGATAATGCACATTCTATCCAAAGATCTCAGTGCGCCACGGTGTATGTAAAGTAAAAATGGACAGAATCCAGGGTGAATACGCAAGTGCTGGTGGGCAAAGGGCCTAGTTTTTGAAAGATTCGTTTTCAGAGAGTTTAAAGCTGCTGAACTCGAGATATTCATGCTTTGGCGTTTGCTTTGTTCTTGTACTGTTCACCTTGTAATGTTATTTAGTCTCTAACACCTGGTGTAGGCCAATCAGTTTCAAGGACAATACGTGAAAACAAATATGTTTGCACGTTTCAGCATACGTCTGTGTGGTTCATGCAGAGTTGATGATGCCATGAAATACCTGTCGAGTGGTTCAACATTTTAATACCTCCCGAATTTTTTCGAGGAAGGGAAACGCCTTTGTTATGTTTTAGGATTTGAATCTGCTCACAAATTCCGACCATCTGATATTCGATGGCAGAGCATTCCACAACCTTGTCGTCATGTACGTGTAGTGACATAGAATCGGTCACTTGGCAGCATAGCGCTGGCTGCTGGCAGGGAAGGGGATCTGCAGCTTGCAGCAGCCCTGACCGACAGCAGGGCACGTTATAGACCAGAGAGGGATGTAGGGGAAAGGTTATGGAAGGGACACGTCGAGAACCCGCTAGTAGGTTCCAGAAGGGGGGCGTGGCCGGGGCGGAGCCAGGCCACGCTGACAGTATCACAGGGGCCCCAGGAAGGAATCTCGGGGCTGTCGTTTGGAATTAGATCCCCGTTGTTGCTGTTGAAGATCGTCGCCATCGTCGCTGTCGTCTTGTTGCCTTCGTCGCTGTCATCTTCACCGGTAGTTGGCTGTCTTGGTTCAGCGCCGTCAGTGTCAAATGGCTGATGTTGTGAATAGGCTAGCAACTCACTTAGAGTTGTGTATAAACAAGAGAGAGAAACGTGTGTACCAGCGTAGGGTGTGTATTGTGCAAAGGGTGCTCGAATTAATAAAATAACTGCCTCCAAGAACTTACATCTCCAAATCAGTCACTACACACGCAAAAACCCTAGCGCCTTAGGCATATAGTCGAGGATTCGGAACACTCAGCATAGAGGAGATGTGCAAATCTTAGGGTCTCGATGGAACGTGTCACCGACAAAGGTCTCGTAAATAAGGGGCAAGGTCGTATAGGTCAACAACAAAACCTTAAAGTCGACCTGATATCTGACCGGTAGCTGTTGCAAGGCTGGCCATATTTGTTTAAGGGCTCTGGTAGCCTTGCAGATGGCCTATACGGCCATAATAATGGGAAAAAAGCAAAACATCACGAATTTCATGTTTTTATTATTTCCTTGTCGTAAGGCAGAATAACATATTATATTATTAAGTGTGCGATTTTGCAGACATACTACTGATTGGAGTAATGTATTGTATTCCATACTATGGATAGGTATGTGTATTGTAACTGTAGTAAGTTCGAGGAGACGAGGTCGGAGTTGAGGCACACTCAGTTTATTAACTCAGTGACAGGCACAATAGTTGAAGGGGTAACGGCCCCTTCACCCGTACTATGGGAAACCACCCTAGTACTAAGCCCTCTGTCCTGTTCCCCAGTCCTCTTGTAGTGGGCTACGGGAGGCTGACTGATCTGGCCCTGGCAAGCACAGATCTCGGCACCAGCTAAGCCGGCCTTGCCCTGACAAGGGCAGAGGTCCGGAAGCTCTTGGGCCGCGCCGCTGGCTTACCCAGCTCGGCCCTGACAAGGGCAGCGAGACAGGGGAGTCCCAGGGCCTAATCTCCGAGTCTTCGATCTTCACTGGTCAGCTTCGTGTCGAACCCCCCGAGCTCTCTGGCTCCCTGCCTTTTATAGGGATCCCCTCAGAGGGGCGGGGGCGTGGGGGATAACGGATGCGGACGTCGGTGTGACCACCCGTGTGTGTGAGTGCAGACACCCCTGTGTTTCTCGTCCGCCGTTTCTCCCGTAATAACCCCTACATCACCCCCCCCCCTGTACAGCTCGCAGCCGTCCTGGCTGCAACAATCCCTCAACCCCCAAGAATAAAGATTAACCCCAGTCAACACGCGTGTGCCTCGTAACCGTAACAATAACAAGAACAAGTGTAACAACAACAACAACCGACGGTCCCCTATACGTACCCACTTCCCCAAAATGCAACATATATACAGAACGTGGTTCCCCATCCCCATGCACACAACAGGAAAAAATACAGGTGAGTGAGCCCACCAGCAGCGGAACGCGCGCGGAAAGCACTTTACAATAACCGGCGCGTCCTGGTGCGTGTCCGTGCAGCGGGCCCGTCACAAAGGCCCGACCCGGTAGGGTCGGCGGCAGGTGGTGAATGTACAGGTGCGCGGCGCACCGGCATCCTGGACAAGCCAGCGTCGACCTCCTTGGAGGAGGCTGGCGGCAGAGAGGGCATCAGTCCTCGGGCCCCTGAAGATGGAACAGTTAGCAGCGGATCAGAGGCAGACGGCGACCCCGCCCTCCCAGAGTCAGTGGACCCCCCACATGTTCGGCCATAGTCATGAGAGGAAGCATGTGGAGCAAGGAACGGCTTCAACCGTGAAGGATGGACAAACCACCGACGTTTCCCCCAACAACTTAGACGAGGTGGCCAATGGCACCTGGGGGCAGTGCAGCCACGCTCTGTCACCCGGGTGCCATTCGTGCGTGTGTGACCGGCGCGATCGCAACTTTTCATTTTGCTTCTGGCGCGAGGCAGAGTTTTGCATGGCCGCCTCCCGTGCCTCAGCCAACCGGAGGACGTTAAACTTAACATGGTCCACCAACTTAGATTTAGCGTGCGGCGCGGTACACGTCAGCTGAGTCGCGACAGGCGGGTCAACTTCGCGGCCATACATTAAAAAAAACGGCGAGAATCCGGTCGCCGCGTGAGGAGCCATTCTGTATGCTGCTAGGACTCCAGGGATCTGAAGGTCCCAGTCGGTTTGGGACTCAGATACCTGGTGGGATAGCATGTACGTAAGAGTCCTATGCAGGCGTTCTACCATCCCATCCATTTGTGGGTGGTAAGGCGAAGTACGAATTTTCTTCGTACCCAGAAGCTCACACACCTCGTGTAAAAGGGCACTAGTGAAATTCTTCCCCTGATCGGTTAACAACCGTTCCGGAGCGCCCTTGTCAAGGACATAGCCGTGAACAAAAGCCTCTGCAACGGCCGCTGCTGACTGGTTGGCGAGGGGCCAAGCCATAGGCCATCGCGTGAAATACTCGACGCCAACCAGCAGGGACTTATTACCCCTCGGCGTGGAGGGAAACGGCCCCAAAATATCGAGGGCGACAAGCTCATTAACCCGGGTGACCGAAATAGACTGGAGCGGTGGGCAGGTTCCCCTCGCCGGCGGTTTCCGTTGAGCACACTGGGTACAAGATTGCAAGAGATCGTCCACATCCCTTGCCATGCCCGGCCAAAAGAAATTAAGCTGGAGCATGGCAAGGGTTTTGAGGGTGCCCAGGTGCAGGAGCCGCTCGTGAGCGGCCCATACAGCCCTACCCCTCAATGCGGAAGGCACCACCAGCCTGTGGCGGCGGATCGTACCATCCCAATGCATGAGGAGGCCCTGGCACAACCCCCATGAGTCAACGCCCGACTTTCCCTGAGCGGATCCTTCCGCGCGACGCCGTAGCGCCAGGAGGGAAGCATCCTCCATTTGGAGGCGCCCCTACTCCGCACATGACAAGCCCAATAGGGAATCCGTCCCTCCCACCGCAAGAGGGTCAACGTCCGAAGGGGCTCAACGGCGGCCGCTAGGACCGGATCGTGGCCGTCGTTTACCGATTTGCAACGCCCCGAGCCCAAGAAACAGGTGCAATCAGAAGCGACCGGCAGGCATGACAGGGCATCGACATTGGTGTGGCGAATCCCCTTACGGTAAGTTGTTTCGAAATCGAAATCCTGAATGATCTCCAGCCATCGGGACAACTGCCCCGATGGCTGGTGAATACGCAGGGCATACTGCAACGCCGCATGATCTGTACGGACGGTGAAACGCCGGCCGTACAGATATGGCCGGTACTGTTGGATAAAGAAAACAATAGCCAACAGTTCGCGGCGGGTGACGCAGTTTCGCTGCTCGGCCGGAGACAATACTCTACTACCATAAGCCACAACGCGCTCCACGCCACCCACAATTTGTGACAGCACGCCTCCAATCCCGGTGTTGCTCGCGTCCGTGTCGAGCACGAAGGGTATAGAAAAATCGGGGTAGCTTAACGGCGGGGCCCCCACCAGGGCGTCCCAAAGAGATGAAATTTGACCCCTTTGGCCGTTAAGGCATGTAATGGCTTAGCGATGGAAGCGAACTCCGCGACAAACCGGCGGTAATATGAAGCAAATCCGATGAAGCTTCTAACCTCCCCCACCGAGGTGGGAGTTGGCCAGGAGCTGACACAACGAGTTTTGGCGGGATCAGTTGAGATGCCTGACTGGCCGATGATGTGACCCAAATATTTTACAGATTCGCGCAGCAAATGGCACTTTTGTGGCTTGAATTTCAAATTAGCTGCGCGCATTTTGAGAAAGACGGCCCGAAGCCTATCAAGATGTTCCTCGAACGTCTTACTGAATACGATAACGTCGTCCAGGTAAATCAAACACACCTCCCATTGCAAGCCAGCGAGAACCAATTCCATCAGGCGCTGGAACGTCGCGGGAGCGGAGTGGAGCCCCATGGGTAACCGATTGAATTGGAAGAGGCCGTGCGGCGTTCTGAAAGCTGTTTTGGGCTTAGATTCGTCGTCCAAGGGAAGTTGCCAAAATCCTGAGAGTAAATCCAAAGTGGAGAAGAATCGCGATCCCGCGAGGGCATCCAGCAATTCGTCCATTCGAGGAAGCGGGTAAGCATCGGCCACCCAGATCTTATTTAACCGCCGGAAATCAACGCAGAAGCTTAGGGACCCGTCGTGCTTTTTAACCAACACTATGGGTGCACCCCAAGGGCTGATCGATGGAGAAATGATGTCAGAAGTCAACATGTCATCTACAGCCGATTTGACATGATCCTTTTTGGCAGGACTTAACCAAAAAGGATTTTGTCGGATAGGAGCGTTGTCACCGGTGTCAATATGGTGGTGCAGCAAATTGGTACATCCGATATCGTATTAATGTTTACTAAAGACGTCGGAAAATTCCTGCAAAAGGGTGCGCAATTTAGCACATTGTGAGTCGGACAGGTCAGGTGACTGAGCACACAGCGCCTCGAGCCAACCCTCGTCAATGTCTGAGGGCAGCCGCGACTGAGAATCGGTGGCCACCTGGCCAATGATTGGCATCTCCGCAGGTACCGGAACTGCATGTGCGAACACGGTTCCCTGCGAAACCACCGCCGTCCGTGTTCCGACATTTAGGACCGCGATAAACGGGTCCACATCCCCTTTAACAATAGTCTTGGCCGTCACCAAATCTGGCCCATTCACCCCGGCCCTAGACAAGCCCAGCATAATGCCCTGGTCTGAGACCCCTTTAGCGAATGGTCGACGCAACCGCAGGGGCACCAGCATCTGTGCCCCCGGGGGTACGCGCACCGTTCGAGCAACGAGCGCCTGTACCGTTGCACAGGCAGTATGCAAGGCAGGAATGGAAGGCAGGAACGTTATACGTCGGCCCGATGGAAGCTCGATGCATCGCTGGTCAATCAAAATTTTGATGGGAAATTTGGCCAAAAAGTCTGTCCCCAACAGGCACGGAATTGCCAGCGAGGAGGAGACGAACACCGGGCCAGATAGTTTAATGTCCCCGATAGAAATTTGCGCTCGAATTTGGCCGAAAATACCTAACGATCCCCCGTTCACAGCGTAAAACGGTATGTCGACAGGGAGCAACGGGCGACTCTGAACGGGCAGGATATTATAAATCAAATCCGAAATGATAGTCGCCGAAGCTCCCGTATCGACCAGTACCCGTACCTCCACCCCGTCAATATGCCCCGTGACAACGGACGACCCCGCCGACGCAGCTACAACCCGGTGAGCCAACTCGGACCATTGGCCCGGTTGGAGCGCCCTCCCCGACAAGCCGCGACCCGACGCACCAGCACCCAAACCCCGAGACTCGTGTGTCGGACCATGTGAGAGGGAAGTGGGTGTGCGTGCAGGCTGAACATGTGGGGTGCCACGACTTGCCCGAGGATGTTGCGAAGGCTTGTGAAGAGGACCGTCCGCAGCCCCAGGTCTCGCTCCGCGCTGTCGAGGAGCCCGGCATCCCGACGCCACGTGGCCCCGGAGGCCACAATTGTAGCACGCGACGAGCGCTCCCGAAGACTTGGGCTGCTCTCGGTGGCTCGGTACGTCCCGAGCCGGTCGCTTGCCAGATCGCCATCCCGCAGAACGGTCGGCAGCGAAGGCCCCCTCAGATTCGGAAGTGGTCGCCGCCACGGTGTGTCTCGCAGCTGCCTTGTTAGCCTTCCTCCGCTGGGAAATGAGATTGGCATGAATGTGCATTGCAGCCCGCAATGACGACATGTCCGCATCATCCTGTGCTAGGATGACGAAGTCCAAATCGTCGGCCAGCAGCAAAATTTTCTCGGCCACCATCGCATCGATCCCCTCTTCGTCCATACGCGGGAAGGCCTCCTTCGCCAATGACAGCAGGGCCGTGCGATACGCAAGTGGTGACTCCTTGTCGCCCTTCTGTCGCTCGTAGAAGAGTTGGCGACAATCGGAAGGCGGCCCATAAACCGTGGCCAGCAGCTGCAGCGCCGACTGAAGCGTGGAGCGTGCCGACTTGGGTGCAGCGGTGAGGGTGCCCAGGGCGTCGCCATCCAGCATCGCCGGGAGAGCACACAGCGCCTCATTGTCCGTCCACCCAGCCATTTCTTGGTGGGCAAGGAACCGGCACTGGAACCCACCCCAATCGCCGCCGCTTGCTACGAACACCTGCAGGGCCGGCAGGCGTTGTTGAAATGTCGGCTCCGTCCCCGATCCTATCGCAGCACTCGTACCGTGTCCATGGACAGTATGAGCAATGGCGGCCCCTACTGGAGGTCGCGCCGTCAGTGACGCGCTGGTTTCAGCTTGGTCGGTGCTGGCGTCCGTTGGTGGTGACGTGGCAACCCCTGATAGGCAGCCACTGCGACCCGCCCCCGCCGATGACGTGGCGCCCGCTGGTTGGGCCCCGCCACCCGCGTGACGACCTGGGGCCCCTCCCTCGGCCCCTACTGTCCCCGTGGCGGGAATTTCAAGCCTCCTGCCCATCGCAAAGGCGGGAGTTTCTGGCGGGCGTTGTGGATCTTCCCGCCGCGTCGCTCCTCCCGGCCCAAGGCGAGTTATCTGCTCCAGCATGGCGGCCGCTGCATATAGGAGCTCCGCCAGCCGCGAGTGGGCTAACGCCAACTCGTCAGCCGACGTCCCGAGCCTCTCCGACGATCCCGCAGGTGTTGGAGCCGGCAGCGGTTGTGCAGGTACGTCGGCGGCGACGTCTTGCACCGCCTCTCCCTCGTCGTCATCCTCTCCTGGGTCTTGGGCACGAGCCGTCCGTCTCGTATCCATGCTTGGACCACTTCTGATGCCAGATGTAGTAAGTTCGAGGAGACGAGGTCGGAGTTGAGGCACACTCAGTTTATTAACTCAGTGACAGGCACAATGGTTGAAGGGGTAACGGCCCCTTCACCCGTACTATGGGAAACCACCCTAGTACTAAGCCCTCTGTCCTGTTCCCCAGTCCTCCTCTAGTGGGCTACGGGAGGCTGACTGATCTGGCCCTGGCAAGCACAGATCTCGGCACCAGCTAAGCCGGCCTTGCCCTGACAAGGGCAGAGGTCCGGAAGCTCTTGGGCCGCGCCACTGGCTTACCCAGCTCGGCCCTGACAAGGGCAGCGAGACAGGGGAGTCCCAGGGCCTAATCTCCGAGTCTTCGATCTTCACTGGTCAGCTTCGTGTCGAACTCCCCCGAGCTCTCTGGCCCCCGCCTTTTATAGGGATCCCCTCAGAGGTGCGGGGGCATGGGGGATAACGGATGCGGACGTCGGTGTGACCACCCGTGTGTGTGAGTGCAGACACCCCTGTGTTTCTCGTCCGCCGATTCTCCCGTAATAACCCCTACATAACTATAGTCTGCACATGTTACGTTTCTTGAACCCTAAAATGTGATGTCACACCTGTGGTGGAAACTTCGAACTGGCTTGTTATATGTTTATTAAAACGTGTCTAAAGTATCTGATTGCTTCACTCACTCGCCTCCTCCCATACACGAGGTCGGGGGTTTGATTCCAGGCTCAGGACTTCTGTTTGTGTGGAGTTCGCATGTTTCTCCCTGTAGTTACCACATTTGGCTTTCTCCGGGACCTCCGGGACCTCCGGTTTCTCCTGCTGCTTTAAATTCCGACTGAGCCAGCAGGAGTGATAAGGGTCCATGTCAATACAATTTTTTCCCACAATCACCTACACTGACCTGCGGATTTTGAGTGCTATCAATGGTAGCCAGGATGCCACTGTTAAAGAGCTAAGTAGCTCAGTAGGCATTACATGGTTAAGCCTGCTTTTCCAATGGCGTCTCAATGAGGTTGACAACTCTGACATCAGAACCTATTCCCGGGACATTGCTTAATTATTAATATTTTTATTGAAATATCCTAACATTAAAATATTCTGTATTGCGTTTCAAAGTCACCGAAAGATCGATACCAATTCAAATCGGAAGTCTAACAGCCAATCGAGGTTCGGGTTGGCAACCTTAGTTTCACTCTTTCCTATCACAGCACGGCTTCCTCCACCACCGCTCTAACACCGCTCCACCACCGTTCTACCACCGCTTCTTCACAGCTCATCCACAGCTCCACCACTACTCCACCACCACTCGACGACCGCTCCACAGAGATCGTGGCACATCTGATAGTCCAGTCCCTTCCCACAGCTCGGAAGGGCCACGTGCTCCCTCTTCCTGGATGGGGTACCGCATCCACTCGGAGGCTTTGGGACGGCGATGATCAATACCCCAAACCTGCGCCTACGTCTTCCCCAGCCCCTCCCACACTGGCATGTGGTTGAACAATCAACAGGGTTAATTATGATTACTCGTATCATTTAGTTTTTTTTAATAGCCGTATATAAGAAAATGGGATTGTTGTATATGTAGTGGTGATACGCGCTGGTATTAAGGATCGGGGGGTAGCGCGTGGTGATTGGCTGTGTGTTGGTGACGCGCGCTGACGGTGAGGGATCGTTGGTCAGCGCGGGGTCATGGGTTATGTGATGGTGATTGGCTGTGTGTTGGTGACGCGCGCTGACAGTGATGGATCGTGTGGCAGCACGTGGGGATTGGTTATGTGCGCTGGCACAAGGAGAGATCGTGTGGCAGCGCGTGATGATTGGTCGGCTAGGGTGGGTGCTCGCATCGCGGTCCGCATAGGCTCCGTCTCCTTGGAGCGGAGGGCTATATAAGGCGGTGCGCGCGGGCGCTCGGGGAGAAGTTGGTGACCAGTGAAGACGGAAGACGGAGGAGGAAGAAATAGGGCCCTGAGTCACCTAGTCCCGCTGTCCTTGTAAGGACCGGGGCCCTGTGTGGCTCAGAGGCGGGACCTTGGGACCCGGGGGCCGGACGTCCGTGTGAGGGCCGGGCCGTGGGACCCAGTGGTCGTGATCCGTACCCAAGCTAGGGTGGGTCTAGAGGTTCCCCCGGATGCTACGGGGCTGGAATGCCCGTGTGTGTGTAGCCGGGTGGAACGTGTAGCGTGAGCAGTAGTTACCACCCGTGTCAGGTGGAACGTGTAGCGTGAGTGGTAGTGACAACACGTGTTACTGTGACAACCCAAGTGTGAATAAAGTGTGCTACCCGTCAAGTGGTTTCCCGCCGTAGTTTACTATACTTCATATATATTAAATCTTGAAAAATTATAAAAACACATTTTTTGTTAATGAAAATAAAAAATAAGTAATTTTCAGAATGTATTCTAATGTATGTAATTATGAAAATCATGCATTTATGCTAATTAGGTGCTGCTTTGTTGTCTAGGGTTGTATTATCAATTGGGATTCTCGCTTTAACTTTTACTTATTATGTTTTAGTGTTTATGTCAGGTCTCAAAATTCAGATCTTACCGCAGGAAACAGTTCTTATAATTAAGATTATTTTGCATGAACTTAGGAAGGCACCACTCAGACTCTTCTGTGTTAAGCAACTTTAATATATCAAAAAATCATCACACTCTAATATGCTAACGCTTATGCTAGGAATGTAAATACAGTACTCCTGGAGATGTCTTCATTGATCCGTACATTTAACCCTCAATGGTTACGTTTGTTAAACTGGGTAACAGAACAATTGGCTAATTCCTCAGAGTAAAGTGAGCATATAAGGCGATAGGAAAAAGTCCTTAAAAGTTAATGAGACAATATTCATAGGACAATAATGAAGAAACATGTTCCTAATGCAAAAGCAGACCTCAATGAAGTCATTTGTAAGATTTTGCAATTAACAAAATGTCCTGGAAGAATGGTGTGCGGCAAGTGTGTCTGCTTGTCAAGCAAATGCTTATCAATTGGCTAAGGCTTCAATAAATTCGCGGGCAAGATTTTGTGATTAAATAATTTTTGAACACAGAAGTATCCCTTTGAGTGTGTAGATTCGTAACGGAGATGTTTATAAATGTTTAGTTTCATCAATTAATTATTTTGGTACAATTAGGCAATTAACAAAAAGAATGCCTAAAATACTTCTAAACGACCGTATCTACGTAACTCAATGGGCAGCAATGCTTTTCACGATCAGCTAATAGTTAACACACCAGCTTAGGATGGCCACCCTTTTTGGAAGACAAAGAAAACTTTGAAGTCATCTTATTAGTCCCGATATGTGTGTTATGTGTGTGTGGGTGTTTGGTTACCTTGCTCAACTCTTTGAGTTAAGCAGACGCCGCTCTACTGAAAGAACCAAAGAGTAATAATAAAAAATATATGAGGCGATAAAGGATAAAATAAAATAAGTAATAATAAAAGCCACTCAGGTAAATTGCAGTCTGGTTCTTAATCTGAGAGTGTACTGGCAGTCTATAATGTCGATTTATTCTTGTCGCTACGATTCGAACTTTGACCGTTGTTAAAAACAAAACTCCAGTTGCAATAATGTCCGTTTGCCCTGTGGCTCTCGCCGTCCGTGGATAATCGACTGGGGTGGTGTGAAGTCTGTATCAGCGAGTTTCGATGTGAGACCAGGCTGTTTTTCCAGATGCCAGTGGGTCTGGAGGATTTGTTTGGGAAACTGTCCAGAACGTGCGTGGAGACCGTGTCTTATGGTCCTTTGCCCCGTGGAGATTCCCAGATTGTCACTAACCTCCCTTTGCCCCGGGGTTTTATTACATTTTCTGGCTTATCTCCAGCTGCCTTCTTGTGTGGCTTGTGAGAGGCAGTGGGGTGAGGTGTGAGTAAGATTTGTATCACTTTTTTTTGCTACACCCCGTTTGATTATTAAAAACAAATTGGCAGAATTATTCTTAATATACATTTTTGAAAAAAGGCCTATACTGTATATTTAAACTCAACACGAACCCGTCTGCTAGTCGACATAATTTTACGGATGGCAAAATCGCAACTACATTAACCATAATAACGTAACGTTTCCAGAGCAATTGAATGAGTGCATGAAGGAGGAACAAGGGTACACATTAGTGTGCGATATCCCAGCTACACATGATGCACACTACATTGGTACCATCAGCAGTTATCAGCGCAGCACTGTTCAACCCAGCTAGACAGTTAATTACTACAATTTTCAGATATATATTTTAAGTCAAACAACTGGCAATGTTTCCATGGGTGGAACGGAGCTGAACATCGTTTATGGTGGCTTTGCTCAATATCCGTTCACTAACTAGCAAGGCCGTACCACTCAATGTCTGTTCATTGGACAGCAAAGGCCTTACTTCACAATGTCGGGTCACTAGCTAGCAAAGTCTTACTACTCCATATCTGTTCATTGGACAGCAAGGTCTGATTACTCAATGTCCGCCCAAAAGTAAGCAAGGTCTTCCTACTCAATACCCATTCACAGGATGGCAAAGCCTTACTACTCAATGTCCATTCACTAGCTAGCAAGGCCTTACTATTAACATCTCACCATGGTGGTGATGCATTACTACTAGATCTTAAATAACTCACAAGGTATACAGAAAGTTATGGGTTCGATCTTTACCCTTACGCCCATATATTTAGTGTTTCCGTATCTCTCTTGCGATCGTCGTGTGGATTTTTCGACACTGTCCTCTGTTTTTTTTCTTCCACATTTAGAAACATGCTTTAGAGAATTTGGCTGCGATACATTTCCATGTAATTAACCACTTAATTGAACTATCATTTGTGGCCTGGCTGCTTCTGAATAAGAGTTAAATTGTTCAGTGGACCTTACCTCTTTATAGTTTATTCATAATGTTATGCCAATCACTCGACAGCAATGCCTTAACACGGAATATCCGTCCACTAATCAGCAAGGCCTTACTAATCAATTAATTGTTGCTCGACCACAGGTTGTGAGCTGCTCTGTCTGACTGAATCATCACATAATAGGAAGACTGCTTCCTGCTGAACCAAGTAGTCGGATCTTGTTATGCAAGAGTTGAAAAGGCGCGTTTTCTGGTTGAGGTGGCTACTTTTCTATAATCCATCGTCTTGATTTAAACTTAACCCCTTCACATGATTCGGCCCTTAAATCAAGGTGCATAGCGATTCATCAGTATTTTAATGTATACCCCCCCGCCCCCCGAAATAAAATTCCATATTTTACATTTTACAGAGCATTTCCAATTTATTTTAATTTTCATATCCTACTTACAATCGAATTCAATTCATATGTGATTTTCATATTCATGTTGGCTCTACGAACTGTATCGTTGTGAAGGAATGTAGCCCTTTTAGATTTTGTTGGTTTTTCCCAACATGTAAATCTTTATGAGACCCTTAATCTAATTATAAAGTCTAGCTTGCCTATATGCCATTCTTTTTAAACTTGATTCGCCATCTTCCTCGACCGGAATCAAACTCTCCATCAAATACAGGAACTTCAAATATTGATATTCAAACTAACTTTCTCAGTCAATTTCCTTATCCTCAAACTTTCACTTTCTTTCCGTGGAGGACAACACATTCTAACCATCTGAACTCTTCGGTATAATTTAAAACATGTCTCATCTCCGAAAAGCGGCGATCTCCCTGGTGTTACTGACGATCTGCACTCCATTAAAAACGTGGACGAAAGCTTAAGCGTAGATGGAGGGATATAGGTTTGGAGATTCATTTTGCGATCTTATAATATTCTTATTCTATCATTGTAATGAGAGGGGGAACTGCTCTTGAGACGTGACATTTTTACGGCTAATGTAGTTATGATTGGCCTTCTACTGTCACATTATCTCGATTAACAGATGGACTGGTGGTGAGTCAAAGCCAATTGCCTTATCTAGTTTTCTAATACAGGTCAAAACTGAAAAAAAACGATATTCGTGATCAATACTTATGGCTGTGAGGGCTTGAAACTTAGGGGTTAAATATCCCCTCCTTGACTAATATGAGGGGGGGGCGCGTTTTTCCAGTTCATCATATAGTGCTACCAAATCTGCACACTTTGCATAATTCTTGCCAATCGTGTCAATGTAGCACCAATTGTACGAATATTTATGCTTCCCGCAATATGAATTTGGTGCACAGCAGTAATCCCAGTTGTTTTTACTGTCTGTGTAACACCAGAAATATGACTGACCGTGGTAGCCACAGGGGAAATTATATCGGCATGGGATACCCCGTACAGTCACTATTGAAGAGGAAGGAGAGTAGCGAATACAAGTATCTCCTGATCGGCATATGCGCTTCCGCTTTTCGGGAAGTCCTCGTTGAGCTGGTGGAAAAGATTCATGGATCGCTGAAAGAGATGACGCATATGTTTCGATATTTTTTAATCTGATTATTTGTATAATGTCATCCCTGACTTTAACATTACCATCACATTTACCAGCAAAGAGCTCAAGGTTGTTGTCGGAATAATACCTCTTCAACTTGTTTTCAAGATCTTCAATTGTTAATAGTTGGATTTCAAATTCGGGTAAATTATCCCCAAAGTATCCAAAACTAAACTTTTTATCTTTGTCAAGGTGGTCACAGCAAACTGCAGTCCATACATATAATGCAACAGAGATTCTGTCAAAGGTTCTGGGTTCATCATCAAGCCAGTCATCTGGTGATATAGGGATTTTGAGCATGGAAGGAACAACACCAGTAATTAAATAAGCCTTCGATGGTGAGGGACACATGTTTTGTAAGATGTCTTTAGTATGTTTCTCGTAGTTGTACCATTTTATTCTGTTAAAGCATGCGTCCATTGGGACGGCATTTGTCAAGGTGAACGTGGCCGTCCTGCCTTCATTGCAATGATACAAGTTCGGGTTGAGATGTCCGCGGTCGAAGGCCGTGTTTTTGTAGTCACCATCCACCGCCTGCTTATCCTCGACACCTTCGTAGCTGTTTGGAAGTGCCATGTTCGCATCGTAAGATTTATTGATCAACTGAAATGAGAAATTCACAACAACACATGTCTATGTTAGTCGCTAAAATATTTATTTTTTGTTATTTATATTAATATATTTACCTTACCACTGCTGAATTAAGGCCATAATTTATTGCTCCAAACACGTGAAGGAGGCCGCAGTTTAGCTATCAAATATAGGAGTGTGCGACACAGTGTTTTGCCCCATTTACTCGGAGGCATCAGCCATCCCAGTTCCTTTTGGCGACCTCACACGCCAGTTACCTTCTCATGCCCAAGCCTCAGCAATAGCCATCCATCTGCAAGAGCCGTGTGGTACACGTGGTGGTCACCCCTGGGTGGGTGAGTAGGTGAGTGACTGAGTGGGTGAGTGCGAGAATGGGTGAGTAAAAAAGGTGTCAGTTTTGTTGCCAGATAGAAGGGTAAAAAAAAATTATCATATTTTTACTGGCAAATGAGGTTCCCATGGTGAATGGGTGAGTGGTTGGGTGAGTTAATAAGTAGGCAGGTGAGCGGGTGAGTATGTGGGTAAGCTAGTGAGTGAATGGGTGTGGGTGGAGAGGTGAATGTCTTTGTGTGAGATTCATCATTCATCTGCTGTAGCCATGCAGCACACGTATTGGTGTCCTCCTCGGACTCCTCCACCCGTGTTACACAGAGAACCTGGTAGGCATGGTCCACCACTGGGAACCGTGCCACGTGCCCAATAAAGCTCCCTCATCAGTCCAGGTCGTCAGTCCCATCTCAGATTCCATGAATTAATTTTGGTTTGGCAAGAACTCATCAAATATTTTAGCACAATTCTGTTTGATTAATTCAGACTTGATATTTTGCAATACGTATTATTTGGTTTTGGAAATCTAAACACCTGTATTATTGCTAAAACGGGCCTTTTAATTGTTTACTTCATCTTGATACTGCCAAAAAGGGTCCAATAAATAGAGCACAGACCACCAAAAACGTCAGAGAACACCGTGTCCTCCCACACGTTGCTGTTCTGCTCAAAGCTGCCAATGGACACGCTCACCAATCAAGCTGTTCTGTAAACTATTCACCATCACCTCGAGTCAGCCACTGCAAGCAACAGACCTAAAGAGGCCTTTCGCTGTTGCTGAAGTGGAAGTGGTCCGCAGGGTCACAAAATCCAACAAGGTAATGGGATATACGATGTATGTTTGCTGAACTTTTTTTAGCACTGTACGTAGCCAACCGTGCTAATCGGAGGTGTGGGATGGCCTGTGTCCTGAGTTTCTAAAAAAAGTTGGGACTACATGGAGAACAATGGCTTGAAAAGTATTCACCATCACGCACAGGACTGGCAATTTCCCAGAAGCATGGAAGCCAAATCCAACGTCATCGCCATCTTGACAAAATCCCTCTTGCCTTCCACCTCCAGGCTGATATAAAGTGTACTGCTTGACAGACTTTCCCCCATTATCAACTCTCAACTGCCTCCAAAACGAGTCAAGGGATGCCAAACCGGTCGTAATTGCTGCTAATTCCTTCACCACCCTCAGAGAAGCTAGTTTCAAGCGTCGACAGCAACCTGGCACAACAAGGATTGACCTCTCAGCTGCTGAAGCTGGCCAACACCATCAGATGCCATGCTACTGTGAACTTAATCGACGCGATGCTCAGCAACCATTCTTTCAGGGTGAACACCTTGCTGTTAGCAAAGCCACATGAGAATGATTAACAATGGTCTCTTTCAAGGCTCAGTACTAGCACCGTCACTATTTAACATCTATACATAAGTGACCTGCCAATCACATCATCTGGCAAGTGCATATATACGAATGACCTAGCCCCGACATTGATATCTAGCTCTTAACCATATTGCTCATGTATATTCGAACAAGAAGATCCTTAGCACTCAATCAAACATCTGTTATGTCCAAGGTGGGTAGTTTAATAATCCGTTTTATAATCATGGCCCTTATTCTCGTCTCAGCAAAAGTTGAGTTCGGTTTGTTAATATTCTTGCAAGGTGAAGGAGTTACCATAGCATTTGAAATCAGGCGCAGGAATAGTAAGATATGTTTAAAGTAGTGAAGATTTTGATGTAGAGTGTGGTGGGTTATATAAGCAAAGTATGGTAACTTTGAAAGGAAGAGATGAGAAGGTAAAATGCTTTGAAATGTGCTGTTATAGTACGGAGAAAGAAAGTTGATGTGTAAGAAGGAGAAATGAAGAGTGGTTGAGAGAATTTGGAAATAAGCTGAAATTATTTCAGGAATTGATAAGAAGAATGTAGGGTATGTGTTGGGAGGTTTGGTAGGGGAATTAATGAAGGTGATTTTGCAGGGGAATAATATGGAGGGGAAGAGGGCAAAGTAGGAAACAACGGCTTGGATGGTGGGAAAATGTGAGGGGATGGATGCGTGTTACAATGAAGATGTGGAGGATAGAAAAAGGTTGAAGACATCAACCCTCAGTTAGAAGGATGATTCTATTAAGAGGGAAGTGACACTCGTGTATCCAGTGTAACAGTAGGCTACTTATCACGTAAGATACTTCCTCGTGAGATTGTTATGATTGAGTATAATGTTTATTTACAACATAACATGTGTATGACCAAAGATTATGAGGAACCAGAACGAAACGCTGGTAGTGTTTGAATCATCGTTTGATGCCTGTTTGACGCGTTTTTACTTTCTCTTTATTCTCCCGTATTGGAACGAAACACGAGCACTCGGTTGTATTCTCATCTATGAACTATTTCTGAATGCAAATGCATGTTACCTGTGGCTCAATGAACCAAGCGCTAGGTCTTTTCGGAGCTGTGCCGCATTTTTGATCGTTGAAGACGTATGCAGAGTAGATCGGGCTCCGTTTTTCATGGTCGTAGAGGGTAGCAAATCGGTTGACGTCCTTGTAGATCTGGCAGATCTTATCGCATGAGTTGCAGTCTCGCATTTGTGGCTGAGTGCTCTTGTAAAAAAAGCTGCCACACCAGTTGTTGTCAAAATCGGCGACAACTTTTGCTCCGGCAAGTGACAGCAGCGGAGCCAAACGTGTGAGCAGATGCAGGAGTGCCGCCATTTATCTTCAAGCGTCGGTGTTCCTGTATAAATAGGTAACATACAAAAACATGATTCATATTTTAATCTGACCCCTTGACTACACACTGCTACATGAAATTTTCTCAATAGGCTTGTAGCTTACTCTTTTGTTCTTTTTCAAAAAGCACGTAGGTAGAAAAATACAATAAATATAATAAATCACGACGTTTCGATCGCAAACACAAGCGATCGTCCTCAATCGAAACAAAAATTCAGCAGTAGAACTGCTGAACAACATAGCGAGAGAGCTGCTACAACAAGGGGTTATATATGTTTGAGGGGTGGTGTAACCCAAGGGCAAGCAAGCGGGGTCTGAGCTAGAACGGAGTCCCATCCCTACACGCAAGCATATCAGTTGTGTTAATGGGGGAGATTATGGAGCGAGATTAGAATGTCAAAGTACATGAGCTTCCGTTGCCGCATAGGAGCACCGCTGCAGCACATGCGCACAGCAGTGTATTGTGCGCTTCCAGATGCACTTCTGCGACTAACTGGAACATTCTCCCTTCGGATATCAGGAAACAACTGGAGCTGTGTACTTTTAAATCTAGAATGAAAACTAATTTCTTTAGAACTGCTATATGTGTTTAGTTTGTTGTCCTACCCCCACACCTCCGATTAGCACGGTTGGCTACATACGGTGCGAAATAAGTTCAACATACATACGTACATGGGAGTTTCCTCATCATACTTCGCCATGCTGGTCCTACTAGTCCAAATTCAAAGTATAGCCACTAGACATACAATGCCTTAAACGGTGCTGAGAGGGGGCGCCATGATGGCGAAGTGTTAACTACCTCGCCTGGTAGGTTCGATTCCAACTCTGTAACGCCTCTATATTTTAGGCTTGCATGTTTCTCTCCACGTGGTAGCATCAAATTTATCCGGGTCCTCTGGTCCCCCCCACACATTTGTAATCAACATGCGTTTAGAGTATTTGTCTGTAATAAATTTCCATGTGATAAGCCACTTTGTTGAGCTATAATTTGCGTTAGCCAGGTCGCTTCTAAAAAAATATACATAGCTCAGTGCGCCTTACCTGGTAAAATAATTTTGTTTGTGTAAGTAGTTTAGTTTGAATGGCCTCATACCGCTTAACATTGAATAGATTAAACACCTGTACACATCGCTGATCTACATCTGCTCCACGTGCCGAGAAAATTCGACCCTGCGGTGATGGAGCCTTTTGCATGGGCTGCACCAAGACTATGGAATGCCCTGTCCACTCGTGGTTAGACAGGCGAATTAAATCCCCCTCTGTTTAGGTCGTCTCTACAAGCTCAGCTATTTTGCCTGGCCTACACTTCCCATGTATGTCCAGGGGACTCAGGACTACATTGTAGTATTGTGTTTATATTTTCTCACTTTGTGCATGGCGAACTGAGATCCCTGGATGATTTTTATCTTATAAATGTAAATTTTTATCATTAGATTTACTAATGTCAATATAATCTGTGATTTGGAAGAGGACACCGTTGCCAAGGAAAGGGTAACGATTTTTACATTAAAGCCAAATGTAGCGGCTCAACTTCGGAGCATGATGTCGGTTACACATGGGTACATCTAGATCTTAGCATTTGAATGTGAAGCAGACTGCACATGTTTAATCCACAATGCAAAAGCTTTGTTCACAATGCAACTTGCTGTAACAAACACGACTATTTGGCAATGTCATTGGACGAAATTAATATTATTTTTTAAATGATTATGAATATGCAATTAAGGCATAATTTTACAGTGAATGATGATTCATTCTAGATTTGAAGTTTTATGACAAACACCACATTATCCGCAAAGCTGTTTCTCCAACCATGGAGAAACAACTCCCTGAGACGCCGATCAAAACCATCACGTTACCATACATAGCAGGCGTTACCAAAAGATTTCCAAAATCTTAAACAAACACGAGATCCAGGTCCATATCAGTACAGTACACAAAATTCGTGATCTAATCCCATCTGTGAAGGATGTCATTCCTGACATGCAATATCCTGGAGTCTACAAACTAAGTTGCACCTTTGGTGATTGTTTCATTGGTGAAACGAAACGACATGTCTCGGACCGTGTTCGCGAGCACAAGGCAGATCTAAAACACGGCAGGACTAATACCTCCACCGTGGCTGACAATTGCTATAACGCTGTGGGTTCTCATGATATTGTTTTCTCTGAGACCAAGGTGCTTTGCAAGCTGTCTGGCTACCATCAAAGATGTATTCATGAAGCAATCCAGATATATAAACATAGATAACTTCAACCGAGAAGATGGATACAAATTGAGCAATCATTGGAAATATGTTATTAACCAAGTAAAATGTAACGGTTCATTGTTGTTCCATCTTATTACCGGGTTACTAGTCTATTTCACCGAGTTAATTACATCCTCAACGTTCAGCAGTGCAGCTATTTTGTTTTGAGCTCCAGCATCTGTCTTGACGGCAATCGTGTCGCCGTGTTGCTCTCCTCTCCGCACCTGACACCGCGCCAGGTTACTTACAGCCCCCCCCCTGCCCAGTCTCATGTTCCCAGTCATTATCGCACACGCAACGCTCCCCCTCTCCTCATTTCCCCCCCTCACCGCCCTCTCTGACTTATAACAGGACCCTGCGGGGTGGGCTGGTAGGAACGAATAACCAAAGAATAATAATGTATTATTACACTTGTTTAGCCAGGAAAGGCCCACTGAGTCTAAAGGTTTTTGTAGGGTCCTGGCAAGTGTTTGCAGTAGGGGGCGATGTTCCTACAGCGAATCGTACGATACGAAGGGAGAGGTTGAGGCCTAATTCTAGGCTTTAGACCTAGCTGTAGGCTTGAGGCCGCCGTGAGTTAATTTTAAACTTAAATGTTTGTATTATTTATGTAAAAGCTTTAAATTTTAATGTTTCTATTTAAAAGCATCAGGGAATGTAACATTGTTAAACATTAATTCCCTTGCACACACGCGGGGGTACGATACGAAGGGAGAGTGATAGGCGTAGTTCGAGGCTTCAGGCCTAGCTGTAGGCGTTATGCCGCTGTGAGTTAATTTGTAATTGAAATGGTTTACTTATTTATGTAAAAGCTTTAAATGTAAATGTTTCTATTTAAAAACATGAGGGAATGTAACATTGTAAAACATTAACTCCCTTTCACACACGCGGGGGTACGATACGAAGGGATAAGTTGAGGCCTAGTTTTAGGCTTTAGGCCTAGCTGTAGGCTTTAGGCCGCCGTGAGTTAATTTTAAAAGTAAATGTTTTTATTATTTATGTAAAAGCTTTAAATTTAAATGTTTCTATTTAAAAGCATCAGGGAATGTAACATTGTTAAACATTAACTCGCTTGCACACATGCGGGGGTACGATACGAAGGGAGAGTGATAGGCGTAGTTCGAGGCTTTAGGCCTAGCTGTAGGCTTTATGGCGCTGTGAGTAAAATTTTATTTTAATTTAATTAAAATTTTTATTTTTATTTAATTAAAAGCAATCTCAGGGAATGATAAGGGAATGTCAGTAGGGGGCGATGTTGCTACACCTAATCGTACATCGGACGGACGGACGGACGGACGATATAATCTGTTGTGGTCTGGTCCTCTTCGTTCCTACCAGTATAAACCCTCTTAACTCCGGCATCTCTTCCACTTCAGTAACAAATTAATTCTTGCTGTGGTTGTCACACCTGATGACATATGCCTGTGTTGCAATCGAAACGTCGTGATTTATTTCTATTTGTTTTATTTTTATTTTATTTTTTCACCTACGTGACTTTATCGAAAGAACCAAAGAGTAATGATGATTCGAATAAGTGCCAATTATTCACATAAATGGTATTACAGTGCACGTATGCACGAAGTTGTATATAGAGTGCAAGTGCAACTGTCCTCCTATGAAAGACATTACACTGTATCTGTATGTATGTGGCACTTCGGGGGTGCGGGATATAATTGTAGTCCCATAGTATTGATACACAAGGGTATATATGTATGTAAAGCTGTAAAAGTATAACTTGCTAATAATTAAATAATATCCCGTGATGTGAGCAATTCACAACTCTACTTTATTCTTATTTTATATATCCAGTGCATTACATAATGAATCGTTTCCTTCTGCTTTCAATTCTATTTACAGTACGGTTATTCTTTTATGAGGGAAAACGTTTCGCAGAACGCGTCCATTATGACAAGAAACGCGCACTCTTAGAACACGGAATGCGCACGTTATAACGTAGTACATGCCCATTCGAAAGCGGTTATTGAGTACTCGATGACGAACTAATTTATTGAGCTGCATGGTTGAATAGTACGATACAGTACGCGTGAGGAAACATTACAATAATTCATATTCTTAGGTTTTTTCGGTGAAGTCACGTAGGTAAAAAATAAAAATAAAAATTAATAAACGTAAAATAAAAAATCACGACGTTTCGGAGGCAACACTAGCTTCCGTCTTCAGGTGGAACCGTCACAGCCACGACAGCTGTATCAAGTAACTGAGAGATTACAAGAGATACCACTCCGTATATATAATGGTTGAGGGGGGAAGGGCCAGGAACGGCACACTTTTTATTAATATGGTAAGGTGAGGCTTAAGACTAAGAATAGACTGCATAACAAAAGACTGAGCCTTTGTTATGGAGAGGTGCGGTTTGTGACTAACGCCTAGCCTACATAACAAAAGTGTGAAAAAAAGAAAAACTAAACATGGTAAAACAAAACTGGCTGTCTATCAGTAACCTGTAATAGTTGTCTGTCAAATAAGATGGTCCAAATAAGTGTAGTTAAATCTTTTTTTGCATGGTTAATCACATCTTTCTAATGATTACTCAGTTTGTAACCATCATCACGGTTGAAATTATGTCTGTGTTTGTATATTTGTATGGCTTCGTGTACAAACCTTTGATGGAAGCCAGGAGCACCTTTGTCTCGAAAAAGACAATTTCATGAGAGCCCACAGTCTATTCTTAGCTGTCGTGGCTGTGACGGTTCCACCTGAAGACGGAAGCTTGTGTTGCCTCCGAAACGTCGTGATTTTTTTTATTTTATTTTACTTTTATTAATTTTAATTTTAATTTTTTACCTACGTGACTTTACCGACAAAACCTAAGAATATGAATCATTGCAGTCACGAAAGCTTAAAATCTAGAAACATTACAAGAAATGATACAGTTTTCCGCGACATAGCCTCATCTCAGCTATTTTTTCAGGATAGCTACAACGTGTGTTTACAGTGCAAACATGGTTCAGTCACCAGTAAGTCCTCGCTCCACACGGCTTTCACTTAACGCCAAACCTTTCAGGTACACATTTATCACGTTAAACGAGAGATTTATCTACTTTAAAATGACGAACAATTGGTACCTTATACTCTTTGGTTTTTTCGGTAATGTCACGTAGGTAAAACAATCAATACAATCAAATAAATGAAAACAACTGAATTAAATCACGAATTTTCGGAGGCAACACGAGCTTCCTTCACCTGATCACGACGTTTCGGAGGCAACACAAGCATCCTTCACCTGATGAAGGAAGCATTTCTGCACAGAACATACACCTTTAGACCATTACTAATATCCGCTAACTTAAGGTTACTGGGGGCATATTTCTTTCACTTGAGCAAAGGTAGGAGAGAGCGTGAGGTGAGAGGGCAGAAGTAAGAGAGTGCGTGGAGGGGAATGGGGTGAAACGAGAGGGGAGAGGTAGAAGAATGTGTTGAGGGGAGTACAGCGAGATGAGTGGGGAGCGGTAGGAAATGTGAGGAGGGGAGTAACGTGAGATGAGATAGGAGAGGTAGGGCAGTTTGTGTAGTTGAGTAGAATGAGATGAGAAGGTAGAGGTAGAAGATTGTGTGGATGGGAGTAGAGTGAGATGAGAGGGGAGAGGTAGAAAAATATGTGGAGGGGAGTAGAGTGAGATGAGGGGGGAGGTAGGGGAGTTTGTGGAGGGGCGTAGAATGAGATGAGCAGGTAGAGGTAGAAGATTGTGTGGATGGGAGTACAGTGAGATGAGTGGGGAGAGGTGGGAGGATGTGTGGAGGGGAGTGGAGTGAGATCAGGGGGGGAGGTAATAGAACGTGTAGAGGGGAGTAGAATGAGATGAGAGGTAGGGGAGTTTGTGGAGAAATGTAGAGTGAGATGAGAGGGGAGAGGTAGGAACATTTGTTGAGGGGAGTAGAATGCAATGAGAGGGAAGAGGTTGAAGAGTGTGCGTGGGGGAGGGAAGTGTAGTGAAATGAGAGTGGAGGGGTAGGAGAGTGCATGGAGAAGGGGAGTCGAGTAAGATGAGAGGGGGAGACTTGCAAAGGGATGAGTCCATGGATGAACTTTGGCGACATGTGAGGATCTCACCTATCAGCAGTCGTGTGGGATCCGGGGCTTGTCTTCTGAAAGTGGCCAACTCCCAGAACGGCATTAAATACACAGTGAGCTCCTCCTCCAAACCGCACCATGAGGACACCGTCCAATGAGTTTCTGTCTGTTTGCGGTTCCATATGGCTTCACGTCCCGTTTTTAAATAATTGTAAATTAAGTTATAGTGTACATATGTATATTGAACTTCTTTCGCAACGTGCATAGCCAACCATGTCAATCGAAGAAACACATACTGAACACAAAAAGCAGTTAAACATTTTGACTTAAAACTTTCGTGACTGCAAGCATTAATCTTCTTTGGTTCTTTCAGTAAAGTCACGAAGATAGAAAAATAAAAGTAAATAAAATAAAAACTACGAAATTTTGATCACAACACAAGCGACCATGATCAGGAGCAAAAAGGGGACAAGAGATAGGAGAATCTGTGGAGGGGAGCACATTGAGATAAGAGAGGAGAGGTAGGAAAATGTGTGGAGGGGAGTAGAATGAGATGAGAGGGGAGAGGTAGGAACGTTTTTCCTCCTCATGTCGATCGCGTGTGTTGTCATCAAAAGCGTTGTCGTTTATTTATTTAATTTAATTTAATTTTTTTCTATCTACTTCACTTTACCGAAAGATCCAAAGAATAGCAGTTAAACATATGTATTAAGATTATTTCTGCAATCTCAGGTGACGGCCTGAGACGATCACAGGTGGTTATGTGGTGACACAACTACGGAGCAACACTTGCAACCATGTAGTGTCCTGGCGGGGGGTTGCCTGGCACATCGGGTTTTTAATCCGAAGGGCCCCTAGACGGAAAGTCCCACGGTTTCCCGGTGCCAAGAATTTGGCTGACCCTCGCAGGACAGGTTACATTGTGATGCCCCTAAAATTGATTTAAAATTGCATGGGCGCAGAAAGAAAAGGTCCCCTGGGCCAACCGCAATGAGTTACTCCAACATTAGGGGGAGGACAGAGGGCAGAATATTAGGCAGGAAAAGCGCAAGCGCCCTTCCAGATAATGGGCAACAAGGGACAATTGGTGGTCGGCGACCGCCGCCGGGGACTAGGATTAGGCCACGGTAGAGATGGTCGAGAGGGACGACGGCACAGGTAAGCGCACAATTGGCTGAGCGATACGACATCACCCTGGGCCTTGGAAGTTTTGAGAATGAAAAGAGTAGCCCAGGACAATTTTAAGTCTCGTTTTCAACCTCTGGGCCGCCAAGACCCACTCCCTGCCGTCCTGCCTCCTCAAACCGCTCGCAGCAACCATGTGATGCCAGTGAGTGCTGCTACGAGGCAGCGATAGGTAAAGTTTTCTCTCGTCCTCCTCCCTCCGACTCTCACAGCATCCATGCGATGCTGTGAGTACAGCTTCGCTGTACACGGTAGGACGTTTGAGTGACTGGGTTCGTAGGAAGAGCTAGGCTAAGCTCTTCTCGCTAAATATTCCCCCCCAGGTAGTGTGTATTTGCGTCATTGATAAACTTTAGTACAGAGTATCGGTGCGGTGTGATTTCTGTGTGGGTCGTAATCTGAGTGTATGTGTGATGCGTGCATGTATTAAAACCATAAACGGCCGCCGACGCTCGTGCATCCGTGCAGCCGTGCTGCCTGAATATTGGGGCAGGGGCGGGTTGAGTTAAAATCGTTCGCTGACGCTTGAGCATGTTCGCGCGACAACAATAGCAGTAACGACGAGGCGTGCGCATGTATTAAAACATAAATGGCGGCTGACGCTCACGCATCCATAGAGC
Organism: Lethenteron reissneri; assembly: GCF_015708825.2. NCBI lineage: Eukaryota > Metazoa > Chordata > Hyperoartia > Petromyzontiformes > Petromyzontidae > Lethenteron > Lethenteron reissneri. Next base: position 4,123,699 of record NC_083848.1, read on the forward strand.
CGTGCCGCGTGAATATTAAGGGTGTGGGGCGGAGTTCTTTAAAACCGCTCGCAGACGGTCGTACGTGTTTATGCGCGTGTGTGTGTTAAATTGATCGCCGGCAGGGGCGCGCGCGTGCTCGCTGCCGCCGTAGCATTAGCGTTAGCATGTGTGCGTGTGTGAAATAACCCCGTGCAGCGGTGAGCCAGCGATTTATCGATGTCTCTCAGAGGGGGCGCTAACACGGGGGGGGGGGGGTGTGCTGATAAAACGGATGGCGGGGGCACGGTGGGGGCTCAGCAGGGGCTGATTGACGCGGTAGAGGAGAGAGTGTAGGAGGGAGTGGCGGGGGCAAACGTTGTGCCCCATCTGCCTGGCGAGGGCAGTTGGGTGGACGTCGGCCCTCACGGTTACTTGGATTCATCCTGGGATCTCAGCAATGTGAGCGCACTGCTCTGACATCTGAGCTGCTCGGCCACCTCTAATTCCAACTGATGACTGCACCTGCATTTTTGTCTGTCTACCAGCCTGCATATAGATCAGTTGCACGTGGCGATATCAGCACTGATCATGGGTATTTTCTTCACCAACCGGCAGTGACCCACACGGTGACATCTGCTCTGTTATCCCGATATCCCAAAAATAATAGAGGCCTTCATTCAGCCTTGGATTGAAAAAGGGCAGAATTACTTTCGTCAGCGCTGCCATCACCACATCCACTTTCTCCTGGGAGGTGCGAGCCTCAGATAAGATGCGTGTGCATACTTCTACAATGCAAAAACACACTTTTGCAATGTGTTGCACACTTCGCTTGCGACTTAGCGGTTGAAAATGTAGCCACAATAGTGCGCAAACAATGCATGTGAATTATTTGTTTATAGTGTGCTGCACGTCCCGTTTTTAATTAAGTTATCGTTGACATATGTATATTGAACTCCTTTCGCAGCGCGCACAGCCAACCGTGTCAATCCAGCAGCGGATTTTAATGAGGCAGAATCACTTTCCTCAGCACTGCCACCACCACATCCACTTTCTCCTGGGAGGTGTGAGCCTCAGATAAGACGCGTGTGTAAACTTCTACAAGGAAAAAAACACAGTTTGCAATGTGTTGCACACTTCCCTTCCGACATAGTGGTTGAAAATTTAGCCACAATATTGTGCAAACAATGCGTGTGAAATATTTGTTTATAGTGTGTTTTTCGCTCTCAAAAGATGCTGGCTGACACATTTAGCATTTTTTTAGATTAAAATTTGCTTTGCATTTAACTCTTAGTTTGTTGAGCCGATGCAGCACGGATGTATAATGCTCTGGGTTATGTTATGCTAAAGGTTATTTAATTATATAACTACTTAAGTAAAATATACTTTTATTATATCGGCTCTTTTTCAGACGCAACCTGGCCACAAATTATAGCTCGATGAAGGGGATGATCATTGGAAAATGTACAGGAGCCAAATAATCTAGAGGCATGTTTTTTTAAACGTGAAGGGAAACTGGAGGACCCAGAGACAAATCCACACAGCCACGCGGAGAACATACAACCTTCAAATATACAGCTAGTGTAAGGGTCTAGATCGAACCCACACCCTCCTGCATACCAGGTGAGGGAGTTAATATCTCGCAATCGCTGTGCCCCGTATATATTGGGGTTTTAATTACAACTATCTGCATCAGGCAACAGCCAGATGTGTGCAGAAATCCTCCCGTTTTATTCCTTAAATCGAGGGAGAGATGTGATGGCATCAGGTAAGGCCCACTGAGCTATATGCATGTAGCTCTTTTTCAGAAGCGACCTGGCCACATATGATAGCTCAACTAAGTGGCGTATCACGTGGAAATATATAGCAGCCAAATAATCGAAATGCATGTTTCTAAACGTGGTTGGATAACCGGAGAAATCTGAGACAAATCCACACAGCTACGGGGAAAACATGCAAACTCCCAATATACAGCATGCATCATGGTTGGGATCGAATCCACGCACCCGTGCATACCAGGCAAGTGAGATGACATCTCGCCACCATTGCATCCCATATATGGTGTTTTTTCGCCATTATTCAAATATACGCGAAAGGTGTTTTCCCAAAGAAGTTTTACCTGCGAATATTCTTACAGTATGTCTTTGGTAACCTTCCTATTTTGAATAACCATCATTTGTGAAACTATTCAAATTACCAGGTAAGGCCTACTGAGCTACTTAACTCAATAACGGAGGGGACCTGGCCACAAATGGCAGTATAGAGTTTGTGGGGGGAACGTGGTCGAAATTCAGTATGGAGGTTACATAAAAGACAAGGGACAACACTCATAGATACGTAGAAGCATTAATCGTCACTGCTTATTCTGTTAGCAGGTAGCTCTCCCTTCTCGTCAACGGGGGGCGGAAGCGCTATCACACCAGTGTTAATGACGATGGCCCAAGGGGCCAACGACAATCCCTGGGAAGTGGATCCTGGATGATGTCACCTTCCAGAAAGTTCTGGAAGGGAGGCGTGGCTCGGGTGGAGCAAGCCACGAACCAGTATATAAGCCGGACCTCTCAAGGGTCATCTCAAGGCGAAGACCGAAGACGGGACTAGCAGTAGGACCCTGGACCCCAGGCTCCGCCGTCCTTCTCAGGGCTGGAGCTGAGTGGCCAGTGGCGAGACCCTGGGGCTGCCCTCTCCTGATGTCCTTCTGAGGCCCGGTCTGAGCAGACCAGAAGTCAGGACCCATACACATTGGCACGGTTGGGTCGGGCTAGCCTCTCTTAGAGCCCCCTAGCCTGGAGGGATACAAAGACGTGTAGGGTGGTCCCAGTGTTAGGCGGCCATGTAGCCCAGAGGCCATTCACCTCCTTAGGTATCGGGTGGAAGGGGCCGTTACCCTTTCGTGTTAGGGACCTGTACCAGGATTGTTAATAAATATCGTGTAGCCTCACAAGAAGTTCTCCTCCAATTATTTACCCACTACACATATAATGAGAGGGAGGTCTGAACAAGGAAGGCGAGGTTGTATGTTTGTATGTTGAACTTATTTTGCAATGTACGTAACCAACCATGCTCATCGAAGGTGCGGGGGAATGACAACAAACTAAACACAAAAATCAGTTAAAGAAATGCTTTTCAATCTCGCAATGCAGTGACATTCTTTGTTTGATGGTTAGCCAAAAGCCGCTTTGATGATGACTGAAGATCGCGTGATGGTTTATATTCCTTGACGAAATCAGGTACTGTGATTCATTTGTGGCAAGAACTGTGTGTAATGAGTGCGACCTTAACAGGACCCTGCGGGGTGGGCTGGTAGGAACGAATAACCAAAGAATATAAACATAATGTATTATTACACTTGTTTAGCCAGGAAAGCCCCACTGAGTCAAAAGGTTTTTGTAGGGTCCTGCCAAGTGTTTGCAGTAGGGGGCGATGTTGCTACACCTAATCGGACCATACGAAGGGAGAGATTGAGGCCTAGTTCTAGGCTTTAGGCCTAGCTGTAGGCTTTAGGGCGCTGTGAGTTAATTTTTAATTTAAATGTTTTAATTATTTATGTAAAAGCTTTAAATTTAAATGTTTCTATTTAAAAACATGAGGGAATGTAACATTGTTAAACATTAACTCCCTTTCACACACGCGGGGGTACGATACGAAGGGAGAGTTTCAGGCCTAGTTCTAGGCTTTAGGCCTAGCTGTAGGCTTTAGGGCACTGTGAGTTTTTTTATTTAATTTCAAAGTTTTAATTAAAAGCTATCTCAGGGAACTATAAGGGAATGTTACACGTGTTTAGCCAGGAAAGCCTCATTAATTTAAATGTTTTAATTAAAAGCTATCTGAGGGAATTATAAGGGAATGTTACACTTGTTTAGCCAGGAAAGCGTCACTGAGTCTAAAGGTTTTTGTAGGGTCATGCCAAGTGTTTGCAGTAGGGGGCGATGTTGCTACACGGACGGACGGTCGGACGGACGAAATAATCTATTGGTGGCTGGTCCACTTTGTTCCTACCAGTATAATCTTTTCATCCAGCAACCAAAAGGCAATGCAGCTCAGTCAGTACTGGATAGACATCATCGGATCTTGCAGTAACCGTCACGACATACGTCAAAAATGGCATACATGCGTAACATGCTGCAACTTGGTAATGTTTTTGGCAGACGTCCCATAAAGTAGTGAGTTGCAATACTAGAGCCTTGCTGATACCATGCTACATGCCACCGTGTTGGCTATGTCACTTCTCAGTAGTGGTCGAATGTGTCGTAGAAGCCTGATCTGCATATTTTAGAACCTGACGATATTTTGCACGTGATTATCAAACGACATATTCTGGTCGAGTATGGTACCAAAGCTCTTTAGATGAGTAGAAAGCCGAATCCTGAAGTCTACGACTGCCACACCAAATCCTCCCACAATGTTTTTCGTCTGAGCTTAAGTGCCAACCAACTGAACCTCCGATTTTCCTGGATTAAGCAGCATTTTGTTCCGTGCAAACCACACATGCACTGCTCGTGTGCAATGTTCGAGTTTACCGAGGCTCTCCATATCTAACTTTGATTTTACTGTGGTGTACAATTGTTTATCATCAGCCTATTGATGGATTTTGATGTTATGTGATGAGATGACATCGTCAATCGGAGAGATGTATGTTAACAAGTAAACCCGTAAAAACAAAGTTTTTCACTATAAATCATTTATATGCGTGGCAGCGAACTTAATATAAAGGATTTAAAAAATATATTCGCCTGTGGAGGACGCGGGGATCGATCCCGCGACCTTTGGCATGGGAAGCGAGGGCGCTACCAACTGCGCTACTCCGCCACGACCTGTGGAGGGGTTACGCTCTGGGCTCTTATACTGTGAATGAGTTCTATTTGAATATATGTAAAATTAATTCGTTTTGCCTAAAAAGTGTAAAATTTTGGGAATTTTTTTTCACGAACATTAATTGTCTCGCACAACGAGTCTGTGTGGAAAATGTCAGCTCGATTGGATCACGGGAAGTGGGTTAAAAAACGACCGAAAGATTTGCATGGTCGTAAGCAAGAACACAAGCAAGCAAGCACGCAAGCAAGCAAGCGAACTTAATATAAAGGATTAAAAAATATATTCGCCTGTGGAGGACGCGGGGATCGATCCCGCGACCTTTGGCATGGGAAGCGAGGGCGCTACCAACTGCGCTACTCTGCCACGGCCTGTGGAGGGGTTACGCTCTGGGCTCTTACACTCTGACGTTCAGCCAAAGCCATGAATGCGTTCTATTTGAATATATGTAAAATAAAAATTTTTGCCTAAAAGTGTAAAATTTTGGGAATTTTTTTTCACGAACAATAATTGTCTGGTACAACGAGTCTGTGTGGAAAATGTCAGCTCGATTGGATCACGGGAAGTGGGTTAAAAAACGACCGAAAGATTTGCACGGTTCTAAGCAAGCAAGCACGCGAACTTAATATAAAGGATTTAAAAATAGAAAGAGCCCGAGTACGGACCCCTTTGGTACATCAACTAGGCATGACATTGGCGATGACTGTTCTTTACACAGCTTGACGAACTGTGATCGACCATGTAGGTATGGCTGAATCTACCTCAGTGCTGTGCTCAATATACTGAACCTTATCCTTAGCTACCCGATGAGTATCTCATGGTCAATGGTGTCGAAGACGGCTCAGATATTGAGACCTACTAACCCTGCGGTGCACCCATCATCCATAATCTTGACCTTTGAAATCGTATTCAGATTTGAGATTGGGTGATAGTTTACAGGGTCACTTTGGCTCAAGCCAACTTTTTTCAGGAGTAGTGTTACCTGCGCCATTTTGAACTATTCTGGGAAACAGTCGTCGCTGAACGAAATATTTCAGGTGGACAATTAGCAGCGCAATTACGTCTGAGCACGATTTGACAATCGACGTGAATGTAGTTAAGATTTTGGCAATCTTTTTGGTAACGTCTGCTATGTATCGTAACGTGATATATCGTTTGGCATTGTTGCTGCATTGGGGTTGTTGGCTGTATTGGTACTGTTGCTGTTTTGTTGTAGCTTCCTCCCCCCAGCGCATCCCCAGCTCTTTCAGCCTCCCACGTCCAGCCCCGTCCACTTCCCGCCATCCTAGCTTCACGTCTCCGCCTTCTAGCGTCCACGCAACGCTCCCCTCCCCCTACGCCCTCCCTTGCTCCTCTCCCCTCTCTTACCTATATAGCCTCTTACCACGGCATCTCTGTTCCACTTCAGCAAAAAAATTCTCACCAACCCTTAAACGCCAACTCTTAAACACAACCCTTAAACACTAACCCTTACAGGCCAATCCTTAAACGGAAATAATTGTGTTTAAGGGTTTGCGTTCAATGGTTTGCCCTTAAACGCAAACCTTTAAACACAGCCCTAGACGACAACTCTTAAACACCAACCGTTAAACACCAACCCTCAAACCCCAAATCTTTAACGCCAACCCTTAAACACCAACTATACACAGGAACCCTTAAACGCAAACCGTTAAACGCCAATCCTCAAATACAACCTTTAAATGCCATCTCTTAAAACCAACCATTTAAAAGCCAATCCTTAAACGGCAACCCCAAAATCCAACCCTTAAATAACAACACTTAAACACCAACAATGAAACGCCAACCCTTAAACTCATTTTTTTAAACATCAACCCTTAAACGCCCAACCTTTAACGCCAAACCCTTATACACCAACCCTTGAACGCCACCCCTTAAACGCAAAACCTTGTGTTTTAGAGTTTCCGTTTAAGGGTTGACCCTTAAACGCCAATCCTTAAACGCAACCATTAAGCACCAAGGCCAACCATTAATCGCCAACCAGTAAACAATAACCCTTTTAAACCCCAATCCTTCCTTACAAACACACAAACCCTTAAAGTCCAAACCTTTAACGCCAACACTTAAACACCAACCCTTAAACGCCAACCCTTAAACGCCAACCCTTAAACGCCAACGATTAAACACCAACCATCTAAACGCCCACCTTTTGAAACACCAACCCTTAAACGCCAAACCTTAAATGCAAACCCTTAAACGCCAACCCTTAAAAGCCAACCCTTAAACGCCAACCCTTAAACGCCAACCTTACACACCAACCCTTAAACGCCAACCCTTAAACTCCAACCATTAAACGCCAACCCTTAAACTCCAACCATTAAACACCAACCCTCAAACATCAAACCTTTAACGCCAACCCTTCAACACCAACCCTGACAGGCCAACCCTTCAAAGCAAATCATTGTGTTTAAGGGTTTGCCCTTAATACAAACCTTTAAACACAGCCCTTAAACAACAACTCTTAAACGCCAACCCTTAAACACCAACCTTGATAATGCCAACCCTCAAACGCCAACCCTTAAATGCCAACCCTTGAAAGCCAAACGTTTAACGCCAACCCTGAAACACAACCCTTAAACGCCAACCCTTAAACGCCAACCCTTAAACACAGTACCCTTGAACACCAACCCTTGAACGCCAAACGTTTAATGCCAACCCTGAAACACCAACCCTTAAATACCAACCCTTGAACGCCAAACGTTTAACGCCAACCCTGAAACACCAACCCTTAAACACCAACCCTCAGACACCAAACCTTTAACGCCAACCCTTAAACACCAACCTTGCACACGAACCCTGAAACGCCAAACCTTAAACGCCAACCCTTAAACGCAAACCATTAAATGCCAACCCTTAAAACACCAACCCTCAAATACAACCCTTAAATGCCAACCCTGAAACTCCAACCATTTTAAAGCCAATCCTTAAATGGCAACCCCAAAATCGAACGCTTAAATAACAACACCTAAACACCAACAATGAAATGCCAACCCTTAAACGCCAACCCTTAAACTCCTTTTCTTAAACACCAACCTTTAAACGCCCAACCTTTAACACAACCCCTTAAACGCAAATCATTGTGTTAATCACCATCCCTTAAACACCAACCCTTAAACCTCAATCCTTAAACACCGACCCTTAAATACTCTTAGTTCTTTCGGTAAAGTCACGTAGGTAAAAAATGAAATTAATAAAAATAAAACAATAAAAATCACGACGTTTCGGAGGCAACACAAGTCTCCGTCATCAGGTGGGACCGTCACAGCCAGATTTGCTGCATCAAGTGAGGCAAGGATTCAAGATGTAATCCCTTAAATGCAAGTTGAGGGGGGGAGGAGAGGGGGGGGGGGAGCTCATCAGAATGTGGTAGCCAATGAATGGAACGTATCGGGAGGGACGGGGATGGGGCTAAAAGAAGGCACGAAGTGCTACGTAGAACGTATCGGGAGGGGGAGGGGGGCGGGGCCAAAATAATGCACGAAGTGATACACGAAAGTCGGTGACGTGGACGTGGTTGTGCGCAAGCAACTATTGTTGCACACGCCAACGTATTGGACGAAGTTACCTACGTGACTTTACCGAAAGAACTAAGAGTATGAATCCTTGCATTCACGAAGGCTTCAAATCTAGAACCAACCCTTAAACCTCAACCCTTAAAAACCAACCCTTGAACGCCAAACGTTTAACGCCAACCCTGAAACACCAACCCTTAAACACCAACCCTCAAACGCCAAACCTCTAACGCCAACCCTTAAACACCAACCTTGTAGACGAACCCTGAAACGCCAAACCTTAAACACCAACCCTTAAATGCCAACCCTTGAACGCCACCCCCTTAAAACCAACCATTTAAAAGCCAATCCTTAAACGGAAAGCCCAAAAATGCAACCCTTAAATAACACCCCTTAAACACCAGCAATTAAACGCCAACCCTTAAGCGCCAACCCTTAAACTCTATCTCTTAAACACCAACCCTTAAACGCCCAACCTTTAACGCCAAACCCTTACACACCAACCCTTGAACGCCACCCCTTAAACGCAAAACCTTGTGTTTTAGGGTTTCCGTTTAAGGGTTGGCCCTTAAACGCAAACCCTTAAATGCAATCCTTAAGCACCAACACCAACCATTAAACGCCGACCCTTAAACGCCAACCCTTAAATGCCAACGCTTAAACACCAACCATCTAAACGCCAAACCCTTAAACGCCAACTCAAACAAAACCATTAAGAGCAAACCCTTAAACACAACCCTTTAAACGCCAACTCTTAAACGCCAACCCTTAAACGCCAACCCTTTAATGCCAACCCTTAAACACCAACCGTGAAACGCCAACATTTAAACACCAACTCTTAAACACCAACCCTTAAACACCAACCCTGAAACATAAAACCCTTGAACGCCAACCCTTAAACACCAACCCTCAAACACCAACCCTAAAACGGCTACCCTTAACCTCCAGCAGTGCATACCGATTGTCGTGGTTCCTGTAATCACTACAGCAGTGCATAACGACTGTGGTGGTACCTGGTATGACTACAGTAGTGAATACCGATTGTCGTGGTAGCTGCTTTATCTACAGCAGTGCAGACTCACTGTGGTGGTACCTGCTTCCACTACAACAGTGTATACTGAGTGTGGTGGTTCCTGCTATGATTACAGCAGTGCATACCAACTGCGATAGTTCCTGCAATCACTGCAGCAGTGTATAACGACTGTGGCGGTACCTCCGTTAACTACAGCTGTGCATATCGACTGTGGTGGCACCTGCTATGACTGCAGCAGTGCATACCGACTGTGGTGTAACCTGCTTTAACTACAGTAGTGCATACCGAATCAGGTGGTACCTGCTATCACTACAGGAGTGCATACCAACTGTGGTGGTAACTGTTATCACTGCATCAGTGCATATCGACTTTGGTGGTACTTGCTATCAATACAGCAGTGCATACTGACTGTGGTGATTCCTGCTATCACTAAAGCAGTGCATACTGACTGTGGTGGTAACTGCTTTAACTACAGCAATGCATACCAACTGTGGTGGTACCTGCTTTCACTACAGCAGTGCATACTGACTGTGGTGGTGCCTGCTATGACTACAGCAGTGCATACCGACTGTGGTGGTTCCTGTTATCACTTCAGCAGTGCATACCGACTGTGGTGGTGCCTGCTATGACTACAGCAGTGCATACTGACTGTGGTGGTAACTGCTTTCACTACAGCAGTGCATACCGACTGTGGTGGTTTCTGTTATCACTACAGCAGTGCATACTGAATGTGGTGGTATCTGCTATCACTAGAGCAGTGCATACTGACTGTGGTTGTACCTGCTATGACTACAGCAGTTCATACCGTCTGTGGTGGTACCTGCTATGATGACAGCAGTGCGTACTGACTGTGGTGGTCCTGCTTTCACTCCAGCAGTGCATACCGACTGTAGTGGTACCTGCTTTCACTACAGCAGTGCATACTGATTGTGGTTGTACCTGCTATGACTACAGCAGTTCATACCGTCTGTGGTGGTACCTGCTATGACTACAGCAGTGCATACCGAATGTGTTGGTACTTGCTATGATGACAGCAGTGCGTACTGACTGTTGTGGTCCTGCTTTCACTCCAGCAGTGCATACCGACTGTAGTGGTACCTGCTTTCACTACAGCAGTGCATACTGACTGTGGTGGTACCTACTATGACTACAGCAGTGCATACCGACTGTGGTGGTACCTGCTTTCACTACAGCAGTTCATACCGTCTGTGGTGGTACCTGCTATGATGACAGCAGTGCGTACTGACTGTTGTGGTCCTGCTTTCACTCCAGCAGTGCATACCGACTGTAGTGGTACCTGCTTTCACTACAGCAGTGCATACTGACTGTGGTGGTACCTACTATGACTACAGCAGTGCATACCGACTGTGGTGGTACCTGCTTTCACTACAGCAGTGCATACTAAATGTGGTGGTACCTGCTATGATTACAACAGTGCATACTGTAGTGGTACCTGCTATCACTACAGTAGTATATGGTGACTCTATAGCAGTATTTATCGACTCTATAGCACATACTACTAATCTGACAGAGTGCCGTCGTGAGGCCTAGTCCCGTGCAGAGCCCCCGTTCTTGCCTAGATTTCCCAGCCGGCCGAGGTGGTACCTTGGCAGGCTGTGGGCTGGGCCGCTACCCTTGCCCTCCCCTACCATCCCTCTGGCCGCTCTACAATGATTTATCTAAGTGCTATAATATTAGTATCTACCGACCCTATACGTAGTAAGTGCACACATTGGGGTGGGGGGGGGAGAGAAGAGGACATGACACTTTGCAGAATTTACCTCAGGGTTGTGTCTTATTTTTGTGCATTTTTAACGCGAAAGATAAAATTTCACCCCCTCCCAACGAAGGCATGTGCGTTGCTAGGGGGCAACCCCTGTCAGCTAAATTGTTAATTTAACTACTTTCAAGTTGACGGATGGTAAAAAGGAATAGCGCTGGCTCACCACGGGGCTTATGGCATGGTACCTGGCTACTTTTTTTAAACGTCAACCCCGCGGTTCGCGAGCCAAATCCTTCGCAAGTTTCATCCACAGACAGACAAATAATGCCTTTTTTAGGTCAGATATGTATGTGTGTTAGGGCAGTGGTGAGTGTATGTGTGTGTTACAGCAGTGGTGATTGTAGTACAGCAGTGGTGAGTGTGTATTAGGGCAGTGCGGTAATACTAATCACACATTTACCCTCACCATACAGTCGTTAATGAAGTAGTTTTTTAACAGTGCGTTGTCTATGTACGCTGTGAAGGTTTCAATGCAAAGCCCAGAGGCACAGTCCATCACCACGGGACCCGCATTCCGCCCGCATCGCATAACGGCCAGAGCCGCATTCCCACTGTACCGGTTGAGCGAAAATGTCCTCCGGTCACGCACATGGCTACGGGCGAGCTGTGTGTGTGTGTTAGTGAGTGGGGAGCGGTGGTGTAGCGGTTAACGCGCTGCGCTATGAACCCGGCGACCCGGGTTCGATAGTGTAGCGGTTAACGCGCTGCACTATGAACCCTGCGACCCGGGTTCGATAGTGAAGCGGTTAGCGCGCTGCACTATGAACCGTGCGACCCGGGTTCGATTCCTGCTCACGGAGGAACACCAGTGACGATTATCTGAACCGGTCCTGGGCCTCCCCTAGGTCGACTCAGCCTAAAATGAGTACATGGTGCAGTGTGTAAACATCATCACTGGGGAGACAAAGGCGGTTGGGCGTGGTGCTGGCCACCCACCCTCTCGTTTATCTTCCGGCCTTCATAGGTGCTCGCTAACAGCACTTGCCCCTACAGTCTGTTAAGGCTATATGGGGGATCTTTGTACTTTTAGCTTTTTTCTGTAAAAAGAAAAGGAATTAAAACGAAAACTGAATAAAATGAGTAAAATTTTTTTTTATAAAAACAACTAAAATAAATAATTTAAATATTGTTTTCATTTTATTAAATGAATACATATTTTAATTTTAATTTATTTTATTTTTTACCTACGTGACTGACTTTACCGAAAAAACTAGAAAGTATGGATCCTTGCAGTCACGGTAAACTTCAAATCTGAAGGGGGATCTTTGCCTTTGTGTTTCAGTGGGGAGCGGTAGTGTAGCGATGAGCGCACTACACTACGAACCCGGCCACCCGAGTTCGATTCCTGCTCGTGACCAACACCTGTGACGATTATTTTAATGGTCCCGGGCGTCCCCGAGGTCGTCGACTCAACCTCAAATGAGTACTTGGTGCGATGTGCTTACAGTGTCACTGGGGGGAACAGGTGACCGGGTGTGGTGCTGGCCACCCACTCCCTCTTGTGCCATTCCGGCCTTCATAGGTCCTACTCGCTAACAGCACTTGCCTCAATAGTCTTTGAAGGCAAAATGTTGATCTTTTTATTTATGTGTGTGTCGGTGAGCGTGTGTGTCAGTATGTGGTACAGCGGAAGTGTAGCGACAATGAATGTGAGGCATAGCCCAGACGAAAAACACATCTGGGCCACCCATTCCCCCGCCCATGGCGTGGATGGGTGGAGGGCCAGATCGGACCTCGCACCTGGCCGAGGGCGTAATTGCTCAGTCACGCGACACCTCCTATTCTGTCTCTTCCTTCTCCCCGCCTCTTCTATCTCCCCCATCTCTTCCTCGAGTCTCTCTGTCGGCCCTGGCTGTTGCCCCCACGTGCTTCGCGCTCCACAGCAATGGCTTCAGACTTCTCCTGCTCCATTTGCCTGGAGTTGTTCAAGGTCCCCGTGAGTTTGAGCTGTGGCCACAGCTTCTGCAAGTCGTGCATAGAGAGCCACTGGGCAGTGCAGTCAGCGAAGGCCAGGTTCACCTGCCCCGAGTGTCGTGAGATGTATTACCAAAAACCAAAGCTGAGCAAGAATATCCTTCTTGCCAACATCGTCGCAGATTTAAATCAAATTAACATCGTCCCACGCCCAGGGAGGAGATGCAAGCGGCACGGGCAGGGCCTGGGCCTCTACTGCAAGACGGACACACAGCTGATCTGCATGGGCTGCATGGGCGACCACAGGAGGCACGACATTGTCCCAGTGCAGGCGCAGCGAGGGGAGAAGGCGGTGAGCAGAGCCTCTGATCCACGTCGCACGTGCACCCCAAGTCGCATAATCGGCCTACTGCATTACAGTGCCCTGCTGTATTATAGTGCCCTGCTGTGACTAGTCATTGTTTGATAGATGTGTGTGTGTGTATTTGTCTATGTTTGGCGTGGTGCCGGCCGTCCACCGTCTCGTGTGCTGTGCCGACCTTCATATGTACTCTCTTACAGTACTTGCCTCAAAAGTATGTTAAGGCTATACGGGCGATCTTTGTATGTGCCTGTATGTGACGTCCACTGCCACATTCCCACAGAACCGGTTCAACGAACATTCCATACAGTCACGCACCCGGATATAGGGGCGAGGTGTGTGTGTGTCAGTGAGTCCGCCATTGTGTGTATGTATGTATGTTGAATTTATTGACACCATAGGTCGCCAACCGTGCTAAACTAAATGCAAACAGCAGTTTTAAAGAAATGTGATTTTAATCTAGATTTAAAATTGCATAGCTCCAGTGACTTCCTAAATTGGAACGAAGAGCATTACAAACGACCACAGATGTGAATAAAAAACGCGGGATGCTGTGACCGTCTTAATTTGATGGCTAGCCAAATGCCTCTGCGAAAATGACTGGAGTTTGCGTGATGGTTTATGTTTCTTGACGAGATCAGCAAGGGCCAGGTGCGGTAGGAGACTGCCAAACCACAGGGAGTGGATCTTATTTTGGACAAAAAACGATGGTAGCATGGTGGTGAGATGTCGGAAGCTGTAATAATAAGAATGCATTTTATTTATCTTGCGCGTTTCCCATGCTCAAAGCACTGCTGCTCATCCCTTCCTACTGGATCCCCTTACCCCTATCTGATGCGCTCCACATTTTTTCCTCTTTAAAATACAATTTTTACTTTCTCTTTACCGCACTCAATTTCCTTCCCCATGATTTACTGTCCCTCAGCTTCCTGCTCTTTTTTCTTCAATGATCTTGACTGTATCCTATCTACTCTTTCCAATTGCTTCTCCATTAATTCTACTGGGTGACTTTAACCTAAATATTACATCACCATCCACCTCTGCTTCTCTACTTATTGGCTCTTTCCACCTCCATCTCATCCCCTGTCCCCCAACTCATTCCTCTGGTGGAACACTCGATCTCATCTTCATTTCCAGTTGCTCAGACTCTAGTCCCCTCGCCCTCCATCCGATCACTTACTAATGACTGTGACACTTCTAGTCTCCCCCCCGCCACCTTCCTCGCCTTCCCATGCAGCTCCTCGCCTCCACCACAACCTACACTCCCTTAGCAACTGCACACTTATTCCATTGGTATCCTCATCTCTTCCCTCAATCCCTGATTTCTCTTCCCTGCTTGTCCTAAATTCAGCACTTTCTTCCTCGTTGAACTCGCTTGCACCTCTACTCCCTTTTTACGCTCAAGCCTCAGCACTGGCTCATGAGCAGGGCACATCTGGAAGACCTCACCAACTAATGATTGCCATTCCTCATACTTCCCTACTTTCAAATTACACTTCTGCTCTGGATGCTGTTCACCAACCGTACTTTATTTCCATAATTTCTTCCCTATCTTCGCACCCTGCTCTGCTTTTCAATACCCATAATTCTCTGGTCCACCCATGCTCTACCGCACCTGTCACTTCCTCTTCTTCCCCCTCTCCTGTGGTCTTTTCCAACTACTTCACGACCAAGATCGACCACATTCGCTCCTTGCTCACTGCGCAACCCCCTGATATCCCTGCACCTAGTGACTCCTCCCTGCCCTACCCTACTACTACCTTTTCCTTAAATGCTTTCTCCCATCTTCTTGTTTCTTTCGGTAAAGTCACGTAGAAGGGAAGTAATAAAATAATAAAAATAAAACATAATAAAACAATTCTCACGACGTTTCGGCTACAACGCAAGCAGCCGTCTTCAGGTGAAGAATGAGACACTACCAAACTAGGAGCTTATATATAAGCTGCATTGGGGGTTGAAGAGCGCCTTAACAAAAAGAATGTGCATGTGAAGAGGAATTTAGCATATTCCTTCTGGAGCTGTCTACCATAATCTCAAAAAACTGCCCACATTTTCCTCCCTCGATCCCATTCCACCTTCTCTTCTTCCATCCATTCTCCAATCCATTCTCCCAATTGTTCTTCAAATTTCCTTGGCTCATTTTAACTCTTCCCTCTCGTCCAGCAAATTCCCCAACCCTTCCAAAACCACCATCATCCAACCGCTTCTCAAAACACCATCTCTAAATCCTTCTGTCCCCGCACACTATCACCCTATATCCTTGCTTCCTTATTTCTCCAAACTTCTAGAACACTTAGTGTACTCCCGTCTTTCATCCTACATCTCTTTCCAATTGCTGTATCCCCTCGACCAGTCTGGTTTCTGCCCTCTCCACTCCACTGAAACTGCCCTCCTTCACACCCACAATCACCTTGGTACTTGGTCCCCTTCTGTTCTCCATATACACAACTTTCCTAGAGTCTATTATTTCTTCCTTTGATATTTCTTATCACCTCTTTGCTGATGACACTCAAATTTCCTTATTTTCCAATTCATTCACCCCCAACTTTCTCTCTGCATCGCATCCTGTCTGACAAGCCTGGATGACCCAAAACTTCCTTTCCCTAAATCCTTCCAAAACCTAGGTGCTTTTCTTTCCATCCTCCTGCTCATCCCCTCCTGCACCATCCCCCCCCACCCACTCAAATTCTTCCACCCTCATTCTCGGTGTTCCCTTTCATTACACTCTTTCCTTCACTTCCCATACTGCCAATACCACTCGCACATGCCATTACCATCTGACAATCAGAAATATCTGCACCCTCATCACTCCCACCGCTGCCAAACTCCTCATGCACTCCCTTGTCTTCGCTCGTCTTGATTACTGCAACTCACTCCTCGTTGGTTTCCCTGCTTATGCCTTTATCCCTCTCCAACACATCCAAAACGCAGCGACACACGCTGTACTCAACCTTCCCTACATGTCTCACTGCTCCCCTCTCCTTCAACAATTTCACTGGCTTCCTGTTTATCGCCGCTGTATTTTTGAATTCCTCACCCTAGTATTACAAGCTTTGCATGGTCTTGCCCCCCCACCTCTCCTCTCTCATTTATTTATACGTCCCTTTACACCCCTCCGATCTGAATCTTCCCTTCTTCTCTCTCTCCCTCCACCTCCTTGCGCCCAATCTCGATTTAGTGCTTTCTCTCTTCTTGCCCTGTTACACTGGGACAAACTCCCTCTCCACATTAGACTTTCCCCCTCACTTTCCTGCTTTCGCTCTGCCCTTAGGTCCTTCCTCTTTTCTATTGCTTTTTCTCTTCCACTGCCTCTAACCCACTCACAGTCCCCCCGTCCTCTTCCTCTGACGTCTCTAGTTCCTGACCCAGCTCTGACGTCTCGCTTTCTCCATGTGCACCTAACCACGTCTCTCTCTTAGCCCTCCACCGTGCTCCTCAATCGCCCAAAATATCCAGCCACCAGAACCTCTGCCGCTACCACCCTTCACCTACCCTCATTCATGCCCAGCAATAGCACCTATCTATCCCATCACTTCACACATATTTCCTCATACCCCGCTGCCTCTCATTCATGTTGCACCCATATGTCACCCTTATTCACCATCACTTTATTCCCCTACCCATGCAACATCAGCTCCTTACCCATGTCTCTCCATCCATTCCATTACCTTCCTCACGAACAGCCATTCCACCCCATCTGTTCCTCCCTTTTAGCTCTTTTGTGTACCGCCGTCAGTTTGCATTGTAAAGCGCTCTAAAAAGGGCGCTATATAGTTTAAATAGAATAGAAGTAAGCAGAGGTGAGGAATGGTGATGGTTGCTTATGCTTCCACCAAAGATGAACATCAGTGGAGGGATGCAGGAAAAGCCATTGTGTCAGATGCCTTCTATGACCTCATATCACAGGTGCTAAAGTAGCCCTTCGGGATGGAGTCATCCTGTTAGGTGACTTTAATGTCCGAGTGGGTCATGACACTGGCACCTGGGCTGGAGTGGTTTGAAGCAAGGCTGTAGCCATGGAGTCAACATTGGGGGGGACCAAATCTTCCAGGGGGTCTGGGGGTCCCTCCCCAGAAAAAAAAATCTTAATTTGAAAACAAAATTTCTGCCATTTACTGCCTAAAATATTAAAAAATTCACTAACACATAGGATGGATTTTTTTACAATAATGTCTAATAGTGTATTGTATTACATTGCTGTTTTTTTCTTTATTACCTTTTCTTGTTTCATTGTATGTAATGACAGGGATTAGGGATTAATAAATTACAACCATAACCACAATAATATAAACAGAAATCTATTTTATAGTAATATATGCACCTCCTGCTTCTCCACCCGTTCATTCATCCGATCGAACTTTTCATTGAAGGAGAATAGGATGCAAGTATTTTCTCCCAATTTAGAGTGAAGTTCTTGGATGAGCTGAAGGACGTCCCTATCCGTTTCCTCAGGGCTTGGTGTGTACGGAGAGCCTTCTTCCCCAGTACTTGCTCCGCCATTAGGCTCGAGGGGGAGCGAGGAGACTCAGGCTGCTGCCACGGCAATTACCGTGTTGGGCCTGCTCTGGGACGTCAGGGGCACCAGTGGAGGAGATAGGGAGGAGGAGACACCAAATAACTGCAGTTCGGGAGGCGAGGGGGAAGTCAGGGTATAATAATAAAACGTGGCGCTGCAATACAGGCCCAAGCCTACCCTGTTTCCTGCTCCTGCTGCTCCTTTAATAGTCTATGATGTTTAACGGGTAAAGGGAGGGTTACATTTTCGGAGAAAACAATCTCATGAGAGCCCACCGAGTTGTAGCAATGATCGGCAACGGCGGATAACTCAATTTTGCCGTGTTTCAAATCTGACTTGTGCTCGCGGACACGATCAGAGAATGACGTTTCGTTTCCCCAATGTAACAGTTACCAACTAAGGTGCTCTGCAAGCCTTCTGGCTACCATCAATAGTTTGTACACGAAGCCTTTCAGATATACAAACACAGACATAATTTCAACCGTGATGATGGGTACAAACTTAGTAATCATTGGAAAGATGTTATCAACCATGCAAAAAAGATTTAAATACACACTTTTGGACCATCTTATCTGACAGGCACTATTTACTTCACCGAGTGTTAACATCCCTAACGTTTAACAGTACTCTGTATTGTCAGCCAACACTGGTATAAACATGGGCATTTCCACTCCTTTTCTATTATGTACATCCACAGTTACTTGCGCAACACGTCCCTGACCACGAGTCCATTCATCCCACAGTGACTTGCGCACAAACAGCATAACAAAGAGCGGCTTAATCGTATCTAATTCATTTACCCACCCAACAGTATAACAAAAGCAGTAATTGACCACTTCAAAACTCCTCCTCCCCCGCTGCCCTTCCTGGCTCCTCCCCCCTTAACCACTATATAAGGTACAGATATTTTGCTGTAACGGTTTCACCTGAAGACGGAAGCTTGTGTTGCCACCGAAACGTCGTGATTTTTATTGTTTTATTTTTATTAATTTTTATTTCATTTTTTACCTACGTGACTTTACCGAAAGAACTAAGAGTATGAATCTTTAAAACTAGTTTTGGCCACTGGCTCTCCTTATTGTTATTACTATTTGAAAGGACTTGCTCTTGACTTTAATCACGTGATTTTCCCTAATCGTTAGGTAACCTGCTGCTCTAACCAGCTTGAACTTTTAAAGATAAACCCCTCTTCATTTCAATCGGTAATATGCCGAGTATATGGGTTCATTTCTACTTGTTATAATATCAGTCAATCTACAATCAGCCTCATTCTGAGCGAGTCCTCGATAGTATAGTGGTTAGTATCCCCGCGTGTCACGCGGGAGACCGGGGTTCAATTCCCCGTCGGGGAGAGCTACACTTTTTAAAAGTTTTGGCCACTGGCTCTCATTCTTATTACAATTTAAAATCACTTGCTATTTTCTTTTATAACGTTAATTTCACCAAACGTCAAATCACCAGCTGCACTTAAAAGCCTCAACTTTTAAAGATGAATCCTGCTTCATTTCAACTGATTATTTATTGAGTATTAGAGTTTATTTCTAGTTATAATTTCTGTCAATCAAAAATCTGCCCCACTCTGACCGAGTCCCCGATAGTAAAGTCGTTAGGTTCCCCACGTGTAACGCGGGAGACCAGGGTTCAATTCCCCGTCGGGGAGAGCAACTCTTTTTAAAATGTTTTGGCCACTGGCTCTCATTGTTATTACAATTTAAAATCACTTGCTTTTCCCTTTTATAACGTTAATTTCACCAAACGTCAAATCACCTGCTGCACTCAAAAGCCTTAACTTTTAAAGATGAATCCTTCTTCATTTCAAGCTATTATTTACTGAGAATATGAGTTTTTTTTTGTTATAATTGCTGTCAATCACGAATTAGCCCCACTCTGACCGAGTCCTCGATAGTAACGTCGTTAGTCTCCCCACATGGAATGCAGGAGACCAGGGTTCAATTCCCCGTCGGGGAGAGCAACTCTTTTAAAAAAAATGGCCACTGGCTCTCATTGTTATTACAGTTTAAATATAAAATCGCAAGTCTGTCTGTCTGTCTGTGTGTGTGTCTGTCTGTCTGTGTGTCGCCGGACCATACGCAGTTTCATTGGACGAAATGTGAGGGATTTGCGAGACACGATTGGTCCGTTTGGTTTTCCAAGGCGGTTGCCCCTGGCAACGGGTAGCGACGCATTCGCTGCGGGGTGGACGCCATTTTTAATTCCCGTTAAAAATATGTGCACGCATTAACACGCGACTCTGAGGTAAATTCATCAAAGTTTCACGTCCTCTTCATTCCCCCCCCCCCCACCCCAATGTGTGCAATTACTATTATAGGGTCGGTAGATAATAAAATTATGGCGATTAGACAATATTATTGTAGCGCGGGGGGGGGGGGGGGTAACGGCCCCAGTACCCAGCCTCAGCCGGGTGGGCAATTTAGGCGAGGCCGGAGGCTCTGCACGGTACTAGGCCTCGACACCCCACTACACTATAGGCCGTACATATTACTGCACAGCGGTCGAGGAGATCGTGGCTGGGGGGGGGGGGGCAGGTGTAGCAGCCCATCTGTGTATATATGTAAGGTTATTAAGAAATATATTTTTCACCCGGGCAACGCCGGGTACTTCTGCTAGTTACAGTTTAAAAGGACTTGCTCTTGACTTTAATAACGTTATTTTCACCAATTGTGAAGAAACCTGCTGCTCTAACCAGCTTGAACTTTTAAAGATAAACCCCTCTTCATTTCAAACGGTAATATGCCGAGTATATTGGTTCATTTCTACTTCTTATAATTTCAGTCAATCTACAATCAGCCTCATTCTGAGCGAGTCCTCGATAGTAAAGTGGTTAGTATCCCTGCCTGTCACGCAGGAGACCGGGGTTCAATTCCCCCGTCGGTGAGAGCAACTCTTTTAAAAAAGAAAATGGCCACTGGCTCTCATTGTTATTACAATTTAAAATTAATTGCTGTTCCCTTTTATCACGTTAATTTGACCAAACGTTGACTCACCTGCTGCACTCAAAAGCCTGAACTTTTAAAGATGAATCCTTCTTCAATTCAAGCTATTATTTACTGACAATATGAGTTTTGTTTTGTTATAATTGCTGTTAATCACGAAATAGCCCCACTCTGACCGAGTCCTCGATAGGAACGTCGTTCGTTTCCCCACATGGAACGCGGGAGACCAGGGTTCAAATCCCCGTCGGGGAAAACTACTCTTTTAAAAATGTTTTGACCTCTGGCTCTCCTTATTGTTATTACTATTTGAAAGGACTTGCTCTTTAATCACGTGATTTTTCCTAATCGTTAGGTAACCTGCTGCTCTAACCAGCTTGAACTTTTAAAGATAAACCCTCTTCATTTCAATCGGTAATATGCCGAGTATCTGGGTTGATTTCTACTTGTTATAATATCAGTCAATCTACAATCAGCCTCATTCTGAGCGAGTCCTCGATAGTATAGTGGTTAGTATCCCCGCCTGTCACGCGGGAGACCGGGGTGCAATTCCCCGTAGGGGAGAGTAACTCTTTTAAAAAAGAAAATGGCCACTGGCTCTCATTGATATTACTATTTAAAATCACTTGCTATTCCTTTTTATAACGTTAATTTCACCAAATGTCAAATCACCAGCTGCACTTAAAAGCCTCAACTTTTAAAGATGAATCCTGCTTCATTTCAAACAATTATTTTTTTGAGTATTAGAGTTTATTTCTAGTTATAAGTTCTGTCAATCAAAAATCTGCCCCACTCTGAACGAGTCCCTGATTGTAAAGTCGTTAGGTTCCCCACATGTAACGCGGGAGACCAGGGTTCAATTCCCCGTCGGGGAGAACTACTCTTTTAAAAATGTTTTGGCCTCTGGCTCTCCTTATTGTTATTACTATTTGAAAGGACTTGCTCTTGACTTTAATCACGTGATTTTCTCTAATCGTTAGGTAACCTGCTGCTCTAACCAGCTTGAACTTTTAAAGATAAATCCCTCTTCATTTCAATCGGTAATATGCCGAGTATATGGGTTCATTTCTACTTGTTATAATATCAGTCAATCTACAATCAGTTGCATTCTGAGCGAGTCCTCGATGGTTTAGTGGTTAGTATCCCCGCCTGTCACGCGGGAGACCGGGGTTCAATTCCCCGTCGGGGAGAGCTACACTTTTTAAAACGTTTTGGCCACTGGCTCTCATTGTTATTACAATTTAAAATTACTTGCTGTTCCCTTTTATCACGTTAATTTCACCAAACGTTGACTCACCTGCTGCACTCAAAAGCCTGAACTTTTAAAGATGAATCCTTCTTCATTTCAAGCTATTATTTACTGAGAATATGAGTTTTTTTATTATAAGTGCTGTTAATCACGAAATAGCCCCACTCTGACCGAGTCCTCGATAGTAACGTCGTTCATTTCCCCACATGGAACGCGGGAGACCAGGGTTCAATTCCCCGTCGGGGAGAACTACTCTTTTAAGAATGTTTTGGCCTCTGGCTCTCCTTATTGTTATTACTATTTGAAAGGACTTGCTCTTGACTTTAATCACGTGATTTTCCCTAATCGTTAGGTAACCTGCTGCTCTAACCAGCTTGAACTTTTAAAGATAAACCCCTCTTCATTTCAATCGGTAATATGCCGAGTATATGGGTTCATTTCTACTTGATATAAGTTCAGCCAATCTACAATCAGCCTCATTCTGAGTGAGTCCTCGATAGTATAGTGGTTAGTATCCCCGCCTGTCACGCAGGAGACCGGGGTTCAATTCCCCGTCGGGGAGAGCAACTCTTTTAAAAAAGAAAATGGCCACTGGCTCTCATTGTTATTACAATTTAAAAGGACTTGCTGTTCACTTTATCACGCGATTTTAACCAAACCTTGAGTCACCTGCTGCACTTAAAAGCCTGAACTTTTAAAGATGAATCCTTCTTCATTTCAAACGATTATTTAATGAGTATTAGAGTTTATTTCTAGTTATAATTTCTGTCAATCACAAATCTGCCCCACTCTGACCGAGTCCCCGATAGTAAAGTCGTTAGGTTCCCCACATGTAACGCGGGAGACCAGGGTTCAATTCCCCGTCGGGAAGAGCAACTCTTTTTAAAAAAAATGGCCACTGGCTCTCATTGTTATTACAATTTAAAAGGACTTGCTCTTTACTTTAATCACGTGATTTTCCCTAATCGTTAGGTAACCTGCTGCTCTAACCAGCTTGAACTTTTAAAGATAAACCCCTCTTCATTTCAATCGGTAATATGCCGAGTATATGGGTTCATTTCTACTTCTTATAAGTTCAGCCAATCTACAATCAGCCTCATTCTGAGCGAGTCCTCGATAGTATAGTGGTTAGTATCCCCGCCTGTCACGCGGGAGACCGGGGTTCAATTCCCTGTCGGGGAGAGCAACTCTTTTAAAAAAGAAAATGGCCACTGGCTCTCATTGTTATTACAATTTAAAATTACTTGCTGTTCCCTTTTATCACGTTAATTTCACCGAACGTTGACTCACCTGCTGCACTCAAAAGCCTGAACTTTTAAAGATGAATCCTTCTTCATTTCAAGCTATTATTTACTGAGAATATGAGTTTTTTTTATTATAAGTGCTGTTAATCACGAAATAGCCCCACTCTGACCGAGTCCTCGATAGTAACGTCGTTCGTTTCCCCACATGGAACGCGGGAGACCAGGGTTCAATTCCCCGTCGGGGAGAACTACTCTTTTAAGAATGTTTTGGCCTCTGGCTCTCCTTATTGTTATTACTATTTGAAAGGACTTGCTCTTGACTTTAATTACGTGATTTTCCATAATCGTTAGGTAACCTGCTGCTCTAACCAGCTTGAACTTTTAAAGATAAACCCCTCTTCATTTCAATCGGTAATATGCCGAGTATATGGGTTCATTTCTACTTGTTATAATATCAGTCAATCTACAATCAGCCTCATTCTGAGCGAGTCCTCGATAGTATAGTGGTTAGTATCCCCGCCTGTCACGCGGGAGACCGGGGTTCAATTCCCCGTCGGGGAGAGCAACTCTTTTAAAAAAGAAAATGGCCACTGGCTCTCATTGTTATTACAATTTAAAATTACTTGCTGTTCACTTTATCACGCGATTTTAACCAAACCTTGAGTCACCTGCTGCACTTAAAAGCCTGAACTTTTAAAGATGAATCCTTCTTCATTTCAAACGATTATTTAATGAGTATTAGAGTGTATTTCTAGTTATAATTTCTGTCAATCACAAATCTGCCCCACTCTGACCGAGTCCCCGATAGTAAAGTCGTTAGGTTCCCCACATGTAACGCGGGAGACCAGGGTTCAATTCCCCGTCGGGAAGAGCAACTCTTTTTTAAAAAATGGCCACTGGCTCTCATTGTTATTACAATTTAAAAGGACTTGCTGTTCACTTTATCACGCGATTTTAACCAAACCTTGAGTCACCTGCTGCACTTAAAAGCCTGAACTTTTAAAGATGAATCCTTCTTCATTTCAAACGATTATTTAATGAGTATTAGAGTTTATTTATAGTTATAATTTCTGTCAATCAGAAATCTGCCCCACTCTGACCGAGTCCCCGATAGTAAAGTCGTTAGGTTCCCCACATGTAACGCGGGAGACCAGGGTTCAATTCCCCGTCGGGAAGAGCAACTCTTTTTTAAAAATGGCCACTGGCTCTCATTGTTATTACAATTTAAAAGGACTTGCTCTTTACTTTAATCACGTGATTTTCCCTAATCGTTAGGTAACCTGCTGCTCTAACCAGCTTGAACTTTTAAAGATAAACCCCTCTTCATTTCAATCGGTAATATGCCGAGTATATGGGTTCATTTCTACTTCTTATAAGTTCAGCCAATCTACAATCAGCCTCATTCTGAGCGAGTCCTCGATA